>NC_081538.1:8190661-8555661 GCF_030273125.1 Centropristis striata | reverse complement strand
TCTATTAAAAAATCTACCAACATGAAAGCTATAAAAACTTTGAATTATGAACACTTTACAATGTTTTTGTTTGAAAGTTTGCCTCTGTATTGTTGAAACCCCCCTGACGGCGTTGTGTTGGTGTATTGTCTTGTATTGCACCGTGTTGCTTTAATAAAGTTTCCAAAAAAACATAACGTTACCTCACCTATATGTCCTGATAATTAATTTTTAACATTGACTTACTTGAACAAAATTTTTAATACAGGTTGCATATCTAACATATAACAGGTAAAATGAGGATAATATCTAGTTCAATATTTTATACTAAATATATTTGACCTTATCTCCAGTTTTACTTGGCTAAATATCATTAAAAAAAAATCTGCCATGGAGTTTCAAGCCAGAACTTTAGAGGGAAGCTGATGGCAAGACTCAATGTTGCTTACTTTTTATGTCTTCACGTCATGAAGAAGTGATGTGCAGGTGCTTTCATGGACTCCTGGTGGTTAAAAATAAAAAAAACTGAAGAGACTGATTCATGTGATGTCCAGAGGTGTCATATATCTGTTTCATTGTGAGAGGCAGAGCTGTGAGCCTGCTGCAGGATGACAGAGAGCGGGGAGTCAGAGATGGCGTCCTCATGCTGTTGAATAAGCAGAAAAACAGAGCAAAGGGAGGGGAGAATGATGCGGGCAGCGGAAGGTGAAGTGCTGCATCACTTAGAGCATCGTACGGTGAAAGATGGGTTTCTCTCGTGATGATGACAACGCTTTAAGGATATTTGTGGATGATTCTTTTAGATTTCCATTTAGGCTATTTATTTTTTATATTGGATTTGAAGCGGCGGTGTGATTCCTCTGAGGCGCGGCGGTGGGGGCTTGTTGTCTACCTCAGCTGTTTCTCCCTCCGTCTGCCCGTTAGACGCAGGGAGGAGAGGGCAGAGGTAGGGAGAGGGACGCGATGGCTGCCGGGGGAGCAGGATGCGGGGACACGGTGGAGCAGTGCCGGTCCGAAGTGGAGCGGCTGACCAGGGAGCTGGCGGAGGCCAACCGCGAGAAGATCCGGGCGGCGGAGTGCGGGCTGGTGGTCCTGGAGGAGAACCACAGCCTGAAGCAGCAGTACGCCGACCTGGAGGCCGAGCAGGAGACGCTGAGACTGGAGCTGGAACAGCTGCAGGAGGTGGGCTCACCGGGGGTATGAGCGGTTACCAAGTCATGTAGTGTCTGACATTCGTCTGTCCTTTCATTTGAACGTTTCACGGAAGGAGATGCTTTACTTCAAGTTAGCCGGAAATCTTTTGTGATGTGTTATTGTCAATAGGCTACTTGAACACTTCATAATGCTGAGAGGCCATAGGCCCACTTCCACTCAGTAGGCCACCTGTGATTATTACACTGGAAAAATTGTGAGTGACATTCACTTTAAAAAAAAAGCTAGGCAAGTTTTTCTACACAGAAAGTGTTTGTAATCTTTACTCAGGCTATTTCTAAGTATTTTTTATTTGATAGAACCACTTATTATCTTTATTAAAATACACAAGTAAATTGCAGATTCACTGTTGTCCCTCAACTATATTTTACTTGGAAATATCAACTAATTAAGCCAATGAACTGGTTTAGTCAATATTACTTGGAACGAATGATTCAATTGGCATACAAAAATGAGGAAACATAATAACAAACAATCACTATGTAATGCACGACATGAAAACAATGAAAAACATACTGCCACAGAGTTTTAACCATTCCTTAATTTGTAATGACCCTATAGGCTACTTTGTTTCTTATAGATTGGCCACTACATTAGGTACACCTGTTCAACTGCTTGTTCAGGGACATATCTAATCAGCCAATCACATGGCAGCAACTCAATGAATTTAAGCATGTAGACATTAAGACAACCTGCTGAAGTTCAAACCAGCATCAGAATGGGGAAGAAAGGTGATTTAAGTGACTTTCAATGTGGCAATCATCTCTGGGGGTTACAGATATCTAGTGAGCCAAAATACCTTGTTGATGAGGTCAGAGGAAAATGGTCAGACTGGTTGGATATGATAGAAAGGCAACAGTAAGTCAAATAACCACTCGTTCCAACCAAGCTATGCAGAAGAGCATCTCTGAACACACAAGCCCTCTAACCTTGAAGCAGATGGGCTACACTCCTGCCAGCTAAGAACAGGAGCTACAGTTTGCATGTGCTCACTAGAATTGGACAATATAAAATTGGAAAAATGTTGCCTTGTCTGATGAGTCTCAGTTTCTGCTGCGACATTCAATGATAGGGTCAGAATAAAAAAACAACCTGAAAGCCTGGATCCATCCTGCCTTGTATCAACAGTTCAGGCCTCCACAGTCACCTGATCTCAATCCAGTAGAACATCTTTGGGATGTGGTGAAACGGGAGATTGGCATTATGGATGTGCGGATCTCTGAGGGATGTTTCCAGCACTGTGTTGGATCTATGCCACCGACAATTAACCCTTTATCAGGCAAAGAACTATATTTGGTTACTTTAGGTAATATTTCGAGAAAAAAGGTGCAAATTTACTACATCAAAGTGGCAAATCTACCAGACAAAAAGTCGCAAATTTACTAGATTAAAGTGGCAAATCTGCACGAAAAAGTCGCAGATTTATGAGAAAAAAGTGGGGAAAAAGCAACTTTTTTCTTCCAGATTCATCCTCATTGAAATACTTGCAAATTCCAAATTCAACCCTAGAGAATATTAGAGGATAATACATACTGCAAGAATGTGTAAAAAAAAAAACATATGAAAATAATATTTTGAGAAAAAAGTTTACGAGATTAAAGTGGCAAATCTATGAGAAAAAAATGTGCAGATTTATGAGATTTAAAGTGGTGAATCTGCGAGAAAAAAGTTGCTTTTTCCCCACTTTTTTCCCGGAAATCTGCGACTTTTTTCACAGATTTGCCGCTTTAAATCTCTTAAATCTGCGACTTTTTTTCTTGTAGATTTGCCAGTTTAATCTAGTAAATTTTCAACTTTTTTCTTAAAATATTACCTGAAGTTACCAAATATAGTTCTTTGCCTGATAAAGGGTTAAGGCAGTTCTGAAGCCAAAAAGGGGTTCTTACCAACCTGGTACTAGCAAGGGGTACCTAATGTAGTGGCCGGTGCGTGAATATATCTTTATAGTCTATTCATTGTTTTTAATGTGTTCTGATGTAGGCCTACATGTATTTTATGTTCTTTTATATTTTATTGTTTTTGAATTACACAATTCTTCACTTTATAACTTCTTTTAAGTTATTTTCTCTCAGAAGGAGTAAGATATTAAGATAATGAGATACAATGTTACTTCTTGTATCTTACATTAAATTATGAAGTAAAGGTCCTAATTGTGACTTGTGGTTTATGAGATATCAATGAGAACTTTATTTATTCCTAAGTTGTAACACACTTACCCCCTTAAATTACGCTTCTTAAATAGATTCATAGAACAACTGAAGGGCAACTTGATGTGAAGACTTTACAAGTCTTGGATTTTACAAACTAATGTTAACCATGACTCAGATAAGTTTAGTTTGTATAAATAAATCCTTACACTGCTCATTACTTTCTCAGTACTTCAACAGCATTTCCTCGACATGAAGTTGCCTTAGCACGATTGGTAGAGTTGGGCTTTGATGCTAGAATGATGAGTTGATTTGTAATATGTTGACTTGAAACAAAAAAGCTTTACAATACAAATGTACAATGTCAGTAACTGTCACTCTCACAAGAATATGAAAGTTTATATCAGACACTGACTGACTGGGGCCATATGTTAAATCTCCCAAAAACACAACACTTACATGTCATTAAAGTAGTTATAAACTTGTTGTGACTAGTGGTGAAATGTAACATTTATTTAAGTACAATGACTTAAGTGAGTATCATTCACATTCATTTAAATCCACCCCAAGTGTCTCTAAACATATTTCACCTTATTCCTCCAATAAAAACTAAACCAATACTAAGCATTTTCCAACTTAACTAAAACTAACTGAATTTGAAAACAAAATTTCACAAAGAAATTAAAACTAAGACTAAACTAAAAAATCCAAAACTATTATAACCTTGCAACAGACAACATAAAACATGTTTCCTTTTACCGTAGTATACATTAAAGTTCCAACTGTGAAAGAAATACACTCTTTATGAACATGTGTTCATGTAATGTATTTTAAATAGAGTTTTGTTTTATGTTTTCTAAAAGCCATATTCTGTACAGCTGCTAGTTCAGATAAAGCCCAGACACATCAGCTTCCTCTGTCTGAGCTTGAGTCTAAGCACAGCTGGCAGTTCAGGCCACAGAGTGCAAAAGTTCTACAAAAACTTCCTTCTTTAAATGATTCACTTCAACACTGAAGTGTGCACTCAACAGAAATATTATTATTTTATAACCAGGCAAGCAACTGATGCACCATTCACAAAATGTGTGCAATATGTGAAATGGTGCAATAAAAACACGAAATTAGCAGAGGATTTAGCTGCAACTATGATTCCGGTAAAGTAGGGGGAAAAATAAGAAGCAGTGCAACAGTAATACAGAATGCATGAGAGCCTTTTGCTTAAACATTCCATTTTATTTTTTTATGTTTTAATATTTTTCACCTGTCTGTAACATTTTTAAAGAGGTGCAATATCCAGTCCGATATTCGCTCTCCCTTTGGCTAAGTGGTTTCTTCACTATGAGGGACGCTTATACTGATTTATTGGTTCAACTTTACTGTATGGAGGGAATTAAATGTCTAATGTTAGCAATACCTAGAAGTAACGTAAAAAAAAAAGAACAAAAAAGACACCGTAACTAGTAATGCAGACTGCAACTAGCACTGAGAATGAATGGACTCAAAACAACACGTAGACCGTACCAATTTTTACCAATACTTTCAACTTTTTTGACAAATAAACGTATGACTTAGAATAGTTTGAAGATGATCACAGGTGCTTATATGAACCCTGAAATACTTGCTTGGTGCAATCATTCTTGGTGACTGGAATGGTACTGGCCATTTAAAGACCCTATGTGCCTCCATTTGATGGAGGACCGCATCCACAGCCTAATTTTCAGTGGATTGTGAATTAATTTAATGCATAATCGGTCTTCCTTCCACGAATCAATAACATAAGTTATAATCACTGGGAGAAACAGAACGTACAGTATATGTTAGCTTGTGTTTATGCACTGCAAAAAAAAGCCAAGTTGTATTTTTTGCCTAAAACAGTGATTTAAGTTGGTAAAACTTGGAAATATATATTATTGACATTTAGGGCAATAATGTAAGTTAGCACAACAAAGGAAGCCATTTGTATGCTCAAAAACAAGTTTGTGAGTTGTTGTTACTTATATCTTTAAGTTGGGGTTCACAACAAGGGACAATAGTTCTGCTAACTCTTATTTCTTTGTTGTGAAATGCGGGAAAGCGGTGAAATTCGGTCATTAGCGAAAGCTAGCGGCTAACTGATGCTAGCGGCGCTGCTTGTTCCAGCTACAAGAGTAGCCATTAGCATATCAATGCTAACTCAAAATTGTGGTCGCAACATTAGCTGACATTTCATAGCATTGCAGAAGTTAGCAGCAGTAAGGATTAAAAGTAAAACTTAAAATATTTAGTTTAATTGTCCAACCTAAAATTTTATCGAAGTTTGTTGCCTTGAAATTTTGAGTTCACCCAACTTTTCTTTTTTTGCAGTGTGAGTGCAACAGGTCAAACAGCTAACTGATCTTAGATTAGCTTGCTCTTGCAGCAGAGCACAAGGAGAACAGCAGTTGTTCTGTCGAGATGTACCACTGAGCTGTTCCGCACATGTAAAGGAGCATTATTTCATAGGGGATATTGGTTGAAATGCTACCCCTGATATCATAAATAAAGATATTATAATAGAGTCTCTGATATGGCCCACATCTTCTTACAGTATACATGGAGAGTGTAGAGGTTTGATGTAAAAATGATTCTGTGGCAGCAGCTTTACTTGGTAGGGGTTATTACTTATCAATATACACATCCCATTTTTGTAATCATAAACATATGCAGTATCTGGTATATCTGGGTTAAGGTCTCTCAGCTATCCTCAAATATCTAACTGTGACACAGCTACACAGTCAGAAGCACTTAAGAGCAGACTGGATGTCTGAAAGCTGCATGTCTGCAAATGTGTGTATGTGCACACACACACACACACACACACTCACACAGAAGCACACACACAAAGCAGAGAGGACTTGTTGAATTATTTATTATTTAAACATGAGGTCATGATGATTTCATGATGATTCCTGAACACAAAGCTCAATGTTTGCTGTATGTGAATTCAGCTCCTTTTGTGAATCAAAGAAGAGAAAATTGTGTTTACATTGAAGGATGACTCAATTTTCCATCCATCAATATTATCATATGATAATTAGTAGGTGTGATACGTTAATAAGTGAATTGCTTGGATGTGGAAATGTTGTTATATTACTAAAACAAAGTCTAATGGTGTTAGACTTTGCCTGGTGTTAGACTTTGCCTGGTTATACTTACCAGACTTGTGGTAAACCCTAGTAAGCTAAGGCTAGCAGGCCCATAGATTTTGAATGATATAATTTTTATATGAATGTTCTAATATTAATACATCTCCACTATAATTTATTTATAATAGCATATTAGGCTATACATATCACAGATTTATAATTAAAACATTCCTCTTTTTGGCTGTATTGCGTCTTTCAATGTAAATGGACCTGCACTTATATGTCGCTTTTCTAGTCACTTTGCGACCACTCAAAGCGCTTTACACTACAGACAGCGCTCATTCACCTGTTCACGCACACATTCATACTGGTGGCAGAGGAGACCCTAAACGGTGCCACCTGCCACCATTGGGAATTCATTCACACATCGATGAACGCAGCATCGGGAGCAATTTGGCGTTAGGTATCTTGCTCAAGGATACTTCAACATGTAGGCTGCCATGGTCAGGGATCGCACCACCAACCTTCCGATCAGAAGACAAACCGCTCTACCAACTGAGCCACAGCCGCCGATTTTAGGGCGTGATGTTTAAATGATGATTGCTTTCAGCCGCCACATTTATCAACAGCCGATCAGTCTTGTGATTGGCGAGATACGAATGTTTCATGAATCATATGTGAACCCTGTCGTAAGATGATTTCTGGATTGGATCTGCGCTGGTTTCTACATTTGATTGATAAAAGAAGGCTCTCTCTGTGTCTTTCCTTCTCTCCTTGGCTTTCCTTCCCTCCTCCTTTGCTGCTGTCTTTGCCTTTGAGGATACTGTGATAACACCGTTGCAGGGTTTATATTGATCCATGCATCTTCAAGCTGTTCACAGACTGAGAAAATGAAAAATGAAGGGCATAATATGCTTATTTCCTTTAGGGGCTCACTAAGAAATCACATCACACAGGCGTTAACGTCTGCTGTGCAGGAGACTACAACAATTTCAGTTCTAAGGAACAGAAACAAGAGCACGTCTTTTTGTTATGATAAAGTAGCGAAATTGTGAATGTCTGTGCATAGGATTAGCTCTGCAGTAATTAATGCCTATTAAATGGTTTTAGCCGTTAAAGGTTTATAAGATATAAACTATGATGTCATCAAGTGATGTTCTGGAACTGGTCCACATACAGCAAAAGCCATAATGATTTTCCAAGGTCAGATTGCAGTTTCTGGTTCAGTGCTGTTGACAAAATTTAAGGAGACTCTTCAAGTCATTGACCATATAGCAGTTATAACTAACTCTCTGTTCATAGAGTTAAAAAACAGTGAAGCTGTGTTTTTGAATACAAGGGAAGCTCATGTGTTGTCTATGCGTTCAGTTGATGATTGGTTAGAAGACAAAATCTTTGGGTTTTAAGATTATATCTTTTGTTACAGATTTTGGGAGATAATATTCAAGGCCTTTTCATGTATATGTGGAAAGCCAACATAGGTCAGTCCCTATTTCGCTGTTTTTGTGATGAATCTTTCAAACAAATGCTGCGTCATCACTCTGGAGACTGATTCTGTCTGTGTACATTGTACTTTGTCACATTTTGATTTTTATCAAAATACCAACTTTTCCACATAGCCCCAGTGTCAATTTTTTTTGCAATATTTGAAGACTTCTGTTTTAAATGATGGTGTTCTTTTTTTGTACACATACTGAAAAGGTGTCTAACAACAGGTGGATAGAAACCCACCTACAGATCATAATGCAGTTAACTGCCTGGCAATGATATTTAGCATAACGCCACTATCGATCTGACCAGAGTTCATGGTGGGAGATTTTCTACATACAACTAAAATGTACACACAACATTTCAGTTGTGTGTATAAAAGCATTTCAGTTGTGTGTGTGGAAGCATTTCAGTTGTGTGTGAGAACACAACATTTTAGTTGTGTGTATAAAAGCTCTTCAGTTGTGTGTGTGAGACAGCATAGCATTTCAGTCGTGCATTTTAGTGTTTGTGAAAGCATTTCACTTGTAAGTGTGTGAGGTTTTTACTATGGTGTGTGAATGTGTTTTGTTTTGTGTGAATGGTAATTCTGAATTATGTCCCTGACAGCCCCTCATAACTATCAACCATAGACATAGTAGTAAAGTGTGGACAGGTATGCCACTGATACCAGGACTGTGCTATGCCTTGGGTGAGCTCTATAAGAACAAAAGTTTATGAACATAACTCTTACATTAAAAAAGAACTGTGCAAAACTCTGAACACAGCACAACTTAAAACCTTTCAGGTCCGTGTCCGTAAAGTAACTCTGACCAACCATGCCCATTAGCAGTGTCTTGTGACTGAATTTTTACCTTGTTGTCAGATAATCAGCTGGTGAGCCTAAGGTGTGTGAGCAGGAGGAGAGAGAAAAAAAAGTTCAATCATACCCCTGTAACAAAAGTTGTCCGTTCCTCATGTTAGAAAAGAAAGCCACATCTATCGTACAACGATGAATGGTCAGTCAGCAGCTTCAGGTGATGAATGTAGCTCATTCCTGATGAAATCCATGGCTGTCCTCAGTTTCACGAAGCAGTGCAGTCCCTCTTTTGTGTCGACTTTGAGCGTGGCTGGGTACTGCAGAGCAAACTTCACCCCGTGTTGGTGAAGCATCTTTTTGCACTCCCTGTATTCTTTTGCGTGCCTGATATTATGGCCAAGTATATCACCCACAATCTGACTTGTATGTCAAGCGATTATGCTGACAGTGAATGTAAATATTGAATTAAAATACCAGACACTGCAGCATAGGGCTCGGCTAGGCAGCCATCTTCTTCAACACGTCACATGAGCAGTACCCTCAGAATATTCACTTGCCTGTTTCCTGCAGTCATGCCTATAAACAAAATCACACATTGACTGGACTTTTCTCTAGCCCAGCTATTCTCAACCTTGGGGTCGGGATCCCAATTGGGGTAGCAAGATGATTTCTGGGTTTTTTTTTTAACTCTTTTTGGTCACTTAATGTCTTTTTTTTTATTATTTTGTGGTCAATTTGTGTCTTTTTTGGTCATTTTGTTTCTTTTTTTAGTCATTTGTGTCTTTTTTTGGTCATTTTGTTTCTTCTTTGCGGTCATTTTGTGTCTTTCTTTGGTCATTTTGTTTCTTTTTTGGTCATTTTGTGTCTTTTCTGGTCATTTTGTCTTTTTTGGTCATTTTGTGTCTTTTTTTTATCATTTTGTGGTCAATTTGTGTCTTTTTTTGTCATTTTGTTTCTTTTTTTGGGTGATCTGAACTGTGTGAGATTCAGTGAGGGGGGTCACGGACAACGTGCATGTTAAATTGGGGGTCGCGACTCAATAAGGTTGAGAACTACTGCTCTAGGCCAACCCATAGAACATGTAGGAGGGATCTGAAGGTGATGATGGAATGATAGACTTTCTCCTACGTATTCTTTCTCCTCTCTTGACATAAGTCGAGCCTAGTGTGGGCTCATTGATTTTACTTCAACATAATTCTTCACTCAGTGTTCAGTGGAGTGGGGGGTGGGCTGCTCGTGTGGAGCAGCTCATTGATCATGAGGTCACTGACATTGGCTTCACATGTTGAACCTCAGCATTAGTGATGCCTCCTTCGTGAATGATTGGTTGGAAAGAATAAATCGCGTACATGATTGAACTGTACTAAATCACTTCCTGAAAAGGTTCATTCTTTTCTCAGCTTCAGATGAACTCCCCGTCTAGTGTTTCTCTCTAAACCGTAAGTGCCAAGAGAGCGCAAGGAGTTGATCAAGCCCGCCCCTCACTCATTCACTGTAGGCATGGTCAGTTCAGTGTGTACTGAACATAGTAGTAGTAGTAGAGTGAAAGGGAGCTAAGGCTCATGAGACACCAGGTGGCAGTGGAATGTATTTTGAGTGCATATTATTTTGATCCTCCTATCAGATACATTTACACCATAGACTGTAGGCTATATAAGTAATGGACGTAGTGACCGTGACGAGTTCATCGATACACTCGTCGCCATCTTGTTTCCGATAGGGGGAGCAGACCATATTTGGACTGTGGAGGCGCGAGAGGGATCTGATCACTGACTACAGAAGTTACTGCTAATTCATGTTAGCATTAACTGCAGCATTAACTGGGATGTTCATTTTGGATGTTCATTCAAATGAGCAGCGACTCCTTGGAGTGTCTGTTAGTCCAACCAAACATTGAACAAGACATTTTGGTAACGCTTTATATTAAGGTCCTTGTAATAACCATTAATTAACAAGTAATAAGGCCCTTGTAAGTCCTTACAAGATGCTTATTAACATTTTTGTGTGTTTATAAGCTTATATAAGTGTTAATAATGGTCATTAAGTTAAAATACAGTGTGAAAGGGTCGAAGTTATGAGACCAAATCGCAAAGGTAGCCACGCCCCTCATCATAAGATTCTTTATCTTCTATTTTCTTCTAAATGGGGCCATTATTTACACTATTAACAGATGAAGATGAAGAAGATTTTTTACTAGCAATTGAGACCATGTTGTCCTAAAAAAATGTTCTAAGGTAATAAATCAGGTGAGAAGTTTTCTCATTTTGCATTGAAATGGATGGGCAGAAATCTTTCCGCAGCCACACTTAGCACCCCCTGCTGGAATTTTCGGTAGAATGCAGCTTAATGCACTTCCTGGTTTGCCTCCCTGCTCAGACCCAGAGGTTGCCGCCTGATTTACACATATATTTTCTTAACCGGACGTAGGCTAGATTAGTTGGTTAGTTAGTTAGTTAATAGACTTTCTCAACCTTTTCTGGGTCATGTAAAGTTTGATAAGAGTCAGGACTTCAATTAGTTAAAATTTATATTGTGGTATTAAAACACGGCTATATAAGAATCGTTCAAACTACTACATACTATCCTATATTCTTGGCATGATAGGTTTTATTTGGGTCATGTGTTGTTGCAGAGGTTGTTATGTTTTTAGGTTTGGCATTCTAAACCCTGCATATCAATTTTCCTTGTTTTTTTTACTCTTTAGATAGCTTTACGACAGCATCAGATTATACATTCTGTCAGAGGCATCAACATATTTACCATGTATATGTGTGTTCCAGTTTTTCCATTCAGAGACCATTTATTCTAACATAAATGTTAAACAAATCATCTCCTAATCATGTCCTTGACACAATTTTGCCTCTCCGACCATTGTCCAGGCATTTGGCCATGCCTATACCACGCAGCGCAAGGTGGCGGAAGATGGGGAGACCAATGAGGAGACGCTGCTGCAGGAGTCCGCCAGCAAGGAGGCCTACTACATGGGCCGCCTCCTGGAGCTACAGTCGGCACTGAAGCACAGCCGATCCACCGCCTCCAATGCTCAGGCTGACAACGAACATCTGAGCACGCTGCTGCAGGAGCTGAGGGAGGTACAGTACAACGCTCAGGTTATGGATATCAGCTGGGTGCTCTTATAAATCAAGAAAATGAATTAATTATTTTTTAAAATAGGCCACATTTTTAAAAAAATAGGATTTTGTGACATTTTCCCATAAGTCAGAGAATATAATCAAACTTTACAGAACAATTTTTCACGAGAAGCAAACACAGTTTTAGCTGACCATATGATTTGCGATAGATCATAGGGACTCTTTCCACACTTTTGTCATGTCATGCTAGTCACTTTCATGCTAATTCCAGTCATTTTCTTGGGTATCTGTGTCATAAACAGCCTGCAGCTCCTGCTCTGTTTCCTTGAACTGTCTCAGCAGAGTAATGAGATGTTGGAACTGCAGCGCAGCCGGATGCGAGAGGAGATCAGGGAGTACAAGTTCCGAGAGGCGCGGCTACTACAAGACTACACCGAGCTGGAGGAGGAGAACATCTCTTTGCAGAAACTGGTGTCAACACTCAAACAGAATCAGGTACAGATGATTCACACACCCTTGGATATACACATTATGGCCCTGAAATAGAGAGTAAACCAAACGACACTTACTCAGCAATGTAAGACATTTGTGATTCTATCGTTAGATTTTCCAATGCCAACATTATTTTCAATATGACGCAGATTTTAGTTTTTCCCAGGTATTTTTGTACATCTCTCATCTACATTTTTTCTTATCTACAATGGGAAATTTAGATACATATTTAAAGTGTGTTTATTGTATGTATATGTGTAGAATGTAAAATTTGCATTCATATGTTCATTTCAAGCTATTCTGCTGATTGACAGTTTGCAGCTGTAATGTGCAAAAACAAAACTGTACTGCACTGTGATAATGCACTATTAAAGGCAAATAAAAAGAAGACTGCAAGTTAGCAAACATCGATGTTCAAACTAAAGCAGGGATTCCCAAAGTGTGGTGCATGCACCCCTGGGGGGTGCACGAGATGAAAAATGTAATGGCGGTCTGATAATTACACAATTACATTTTTTCCCCCCACACAATAATGTGTGGAAAAAAAAGAAGTGTAAATAAACATTTCCTTTGTAAAATGTAAAATCAAAAACTGTAATATTAATTAATAAATAAATGCAGGCTATTCAAAATGCACTTCATCTTAAAATGAAGCGTAGAAGAAGTTGTGTTCTTCCATTTTTCCAACCTGTGTTATGATGACCGGTTGTTTAGCTCCACGCTCATTTAAACTTGCAGCAATTTTTGTTCAACGCGGCTCAAAATATTATAACATTTTCCCCAACTTATGTGCTTTCTGCCTCTGATCCTGAGCCTGTCATCATCCTCTTTGCTCTTAAAAGTGGAAGCTTTCTCATAACTTTGTTGCATTATATTGAAACTGTGTTCAGGTTAATTCAAATGCGAGAGCGCATTGTTGTGATGGTGATTATTTAATTATATGTGTTCTCATTTGAGCATGATTAAACATGCCGCCTTTAATATGGCTATAAAAAAGCTTATTGCATTTTGTTTTTTTTGAAGGTGTGGGGGATTGGGGGTGCGTCAACACGGTTGGGACATAGAAGGGAGTGCGCGGCTAAAAACGTTTGGGAACCGCTGATCTAAAGTATTTAAAACTTTGCAGATGTTTTATAAGAAGTGCATTTGATAGCCAGTATCATAATATGAATACATTGATCTGTCTGTTGCTTCACACCTGATTTAGGTGGAGTATGAAGGCCTGAAGCATGAAAACAAAGTCCTGGAGGAGGAGACTGAGCTCATCAACAGCCAGTTACAGGATGCACTGCGTTTGAAGGACATCTCAGACGGCCAGCTGGAGGAGGCACTGGAGTCTTTGAAGAGCGAGCGTGAGCAGAAGAACCATCTGCGCAGGGAGCTGGTCCACCACCTCAGCATGTGTGATGTGGCCTACACTGGCAGTGCCCACCTGATATTCACTTCTGCCCCGCCCAGTGGCACTGCCACCCCGACAACTCTGCTCTCCCCAAGCGCAGAAGAGCCATCGAGGTGGATATTGTACTACACAAGACTTCCATGGAAAGAAAATGTCATGTACATTACATTGTGATCACAAGAGTGGAGGGACAGAGAGAGTTAAACTGTTTATTAATGACTTAAATCTGATTCTCAATAGCTTTAAATGATTCCTTGACCCAGAAAATGTATATTTTGACACCAAGATTGACCTTCTAAGTAGCTTGGAAAATAAAGCGTTTCTCATAGACTTTATATGGCTGCCATCTCCGATCCGCTATCTTGATGAAGTGGCTCCTACCAAAAATTGAAACCTATAGCGATAGAGAGTATGAGGAAAAAATTTGGTGCTTTTGTCCGCCGTGTCCCCTTTATTTAGCTGAGCCGCCTGACTATGAGGGGATCCAGTAGAGGCGAAAGGCTGAGGCAGTTAAGCCAGGCAGGCAGACTTCAGCTGAGGCAGAGACGCATAGGGTGCAGGTGGGCAGGAGACAGAAATCCAGAGGTAATTGATCCTGAGCACAAGGGGAAATGTGTAAGCAGGCAGGCAGGTGACAAAAAACCTCTTGTGTAAAACAATCTGGCAAAAATTGAGTGTAGAGTCGAACACTGGGAAAATGAAGCTAAAGGTCCAGAAAATAACTGCAGAAACTACAGATGTTACCTTTTAAACAAAGGTACATACATGCACTTTGGTCCTTACAATTCTTCTGTTAACAATTTTGGCTCAACAATGTTTCAGTCAAATCCTAACCCTTTCCCTTCCGCTAAACCTATCAGGGCAGGTGGGTTTTAACAGGTTAATGTTCCGGCTGAAAAACGTACTTACTTACATTTTAAAAGTATCTCAACTCCTTTGGAATCAGGATTATTTATCTTATATGATTTTATGTGACAATCATTGATTGATTGATTGATTGATTGACAGACTGACTGACTGCCTAACTGACTGTTATAGTTAGAAGTCTCTCTAATTTTCTACACTTGCCAAGTGCGAAGAAAAGTAAATCCTCTGGATTAAAAAGATGTTCTATTCCACCTTCAGGTGTAATGGCCACCTCCAGGGGGGGACTGGAGCAGGAGCAGCTACAGGGTCAGTGCCCAGAGCTAATGGAGAGTGCAGAGGCCCGGGTCGGAAAGCTGAGGGGACAGTGACTTCTGACCTTTTCAATGAGATGAACCTTACAGAGATCCAGAAGCTCAAGCAGCAGCTACTGACGGTGAGTCTCTCTGATCAACTATATACAAATAATTGACTCTTATTTTGTTTTTTATATATTTCCCAATAAGATTTTAAGTGTATATGGACATAATGATTCATTTGATTGTTGCAGTCATAATAATTATTTTTTAATTGTCAGAGCTCTCTCCAAAATGTTACATTAAACACCAAGACCTTGAGAAAACATCATAGAAAAATCCATATCCATTGAACTTCCGTTCAATCATAAACTGATGAGAACCCCCCTTATATACATCGGGAAACCATACACCTCCGAATGCTCTAGGTCTCTAGTTTGTGGTTGTAAAGTCTATTGATTATCCTAGAGGTCAATGCAGCTCATTGTAATAGAGCGAGGTCAAGTTTAACAATAGCCAAAAATAACAAATTGGTACTGTGCGACAAAAACAACATGGTGTCTGCCCCAAACTGTGTTGCATTTGCATAAAATGGACATATATGTAAAGAAGAAACTCATGGGTCGCCATGGAAGGCATTCATATCTTGAGGTTAGAGGTCAAGGGACCCCTTTGAAAATGTCCAAACTGTTTTATTAAGCTAAAATTTAGCATAACTTTTGTGCATCATTTAACCCACTTCCCAACAATAATGACATGGTGCACACCAATGGCCCCTTAGGTCTTCTGGTTTCATTAGGTATCTTCACTGTAGCTTTAAGACTTAGCCTGCTACAGCCTCTAAAAGATGAAAAGTCAGCCAAGGACGCTGGCGCCCCCAGCAAGTTGAAGTGGAATGAGTCTCTGATAATGGATAGTTTCCTTGTAATTGCAATATGATGGAAATACAGTGAAACTAGAAAACTGCTTTTATTTTTGAAGGCCATTCTCACATGTTGGTACTGTAATGTCTAGTAAATACATGCATCGCGAAAACAAATGGTGGCTGGCTTAACTGTATTTTCTGAACTGAGGGGTGACTTGACTGCAGTAATATACGGCATAATTAGGCCATGGACATAAGTATCCCCCAACCTTAAGTTTACCCTCCTTTCACCTTTAAAAAGCATGAAAGTGTGCCTGTGCTGCTGCATGTTGCATGGAACCACATGGACCTAATGAAAGAGGTCGTGGCCACAGGAACATCAGGGTCATAGAATCCTGACCACTAAATTGCAAAATGTAAATTTTCATTCGGGCCCTTATTCTTGTGTTTAAAAAAAGAGAAAAAGTGGATTACGCTTTATCTTCTATTTTACTCTAAATAGGACCATAAAGTGGAAGAAAATTTGAAACTAACCATTGAGACCATAGACTCATTATGAGAATGCCTAATGAGGTAATAAATCAACTGAGATGTATTGACTTCCGTAAAAAACGAATTATTTTTGCAACTAGTGGTGTCTCCCCCTGTTGACCATTAAAAAGAATACAGATTTAAAGGACTTCCACATTGGCCCCGATGTTCAGGCCGCGGGGTTATCTTGTTTTACATCCATTTAAACCTCATTTAGTCTTAGTTTAGTCTTGGTGAGAATTAAAATTACAGTACAACAATTGAAGATGAGGATGCAGAATATGAGTTGGACCCAATGCATACCACTTTAAAACTAAGTCTTAAATTGATGGGTCATGAGCCTGGACATTTTTATTTGTAATTCTTTTTTGTTTTTGCCCCTTCAGGTTGAACGTGAGAAAGTTTCACTGATGACCAGTCTACAGGAGTCCCAGACCCAGCTCCAGCACACTCAGGGGGCCTTGAACGAGCAGCATGAGAAGGCCCTCCACCTTAGCCAGAGAGTCACTGCCCTCCGTCGCCTGCATCGAAGGGTCCACCTTAACCAGGAAGCTCACGTCAGTGCCACCTATCAGCTCACCTCTGAGGCCCTGATGGAGCTGGACGGAGATGAGGAGCAGGCTGAAGAAGAAGGAGGAACTGAGGAGGATAGGAGTGAAACACTGAACAAAAGTCATGTATTTTCATACCAGACGCCTGGTCTGGAGATCCTGCAATGCAAGTACCGCGTGGCTGTGACAGAGGTGGTAGAGCTCAAGGCGGAGTTAAAGGCCCTCCGTGACAGACTGACACATTGTCTCGAGGGAGCAGCGGAGGAGAAGCCAAGGCACAGTAGTCAGCTCCAGAAGTTGGAGAGACAAGTTGCTTTATTGGAAAAGAGCTACCGAGAGGAACGGGAGAAGGTAACCATGTCATACTTACTGTGTCTGTCTAAATAGAATGAGAGATAGTCGTAGAAGTAAAGGATTTCCTCTCCTCTCCTCATAGATTTCTAGCTTGGAGTTGCAGCTGCAGGAAGCTCAGTCGGCAGCCAATGAGAGACAGGGTGCATTGAACGCAGCTCAGGATGAGTTGGTGATCCTGAGTGAGGAGCTCGCCCAGCTCTACCACCACGTCTGTTTGTGCAACAATGAGACACCCAACCGCGTCATGCTGGACTACTACAGGTCTGACTGTTGTTTTATTAGTAGGCCCAGTTTGTGTAGGCTGCATTTAAGGGAGGGTGACTTTGGGAAAAAAAGATATAAATTCAACTGAAAAACTCATTTGTTACATTACATACGACCAAATTCCTCTCCTGCACTTTTAATCTCAGTCTGTGTTTTCTGTGTGAGATATATGAACTGACAAACTGACTACAGGTCACAAAAGTAGTAACCCTGCATTAACTTCCCTTTCAAAAGGGAATGCTGCTTGGGTGTAGAAGGGGCCATTTTTCCCATTAAGAGCTTTTCTTTTTTGATCAGGACAGAATATGCACTGGCTCTCCATGTCTGTCAGCATTCCAGGGTGTATCTTGAGCCATTGCACAGCTTGCTGTTGTCCAGCTTGCTATTGCCTTTGAAGGGAATCACTTGGATTGGCAAGGTTTGCCCCAAACCTTCTGGCTCAGCCTTGGATGAATAGTTTGTCAGTTGGACTGAGGACTGTTCTGTCCCCAAAGCTGAAGTGTTTCCCAATATCCTCATTCAAATATCCTCCCATGCTGAAACCAGCCAGAGAAAATCCCCACCCGCTCTGTTGAGTAATCTTGAAAGTCTTGGCCTACTGAATTTCCTCTACATGCAAGTTTTTATTCACACTACTACAAAATCTGCCTTTAGGACGTCATGGGCTAGGTAAGCTTGATAGCTTTGTCCACCACTTGTGTCCACCAGCAAGCTCTACTACACTAGCAATCTTCTTGCCACAACTCTAAAAAAAAAAATCCTCAGCCATCCATATAACAGCAGTCTAAGGTATTTCTTAGACTTACTGAAAAATGGTTGTTTATGCAGTGGTGTTGTTTGTTCTTGGTTAGGAACCAATGTACCTTACAGGTAAAAAAAAAAAAAAAAATGAAGGCACAAAGCTTTATTCATTTCAGTGGATAATTGTTATTTTTTAGATCACAAAATGTTTTTCCCTTACCGGTAGCTGGATACCACAGGTTAGCAGAGATCACTTTAAGAAGACACACATTTCCAACTGGTTACACTGTAAAAAAAGAAGAGTTGGGTGAAATCAAAACTTCAAGGCAACAAACTTCGATAAAATTTTAAGTTGGACAATTAAACTAAATATTTTAAGTTTTGTTTTTGAGTTTGCTCAACTCTGAATTCAGATTTTTGTCAACTCAACTGTAAATTTTTCTAACTTATAATTTTACATTGTAATAACTTTTAATCCTTACTTCTGCTAACTTCTGCAATGCAATGTGCTGAATTGGCATGATTGTAACGCCGCTATGAAATGTCAGCTAATGTTGCGACCACAATTTTGAGTTAGCATTGATACGCTAATGGCTACTCTTGTAGCTGTAACAAGCAGCGCCGCTAGCATCAGTTAGCCGCTAGCATCAGTTAGCCGCTAGCTTTCGCTAATGACCGAATTTCACCGCTTTCACGCATTTCACGACAAAGAAATAAGAGTTAGTAAGAACTAATTGTCCCTTGTTGTGAACACCAACTTAAAGATATAAGTAACAACAACTCACCAACTTGTTTTTGAGCAAACAATTGGCTTCCTTTGTTGTGCTAACTTACATTATTGCCCTAAATGTCAATAATTTATATTTCCAAGTTTTACCAACTTTAATCACTGTTTAAGGCCAAAAAATACAAGTTGGCTTTTTTGCAGTGTACCAGTGTGGTGGAATGAGTAGAGATGAGTGTAGGGAAATCACCAGAAATGTTTAATATCTGTAGCATATGTCAACCAAAATAACAAAGGTTCAACAGGTCAAAAAACCTAATTCACTCTAACCTTTTTTTCTAGACAAGGCAGAGGGCTCCGGGGCCTCAGCGCTAGTCTTAAAGCCATGTCTTCGGACAACAGCAAAGTCCTTCTCACACCACGCCTTGCCAGGCGGCTGGCTGCTGTCTCTACAACAACCTTAACTCCTGGAGAGTCACGGAGCCCCTCGCAATCTCCATCCAAGGAGCCCTTATCTGGGGAGGGGGGGAAAGAGGAGAGGGAGGGGGGCAAGGAGGGCCTCCAAGTGCCATCCCAGCAGAGCCTGCCGCCTTGCACACCTCCGACCCGTTCACCCAGCATCAGTGCCTCTTCATCGTCATCGTCGTCATCATCATCACCTGCCATGGAACCGGCTGGTGAAATACGCAGGGAGCCCATGAATATATACAACCTCAATGCCATCATCAGAGACCAGGTAGAACTGTTTTCATGTTAATGTCAGTAGAATACCCGGTAACGCTTTATATTAAGGTCCTTGTAATAACCATTAATTAACAAGTAATAAGGCCCTTGTAAGTCCTTACAAGATGCTTATTAACATTATTGTGTGTTTATAAGCTTATATAAGTGTTAATAATGGCATTACAAACACCCATCACCCACCCATTATGTCTTTGTCATGCCTTTATTAATCTTATTTTGTTTGCTTATTGACATTAAAATATACTTTATTGCTCATCTATTATAAGTTAACTATAAGTTAACTATGCTTTTTGCAACTACCGGAAGCGAGAACAATGCCTTATTACTTGTTCTTAATGGTTATTAAGGACCTTATTATAAAGCGTTACCGAATACCCTCTTTTCTTTTCTCCTTTGTCTTTAAATTGTCGTTCCTTTTCTTGTCTCTCTTGTCCTCACCTCCTCGCTCCTCTCCTCTCCCAGGTGAAGCACCTCCAGCGGGCAGTAGACAGGTCTCTGCTGCTGTCCAGACAGAGAGCTGCAGCCAGGGAATTGGCCCCTCTGCTTGACAAGAACAAAGAGAGCTGCTTGGAGGAGATCCTGAAGCTCAAGTCTCTGCTCAGCACTAAGAGAGAGCAGATAGCCACCCTCCGACTGGTACTCAGGGCTAACAAACAGGTAAAACATGGTGCACATGTTATGAGTGTAGCTAAACAATACTGACAGGTGTAATAATTATTTGGTAATGTGAACAATAATAACCGTCATAAATGTTACTGCTGCTACAACCAACGTCTGCATACCGACCAATAATGCTAAATGAATTGCAACAATGTTATCCTAAAAATATGCACGAGTATAAAATAAATCTATTAGGTTGGGAATCATTGTTCCAGGAACGTTCTGGTCTCACAGTCATCCAGTATGTTGTTAATTTTTGACAATGGGCCCCTTATTGGGCAGTAGCCCATTATGTATTGCAACAATATCCATTAATTAGGGGTGGAATGGTTCAAAAAGTTCATATGACGATTCAAGGGTAATTGTTTTTGGTTCGGTACGAATTTTACTAGCATAGTATGCTAACTCACCTGACACGTGGCTTTCTCTTTTGGTAAATCGCTGGATGACAATCTCTGGGTAACTCTGAGCCCTTAGGCACAAGTGAGATATTCAGTGATTCGTAAACGCCCAGTGCTAGACAGAAAACAAATCAAATCACACACACAGTACTGTCCAACTGGATCTCTGGCAATAGAAAAAAACATATTGTGTGAAAATATAGAACTAACTTTTTATGATGTTTTGTTCATGGGACCAAGATTTCTACCTGAACAGATTTGTGCTAAATTAAGGATACATGAACGAAACATTTGCGATGAAGTACCTGTTTCTTTTTCTATGCTTCTACCGCACAAACCAGGGCTTTGTTCACAGATTTTTATCAGTTAAAAAAAATAGTGGCATCTATATCCAGTTGATAGTCTCACCCTCATTTTACTTTGCCACCAGATACATAGGAAATCAAAGTAATGCTTATAATACTAAAACAGTGCTGGGGCTTAGCAAAGCTTCTAGAGAATGAGTCGAGCAGCTTATAGTCTGTTTACTGGTCTACCCTTCCCTGAAACAAATCACAACAACCAATACGATGATTCAAAGACTCACTTGGCTGACCCATAGATTGTATATAAATAATGGATGTAGTGACCATGATGTCACCCATTGGTTTGCCGACTGCCCGTTTGAAGCATTGAGTTCAGTGTTACACTCGTTGCCATCATTCTTTTTGTCTGTCGCCATCTTGGTTTCGGAAACTGGGAACAGACCATATTTGGACTGGGGAGGAGAGAGAGGTGGATCTGACTGACAACCGAGGACACTGCACTATACGCCATCTACACCGGCAACCTGACTGCACTTGGCTGATAGCTACGTGTGCGAAGAAGTCGCTGCTAATTCATGTTAGCATTAACTGTGATGTTAATTTTGGGTAGCAAAAAACAAAAACAATATATATGTTACTTACCTGGAAAAAACAGTGACTCCTTGGAGTGTCTATTAGTCTATTAGAAGAGATATTTTTAAATGAACAAAATGTTCAAATATACTGTCCTTAAGTGAAAATACAGTGTGAAACGTTATGACCGACCTGCCAATCAAAGGTAGCCACACCCCAAATCATACAATTCTTAATCATCTATTCACTTCTAAATTGGACCATTATTTACACAATATCATATTGTCTTGAGGAACATTTTTTTACTAGTGAGACCATATTGTTGTCATGATCATTTTTTTCTGAGGTAAAAAATCAAGTGAGAAGTTGATTCATTTTGTATTGAGATAGATAGGACCAAAATGCTTCTGCAACCGCCGTCAGTGACCCCTGCTGGATTTTTTGGTAGAATGTTGGCTTAAGGCATTCCTGGTTTGCCTCACTGCCCAGACCTGGAGGTTGCCACCTGGGCTGACCCAAACATCTCCCTTATTGCTTTTAGTTTATATTGCTTTCTTTATATGACCCCAAGCAATGTGTGCATCAGTGGAACAATGAAGATATTACAGCTAACTTATTACTGACAGAATATCTGCCATTAAATAAAACAGAACTCTGATATCGATTTAGATTCAACACGGGTGAAATTATGATTTAGCCTCTACAGTTTTCATGAGCCACTTCCTGTGCAGAGCACTTGCAACTCACTTGAAGCTGTTGCTCTAAGCTCTAAATGCTATTTGGGTGTGGAACATTTCAGTGAAGTGAGCTCTTTTTTTAAAATTTTCCATTCATTTTTATAGCAGTGGATTTACACAGTGTAGCCTTTATGTGGTAAATGTGATAACAGGAAGTAGAAACTGGGGTTACTAAAGTGATACCAATAACACAAGAATTTATGATATGTACGTGTGTGTGTTCACCCAGACGGCAGAGGGGGCTCTGGAAAACTTGAAGAGTAAGTATGGAGCGGAGAAGTCCATGGTGACTGACACCATGATGAAGCTGAGGAATGAGCTGAAGGCCCTGAAGGAGGATGCCGCCACCTTCTCCTCTCTGCGAGCCTTGTTTGCAACCAGGTCAGAGACAAAACAGAAGGAATTTAAGTCCACCTCTTAATATTTATTGCGATGACTCAGATGTGCAATCTGAAAAATGTTGCTTCCAGTGATAAAGCTACAGAGCAGTTACCCTCAGTTCTATTTTTGAATTTCCAAAAATTAATGAATGCCACTTTGCCATACCACAGGTATATTCAAGAAAACACAGAGGAGTTGTTTTAATATCAGCCCTTTTATGTCTCAAAGGAGTAGAGTAAAGGAAAAGGATGACATTTTGGGAAATATGATTATTAGATATTAAGATGAGAGTTAGATGAGTGGATTGATACCAGTCTTGTGTCAGCGCTAGAACCAACTTAGCTTAGCGCAAAGACTGGAAACAGCAAATCTTACTTTGTTTGAAGGTATCCGCTTACAAGCACCTTTGTACCCCCAGTCACTCCCCCACTCCCCTCCCCTGTTTTCATGTTGTAAAGTGTATTGAGTATATTCCTATGTTGCTCCTCCCTTCGCCTCATGTTGTGCTGTATCTCTTTTTCGGATGTCAGAGGACGCTGGTGGTGTTTGTTTGCCACTTCTCCATCTAAAGTTTATTATATGTATGTTTATGTATATGTTTGGACAGGTTGATTGCTAATTCTTCCATCCCTGTCGTCCTGTCCTGTCCACCCCTATTGCCTGTTTAGCATCTTTGAGTGTCTAGAAAATCGCTATATAAATTAAATGTATTATTATTATTATTCAAACTCACATATGTATTTAAAAAATTACATTTAAAAGCAACATGTTATGGAGGGCTTCAGGAAGTCACTGCACCTGTCCAAGAAACAGACATGAGAATAGCATTGATCTTCTCATCCAACTAGTTAGCAAGTGAATTCCCCTCTTTATTGCTTAATTTTTTTCAATTTTTGCTTCAGATGATTTCACATTTGTTTCTGCTTTTTTAACCCGCTGAAACCTTGCTGCCTTCAGGTGTGATGAGTATGTAACCCAGCTGGATGAGATGCAGAGGCAGCTGGCTGCAGCCGAAGATGAAAAGAAGACTCTGAACTCCCTCCTGCGGATGGCCATCCAGCAGAAACTGGCTCTCACGCAGCGCTTGGAGGATTTGGCTTTTGATCAAGAGCAGACCCACCGAACCCGCGGGGGCAGGCTGAACCGCGTCAAGACCAGCACCCCCAAAGTAAGTCCCCCAACCTCGGCTGCGGCCTCCAACCTAGCCCAAGGTTCCTCTCCAGCTTCGACCCCTGTCAGCCTTCCCCTTTCTGGCCTTCCTAGTGCTACGTTAATTCTTCCTGATGATCCCACTGTGCCCCTGAGCCCATCTGTGTTCAGTGCACCTCTGGCCACCGATCCATCCTCCCCCTTGTTACACAAACCCTCTCGCAGTCCATCATCACCAGCGGTTGCCTCATTGGCTGGCCCTTCGGTGTCAGAGAGCCCCCCATGTCTGGAGGCCCCTTCCTCTCCCTCAGCACGGACCCCGCCCTCAACCCCTCTGAAGCTGGCTCACTCTCAGTGGACTCTGGGGGTGCGGACGTTTATGGTTGACTCCCACAGTTTCAGTGTCAACCTCTCCCCCGCTCTGCCCCGTAGCTCGGGCGTCTCAAGGCAGTACACCCCGGACTCTCAAACCTCACCCCCATCCACCACCACCACCACCACCACCACCATTAGGCCAACCCAACCAGGATCTGCCCCTTCCTCTCCCTACCGGTCCCCAGCTCTGGGGCTCAGGCACTCCACATGGAGCCCCTCACCCCGAACTCGGCCCTTGTCTAGCCTGACACGCTCTTCTGTCCTCCACACTCCTTCCTCCCCCTCCCCTTACTCCTCCTCCTACAGCTATTCCTCTACCTACCACAGCTCCTCCCCTGCTTTTAGCCCCTCGAGTTCCTACCTCACCTCTGGCACCTCCACCGCCTACAGCCACTCCTCCAACTACACCCCCCTCTACCCTAGATACTATAGTTCTTACCGGCCCCGGCACTGACCCCTTACTATAAATCCCTTACTATAAGTCCTTTGAAAGCTTTTACACCAGGCTCCTTATTGACATTAAAAACTGCAATTCCCATCATCCTCTTTTTGTCACCTGAGAGAGTGGGGGCTCACAGAGAGGAGGACAGAGTGGTTTCCTGTTTCCCAGTTCCTGTCTTCCTGTGCCTAAACTTTGGCCTATGGGTTCTGAATGTTCGGTGACTTTGCTCAGGGATTTGACATAAGGAGCACAAGCGGCCTCACCTTCCTTCTATTCTGAGACTGCTGATTGGTCCACAGGAGGACATTAAAGGAGACTTTTTAGCGAGAGTTTTTAGCATTTAGGTTCTTCAGGTTGAGACCACACATGCATGAAATGATTAAAACAGAGAGACATTCAGACATTGACTAG
Organism: Centropristis striata; assembly: GCF_030273125.1. Classification (NCBI taxonomy): domain Eukaryota; kingdom Metazoa; phylum Chordata; class Actinopteri; order Perciformes; family Serranidae; genus Centropristis; species Centropristis striata. The sequence goes on along the minus strand of NC_081538.1, from coordinate 8,530,581 downwards.
ACATTTGGCAGACACTTTCACAGGTTCAAATGAGGGCCATGACACATTAAATACCGTACCGTATATTCAATATAATATCCACTCTAGTGAGTATGTATACACAAACACTTTAAACCACATGTCTTTCAGTGCAAGCATTCTACCTGGATGTAGAAGGGTTCAGTATGATTCAAACAAATTTGGCTGCAAGTGTTGTCTAAACATGTCTGAAGGCAAAAGTGTTTATACTAGTTTCAGTTGGCCACACTCAAAGGTTTGTTGGGACACAATGATACATCCCCAAAGCGATTTGGTATTGCACTTAGTGGTAGTAGTAGCTGTATGAAGGATATAAAAGAGTGCCTGCAATTTTTTACGCCTATGCACACCTGCCCCATTGCTGCCAAAAATTCAGCATGCTTGTTGACTTGTTTTTGAAAGTTAGGAAAATTGTCGAAGATGCAGCTCCCTGAATTCAATGTTGGATTTTGAGGTGAGGGTGCTGGAGAGTCTCTTGGGCTGTCCAACAATAACTTTGTTTGAGACATACTGACTCCTTATGTGTATGCTTTAAACTCACCCTATAATCTCTTTCACACACACAAACTTGTATGATAAGACAGTTGTTGACAAGGAGTTATGGACTAGTCTTTGGTATGCACAGTATATTTTCTGTCATGGTGGGTATTTATTTCCAGGAAGAATCTATTAGTGCACCTCAATGTTTATTCTTCTTTTCTTGCCCAGGGCTTTTGCTTTCATCAGCTCAACCTTCAGCCATTGTGGCCATTTCTAGCACCACCTAGTGGTTTGCTCTTATGTAGCCATGTACACAGCTATGCATGATCCCATTTGAATACTCTTATAATGAAGACTTCCCCTTCCTTCCATATGAAAAATGGATCCGACAGAGGTATAGGCTGTATTAAGGCCCATGCCAGGGAGGAATGTATGAGAAAGAGGAGTAGGAGAGCACTCAATCATGGCATATGGCCAGTACAAGGAAGTAATATGACTTGGAGTTAGCTCTGGGATGTGTCTTAATAGTCTTATGTTTACTACAGTAACTACTGTCTGACAATTAAGTGGAAATCCTCAACAAACAAAATTGCCCCAACATATCACCCATTAGTTATAACTTTCCTTTCCTTTATCCCCATGAGATACATTGGTCTGGAAAAATGAACTTTTGGGGGCTATGATAACAGTAATTTCTAATTTTCCTCTTTTTGGTCTTGTTCAAACATATCCAGGTTGCTAACAAATCCAATTTATGCGGAACATAAGATCTGAACCTTTTTGCAAATTTGGTATTTCTTATTCTTTGCTATTTTTTTTTACCCCCAAACCCTACTGCCGTTTCTTATTGTTACTTTTAGCTTATTAATGATGATCACTAGAGAGGGACATTTATAGTTTTGGGCAGGTAAAATAAGTTTAAATATACTGTGTACGTTATATTTCAAAACACTTTGTAACCATATTATGAAATGCAGGACTTGACTCAACAAACGTGATACAACAGAGTACTACCACATGACCGCATGACTTAATATCTTTATATCACAGATTGACATGAAGAGGAAGTGATTGAAGACTATTCTGACCATCATGGCTGACTTCAGAGTTATGTTGGTAAACCCACAATGTAGCACCCTCTTGTGCCTCTGAGGCCATCTGCAGAGGTTAATCCCATGACACAGAATGAATGTATTCAATTTATGTTAAATTCATAGCACTGCACCAGACTCAGGGAACGTAACACACCTCATTTAACCTGTAATGAGTCAAAAAGCAAACCAGAAGGACTAAAAACAGTATGATATTGTTTTGGCTGAGAGAATTGATCTCCCAAGAGAGGGTTAGGGTTAGGTTAGGTATGGCTTAGAAGTAGGAGTTAATTTCCCGTCAAGTTATTGTTTTGCATCTTAACCAGAGTCACACAAGAAGATTAATATCAATTTTATCTGGGTGTCCAGGACAGAAATAGTTGCTTTGTTTATCCTTTTATTCCACTTTTGTAGTTGATCTAATCCAAGCAGTTTAACTAATTTCAATTCGCTAAATTTGGATTCATTTTGGATTTATTACATTAATAATGCAGGTGCAACTGCGTGTGATTGTATCTTTGCAGACATTTCCCTACTTATGACACTGTTATTTCTGCTAAATGAGATACATAGCTGTCAGAAATTACTGATATCAAAAACTTTGAGAATAAGACCTTGAAAACTGCTGTGGATTTATCCCAACTCTGCTGATTTTCTGAACAACACTGAGTATACTGCCCCACAAAGCCAAACTGCAGTAACTACATTTTTGGTTGAAATTGAGTTATAACTAAAATTGAATTCCATAATGTCTGTTTTGTCATGTGATAAAGTTTTAGATTTTAATTTTACTTTATTTCAGAGAAATTATATACAAATTGTAGTAACTACAAAATCCAACTCAAAACCAAAGCAGACAGCAGTAATTGCACTTAAAACAGTCTGCTTTGAAAATGAAAATCTGACCACAATAAGTGGTCTGCTTTGACTGTGATACAGTGTAGCCTTGTATTTCTTCATAGTGAAGATGAGAATAGAAATTATATGTTTTTTATAGGGAAATTATTATCTAGATAGTGATTAAGTAAAAAAAAAAGTGAGATAAAATGATATTAAGAATAAAATATAACATTACTTTATAATATTAAGTCTAAAATACACAAATCTTTTTAAAAAAGAGTTGTTAAAAACTTTTAAATGCATTTTTGACAAAATCAATTTGAGAATGTTTATTCACTGAAAACAAAATATAAAAGCTGAAAGAAGAGAACAACATTGTAGTTACTGCATTACTCTTACAACCTTTTACTCAAAATTTCAAGGCAACAAACTTCGATAAAATTTTAAGTTGGACAATTAAACTAAATATTTAAAGTTTTGTTTTTGGATCTGCTCTGGATTCAGATTTTTGTCAACTCAACTGTAAATTGTACTAATTTATAATTTAACATTGTAATAACTTTTAATCCTTACTTCTGCTAAGTTCTGCAATTTGACGAACGCTGCTATGAAATGTCAGCTAATGTTCGACCACAATTTTGAGTTAGCATTGATACGCTTATGTCTACTCTTGTAGCTGTAACAAGCAGCGCTGCTAGCATCAGTTAGCCGCTAGCTTTCGCTAATGACCGAATTTCACCGCTTTCACGCATTTGACAACAAAGAAATAAGAGTTAGCAGAACTATTGTCCCTTGTTGTGAACCCACACTTAAAGATAAAAGTAACAACAACTCACAAACTTGTTTTTTGAGCATACAACTGGCTTCCTTTGTTGTGCTAACTAACATTATTGTCCTAAATGTCAGTAATTTATATTTCCAAGTTTTACCAACTTAAATCACTGTTTTAGGCCAAAAAATACAAGTTGGCTTTTTTGCAGTGCAGCAATGCAAAACCAGAGTGGATTCACTACATTTTGAGCATAAAAATTACATCATTAATACATGTAGAAATAAGTGTCATATCACTTACCTACCTAACTACTACTAGTAACTACTACTAACCCATTTGGCTGGCCAGTTAAGTTTTTCTCATTTTTACCCTTAGTGTAGTTACTGCAGTTAGACTCTGTAGGGCAGTATAGGTCTAAAACACACCTTCCAGGAGCTGTTTTATTTAGTCATCATATGTGGTTAACTAGCAAGCCAGTAAGCAATACATCCAAGGGTCTGTACTGGACTCCCTATTGATGTTGATCTTCCCATTTGACCTGAGTTGACAGACACCCATCACATTTCTTAAAAGGTATTCTTACTTATATATACTTGAATAATGGCGAACATCATTTGTGAGATACATAAGTTCAGCATACATGATACCGTATTCCCTGTGTGTTTATGCCTTACAAAACTGATTATACAGCACCGACAGTGTAGCCGAAAAAAATTGTGCTTGGTTTATTTTTCATTTCCATGCCTGCACCACAGGCTAAATTGCTTGTTTTGTGTGTATTGGTTTTTGGCTTGAATTGTTTCCAGTGGGGTTTTATAATGGCTCAGCAAAGTCAGATAATACTTTTGACTGTCACTAGATATGTTTTGTCAGGACGCTGGGCAAATACTTGCCAGGTCCAATTTTTCTGCAGTGTACACCTTCCTATTTTTCCCTTTGTATTATTGTAACTTTTAAACACCATTTTCTTCTTTAATTTCTCGTTATTTTGATTTTATCTCGTGATTTTGACTTTTATTCTCATTTTGAATCATTTCTCGTGACTTCAACTTTCTCATTTTGACCTTTTTTTCATGATTTCAACATTTTTTTCATTTTGACTTTTTTCTTGTGACTTCTTTTTTCCTTTCTTTCTTTCTTTCTTTCTTACTTTCTTTCTTTCTTTCTTTTCTTTTTGTTTACTATTGTCTTAGATTGTGAAAACTCTCTTTCCTACAACAAACATTTTAAAATATGCAACATGGGGCAAAAACACATTTGACAGGCATCTTTTTTTCAGATTCCTGATTGGCTATTTAAAAATAGTTTGTGCGATTGTAGGCCCACATCTTGCCTTTTTTCTACCTCAAGCCATTAAAACACTATGTCAATCCGATTGACATTTGAAGAGGAGTTCTCTTTACATTCTCTGTATGCTTGATCAATGATTTCTTCATGGTACATTGTGAAGGTGGGAAATTGGCTAAATCTCAAGTTAGGACCAATCATAACACCCTCAACCATGTGGAACTGGTGGAATCTGTTTTCATTGTGCCAGCCTGTCAGCAATTTGCATCTCAAATGAACTTCCAAGATTTTATTAGTTGAGGCAAAGTTGTGGTAATTCAAAAGTGACAGGTGGAGCCTGTACTTTGGTTGAGGTAAAAGAAGGAAACCAGTGTGATCTCCTCTCTGTGATACTCTTGCTTTGTCTAAACAGACACAACATGCACAAACATACAAAACCATCTGTTCTCTGCCAACATACCGACATATGCTAAATTTTGATCAGGTGAAATTTTAACCCATGAGGGACAACCTGAAGTCTGTCAAATGTTATCTGCCCCATGGTACACCTGCTGAAATAGTAGAGATGTTTCACTCATATACTGTTTTACAGTCATCTCTGTGGGCTTTTTTTCTCAAATGAGTAAAAAGGGAAAATATTTCATGCAACAGGCACCGTTAAAGTGATAGCTTTGCCAGCTTATCTACAGTTTGATTGTGTGCTAACTTTGGCGGATATCTGGAGTGAATGATACATGTTAAGTAAGGTTGGAGAGAAATACTACAGTGTTAAAGGTATTTTTTCAGTCTTATATGATATTAATATTGTATTGGTGACAGCCTTAATTTTTTCAAAATTAATTTAAACTTTTTCAGATTGTTTTCCCAAAATATATCATTATTGCTTTCAAACAAACAACCCAGTTATTGGGTTTTCTTGAAGATACTGACTTTTTTTGTTAGTTGTACAATTAAATGGAATGATTTTTTGGCTTTTGGCATCGACCAATACAGAGTACCAATCCGATACCAGTGTTTAATAAGCTTTATGCCTCACTGTGTGGAAATGACTAGGACCAATCTTTTTAGTATAACGCGACATCAGGCTTGCCTTGAAAATTGAAATTTACTGATTTGTTAATTAATAATAATAATAATTATTTAATAATAAATCCAGCAACATGGTGAAGAAAAGTCCTCAAATTTAACAGGAAAAACAATTTAATTGTAAGTGCAGCAACTAATTGCTCAAAACTTTGAATAAAAATATTATTATAAAGAAAAACTGCATAAAATATGCAAAAATCCACTACAAAATATAGCAGCTTAAAATTTGAAATACAAAAGTTAAACATTAAAAAAAAAAAAAACAGGAATCACTGTTTCAGGGTAGTGTCTCTCATTGTTACAGTGCATCTGACAAAGTTAACTGCTTTACTGCATCGTCCCTTTTTTTTTTTTTTTTTTACGTCCGGTGTTGCGGATTAACAGGACCGTGTCGTCTGGCAACTTTCAGTGGAAAGCGTCTGTGGTTACCATAGCTACGACAACCGTTGGAAATATCGTTTTACCCTTTTACAGTTAAAAGGACAGACAAGCTCATCTTATTATTTTTGACTTTTTAATAAAAACCAAACAAAGCTGTCTCTGTTTCTAACCCCTGCCATAACTGATAATCTAACTGACTACTAATCTGTAACACAAGCTAAACTCTTGGAATTTTTCAACACGATTCTTCTGGAGGTGTTTGAAGTATGTTTTTAGTTTGTTGTGTTATACTTTGCAGAACACTAGCTTCAAAGCATTAAAAGTAGCAGTAGAATTTTTACTGTTGCAAGACTGAAATGCCTTAATATTACATGTAATGTGATATTGCTGACTTGTCGTTAGCTTCCTTCCTCCTTCTGAAGTGACTATCTAGATAATAATTTCCCTACCAAATCAACTTAATAATAATTATAATATAATAAAAAAATGTTATTATTCACTATTCAACACAATGACGAAATACAAGGCTACACTGTATCAGACTGTGGTCAGTGCAATTACTGCAGTCTGCTTTGGTTATATGTTTAAATTCATATATATTCACATACACACACACACACACACACACACATATATATACATCTACATATATACCCAAATCAGACCGTGGTAAGAGAACTGCTTTGGTTTTGAGTTGGATTTTGTAGTTACTGCAATTTTTATATGATCATTTCTCTGAAATAAAACAAAAGTTGAAATCTAAAACTTTGTCACAAGATAAAACAGACATCAAGGAGTTTGTTTTTAGTTATCACTCAATTTCGACCAAAAATGTAGTTACTGCAGTTAGTCTTTGTAGGGCAGTATGGCTGGGAGGCTTAAATGATGCAGACATTAGAGGGTTAAATCTTGTTGGAAGTTGGAAAGAGAACATTAGGAAAGAGTATGGTTGGGAAACAGTGATGACACAGTAAAACTTCAAGGGAAACATATAACTGAAGTAAATGTAACTAAGTTAATGCTATAGGTACTGGCTTATCTTAGTATATGTATCGTAACCAATGGAACATGTTTCCCCTTTTCCGAATAACCCATGAAAGAAAGTAACCTACTATTATTGGAATCAGTTTGTCACCATGTTTGGATTGTTACTGTTAAATATGACCATGATGACATAACTGAACCAATGACGAGAAGCAAAGCCCCGCCTACCTAAGGAAAACACTCCTCTGCAGGGCAAGTGTCGCAAAGACAGAAGTTTTCATGTCTTTTTGTGTATTCAACCTGCTTAGCCTGAGAAAGTGGCTTTATTACGCCACGCCTGCATTTAAAATCAAATCATTTCCACAAGTTATCTATCTAGCTAAAACTCCAAAACTTGTAATACTGCTCATATCACACAAAGCTACTGAATCACAGTTTTATTTTATTGTAATCAAACCTTCCTTGGTCATGCTAAAAGTCAGTATACTGTAAGCAGCTCCTCTGAGTTAATGTCCTGCTATAAACATCCAGACTGTTATATGTCATATCACAAAATGTGTCTGATGCCTGTTTGCTTTCTGACCACTTTTTACGCATGTGTACTTACCGAAGATTTTAAAGCTTTAACTGTACAGTGTTATGTTAATATATAGTGTTAATATTTATAAATTATTACTTTGTGTGTTGTATTTTGTGATTCGGTGGTTGATCATCATTTTATTCCATTATTCTGCACAAAGGATATTTATTTCCATAATATCCTTTTGCAGTGTTATTATCAATACCAATCTAGCCCTTCAACACAACAAAACTCGGTAACGCCTTATATTAAGGTCCTTGTAATAACCATTAGTATAAATAATAAGGCCATTTTAAGTCCTTACAAGAAGCTTATTAACATTATTGTGTGTTTATAAGCTTATATAAGTGTTAATAATGGCATTACAAACACCCATGACCCACCCATTATGTCTTTTGCCATGCCTTTATTAATCTTATTTTATTTGCTTATTGATATTAAAATATACTTTATTGCTCATCTATTATAAGTTAACTATAAGTTAACTATGCTTTTTGCAACTACCGGATCTAAAGCAAGAACAATGCCTTATTACTTGTTAATTAATGGTTATTAAGGACCTTATTATAAAGTGTTACCCAAAACTCTAAAAAAAAAAAAAAACTAATTTAAAAAATCCTTTTCGTTACAATACTAAATCCACCCAACCCAAACCTTATGATGTGTTGGTAAGTGTTAAGCCCTATATCCCTTTTTCTTTTGGGTAAGCTTTTATTATGGTGAAGTGTATTACTTTGCTGTGTGTCTAACAGTGTCAGTCTCTTGCAGATTGTCAGTAGCCTTCTGCCACAGTGCCGTTCCTCTTACCCTCCCCGGAGCTGAGGGTTTGAGCTTCTACAGCTCCCTGAACAGGTAGGCAACATTACAGTCGACTCTAGAGACAGGAAAATATGTCAAGCTGCTGAATGGAAAAAATAATTGGTAACGCTTTATATTAAGGTCCTTGTAATAACCATTAATTAACAAGTAATACGGCCCTTGTAAGTCCTTACAAGATGCTTATTAACATTATTGTGTGTTTATAAGCTTATATAAGTGTTAATAATGACATTACAAACACCCATGACCCACTTATTATGTCTTTGCCATGCCTTTATTAATCTTATTTTGTTTGCTTATTGGTATTAAAATATACTTTATTGCTCATCTATTATAAGTTAACTATAAGTTAACTATGCTTTTTGCAACTACCGGATCTAAAGCGAGAACAATGCCTTATCACTTGTTAATTAATGGTTATTAAGGACCTTATTATAAAGCGTAACCAAATAATTTGTACTGTCATTCTAGTGCCATCATCAGTGGTAAATCAGATTCATAGATAGAGTGCATGTTGTTTCAGAGCCTCAGTATATCTAGTCAGCCTTGTTCCTTCAGCACACACAAGGGGAAATTTGTCTGCTGTGAGTTCTATGAGAATGAAGATTTTTTCAAGAGATTGTTGCTGTCCTGAACTTTCTTTCTTTTCTTTTTATCTCTGAACTGTTGTGGCATGTTTCACCAAAGATTGAGGAAGATTTTTACTTATGGAACCCTGCTGTGTGACTGACAGCTACAGTCATTCAAGAGGTAGTTAGACAACATCACTACCATCCTGGCTCTCAGTCGGAAGAGCCAGATATTTGTGTCTATTGTGACTTTTGGATTTTTTTTGTAACTTTAATGTTAAAATGGCACTCACAGCACATGACATGAATAATGTATAGCTATTTTGCTGTAAAACTTTTAAGAGTTTGGGGGCCTATGTTGTACTTACATCATGGGAACATTATATTTTCCCACAGTGGCGGTTCTAGACCAATTTTACTGTGGGGGCCAAGGAGGGCCCAGTGTTTAATCAGAGGGGCACATTAAAAATCGTCAAAAATGATATTTAAGCATTCAAAACCTTTATTTTAGCTAAAAGTCTCATATTTGGAAGAACTACATTGATTGAAACATTGAGACTTACCAACATGAACAGTTATTTTTGTTTTTTATTTTATTGCACAATTAAACTATTATACAATGTACACATTATGGGTTCCTTTTGTGTACAATGAGATATTGTTTGAACAAAAAATAGGTGAGAATTGTTCCGTCGTTCATTGTTATAAATTGATAATTTTATTATTAATTTGACACAGGGGCCACAGCAGGGGCCAAGGGCTTCTTCACAGGGGCAGTGGCCCCTGTAGGCCCCTGTGTAGAACCACCACTGTTTTCCCACATATTATACATGATAATTCTGTATAGTTTTGGTGCCTAAACCTACAATGTTGACCATATGTTTAAGACTGTAAGGGGTACTTTTTTAGGAAACATTTTGGTGAATATGTATTAGAGAGTAGAAAAAAGCAACCGATGTAGTCATAATGACTCAGAGAACTTGTTGATAATCGTCTTTCTGGTGTTACTGCTGACATTGAAATGCTACTCAGCAGCACTGGACACCTATGTTAAACATACAGTTGAAACCAGAAGTTTACATACACTATATAAAAAGACACGTATGCTTTTTTTCTCACTGTCTGACATGAAATCAAACAATCACTTTTCCTGTTTTAGGTCCATTAGGATTACCAAAATTATTTCTATTTGCTAAATGCCAGAATAATGAGAGAAGGATTTTTTAAGACATTTTTTATTACTTTCTTTAAAGTCAAAAGTTTACATACACTAACATTATTATGCCTTGAAACAATTTGGGAAAGCCCAGATGATGCTGTCATGTCTTTGGAAGCTTCGGATTTCTTGACAAGTTGACAATTTCGGTTTATTGACAAAAAAAATTGCACCCAAGGATGAACCAGACTTGTGCAAGTCCACAATTCTCTTCCTGATATCTTGGTTGATTTCTTTTGACTTTCCCATGATGTTACACAAAGAAGCAGTGTGTTTCAGGTGTGCCTTAAAATACATCCACAGGTGTGTCTCGAATTAACTCTAATGTTGTCAATAAACCAATCAGAAGCTTCCAAAGATATGACAGCATCATCTGGGCTTTCCCAAATTGTTTCAAGGCATAATAATGTTAGTGTATGTAAACTTCTGACTTTGAAGAAAGTAATAAAAGATTGTCTAAAAAAATCCTTCTCTCATTATTCTGGCATTTAGCAAAAATAAATAATTTTGGTAATCCTAACGGACCTAAAACAGGAAAAGTGATTGTCTGATTTCATGTCAGACAGTGAGAAAAAAAGCATATGTGTCTTTTTATATAGTGTATGTAAACTTCTGGTTTCAACTGTATGTCAAAAACATCTCTTCTTATTGCTCTCTTGTTCTCAGCAGCAGTACGTCAATTCTCCTGGATCAATGATGCTTGGTCCACCCAACACAAGTGCCTCCTGTCAGGCTTCCTCAGTGGCCTTTTGTCCTCCATCTCTGTGGAACAAAACACCTGCCCCCCCCCCGACCTGTGATACTTTTGGCCCAGAAGACTTGCTCAACTGGCTGTCAAGAGGACCATGCCCACCTTACACCCCACAATACATATACAGGGAGTGCCTGACATACACTTACATTGTTTTGGAGAAACAGAAGCATGCTACGTCAGTTGCTATTGCCAATAGAGTCACATGAACCTACTGACACGGCCATTGGCAGAATTGCAGTACCTATTTATCCATGTATTCATCCATTCAGCTTGCTTGTTTTGAATAATCACAAATCAAATCCTCTTTTTGTCTTGCTCACAGTGGTTATTGTGCGTGACAGCATCCACTTCTTTGTAACAAATTCACTGCAGCACCATATATGCATGTTAAGCGTCGTGCACATTTTGCTTTGGATGCTTCAGAAATTGCTGCCTCATTTAACACATATGTAGAAACACTGCTTTTTTAATGTTTATTTCCCTTTAACATATAGTATTCCTGCATATAGGTCTGCCTCTACGTTAAAGATTGAGAAAACATTCTTGGGAGAAGCACAGAATTGTATTCAACATGCTTTCTTTGTGTAGTTGAGCATTAAGATGTTACTTCAGACAGAGTCATACCAGTCAGTCTCCTCTGCGGTCTTTCATAGTTAACAGTCCACAAATTTTGATTGATTTGGAACTCACTCAACTGCCAAAAGTTGAAGCCAACCTGCACCAACTGGATACAAGCTGGAGTCTAGGAGGAAAAATAATAAACAGTGTAGGTAGGGCTACTTTTAAATAATATTTCACTACACATTACTGAACACATACCCCTAACTGTCATTTTTAACATTAGATCAGTCAGATCAAGTAATGTTTTTTAAATAGTTTGGATTACTTTTGTAATATTTAAAAATTGCCAATGCCATGGCAAAAACATTCCTGAGGGTGTCCATCACTTCTGCCATTGGACTGCTAGCACACAACTTGCCACAATTGTTTATTTTTTGGAAATGTGTGCCTTTTATGAATTTTAGAGCAAATAAAAGATCATTCATGATTATTACTTGGATGCACTTTTAATCATAATGGCCCTCATTTATCAAACGAGTGTAGAAACAAGCGCAGATCTGAGCGTATACTTCGTCTTACGACAGGGTTCACCTAGCCTGGCTAACGTCAGACTACTAGCTATTCATTTATCCGTAGAGGAGGCGTGGCTTACGATCGTCCAGAGCTGTTTATTGGGCGCTACGAATGTCTAGTGTCTGTAGGTAGGTCTTAGCCAATCGTATCAGTTATACCACATGACGTATGTAGAGCTACAGAAATTTGAGGAAGCATCGAGCATGAACATGACTGATGTTTACATAGCCAGACTAGCCCATCTCTACTTTGAGACTAAAATGCTCAATTCTGCGTTTTTCTGCAGCATTTTCTGGCTCTGGATGCTCACAGTCTACCAGCAGTGTTGGTGTGTGTGTGTGTGTGTTTGTGTGTGTCTGTGAGAGAGTGTTGCTTGCTGCTTTGCTTCTCCAGTTCTCGCTTTCTGCAAGATTATTTATATTTACGCCTTATTCCCCCCTCATGTCATTCAGCCACACACATCCACTGATTTTATGGGCAATAGACGAGCTGCTGCGTGTCTCTCAGCGGCTCCCGCTGTCCCCCGGCTCTTAGCGAGATCACCGGCGTTACAGCAGTGAGCGGTAGCGGGGCTAGTTGGTAGATTAGGCTTTTGCCAAATCCTGTCGGAAGCAAGGCTAAAACATCCTTTTTCGTGGTGAAACAGGAGTGTAAAGCCAAACGTTCTTCTTTTAAAAATAAACTTTGGCTCGAAACTATCTAGCACACTGTCTACAGCTAGATCGAAAGAGAGTTTCACCTCTGCAGACATGTTGGATCCATCCAGCTTCTGTCTGTCGAGTAGTACACGTCATCGTCTTGCCGTCCCTCCCCGTTCTGTGATTGGATCCCTAAAACAGGGCTAAGAAACGGCCTTAGATACCAGACCCCTTCGCAGCTCGAAATTAAATCGAGCGTGCAAGGCAGTATGGGTATTCCCAGGCTAGGGTTCACGTGGGATTTATCAAACGGTCGTATCTCTCCAATCACAGTGTGAGAATGATCGGCTGTTGATAAGTGTGGCGGCTCGAAACGAGCCTCATTTAAATACCACGGCCTAATATATACCCGATTCAGATGGCTTGCCTCGAGAGTTTACGACACCGAAGGGCGCAATAGGGTCAAAAAGAGGATTATACAAACAAGTTCTGTGAATATTTTACATTTGGAGCACAGACTTAAAAGTTTTCACAGCTTTTTGGTTGCAGCCAGGAGGCAAACAATGTTTTAAAGTAAGTTTTAATTCCAAAAGAAGAGGAATTTCTCAGAGTCAGAAAGTGAAACGCTGACGTCCAACAGCTGCAACACAACAAACTGGTTTTGTTTGGCAGCATAAAAAGTGAAAATGAAGGAAATCGGTGCAGCTGTCAGCAGAGTATCAGTGGACCATCCAATTCACTCCTGTGAGGTTGGAATGACATTATATTATTATTATGATGGACAGATATTATTCACTTCTTTACATTTAGTAATAATTCTGTCCCGGTCAGAGGAGCGTGTGGAAGCGCTGGTGGTGAAGGAGACGCTGATGCTCTGGTGTCCAGCAGGATAACTGTAAATAGCAGAAGACAACAACATTTAATAGCCTCGGCTAGTATTCTTCTCAAATTTGCGTACATGAGCTGAGAGCAGACGTGAGATCTGATCGTACCCTCCACTCACGTCCAAATTGATAAATTCCGAGCTTTGTGTAGATATGATCGTGCGCTCACTTTACGCTCACTTTATGTCAACGCTCGTTTGATAAATGAGGGCCACTGGGTTTTTACTTGACCAATGCTACACCCTTCGTTCATGAAAATCGGGTCAGTAGTTTTTCCCTAATGCAGCTGACAAACAGACAAACAAACAAAACATCAAACAATCCAAACCAAAGACAAAGTCTTCTTTGCAGAGGCAAGTGATCCCTTAAAGTAATTTATTTGTAAAGACACTGACTGTATTCCGAATACCAGTACACAGCCACGTATTTTGTATTTCAAATATGTTGTTTTCTGTTAGGGCTACACTGTGGTGTAGTGTTAGCACTTTCACCTCACAGCAAGAGGGTTATGAGGGTTCTCTCTGGAGAATTTAAGTTCTGATCAGACCTGGCATAAAGCAGATGATGAGTGGACATAATGAGAGGATTTAATGACTTTACTACTTACTACTCACTTTACAATACTTACTTTACAATACTGAAATGTAGGAGTCACATCCTGCAAGTTACATCTATACAGTTCTACAATTCTGCAATACAATTTAGCAGACACTTTTATCCAAAGCTACGTACATTTGAGTGTTAATACAAAACAAGCAAAGATTCAAAAGACAACACATGAGTAAGTGCCATGGGTTCAGTTTAAGCACATTAGGACGTAAGTGCTATTAGACAGTGCAAACATTTAAAAAACATTTTTTTCGAGATTATGTGTGAAGGTGTTCAGTAAAGACTTGGGTCTTTAGTCTCGTATTAAATTGACGAAGAAGGGGGAATGTGATTCTCTTTTATTTCCATGATTGCACAAGACTGTGCTTTGGTTATTACTCCTATTACCTTCAAACAAAAATAACCTGTGAAGAAGAGATAAATCAGCATTAAAAAGCAATATTGTTGTAATAGATTTGTTCTAATCTTTCAAATCAGAAATAAACTATTAATACTCATATGTGTTTTCTTTTCTACCTGTTTTATATCTGAATACTGTGGGAAAACATGATCGTATTGTGATATTATTAGGTAGTAGTTGTGTCTGAAGGATGGCTGAGATTGTCAACCGTGAAATCAATAAACTCCCCAAAATATGGTTGGATGGATGCTCAAACCAGGCGGCAACCTCCGGGTCTGAGCAGGGAGGCAAACCAGGAAGTGCCTTAAGCTGCATTCTACCGAAAATTCCAGCAGGGGGCGCTAAGTTTTGCTGCAAAAACATTTCTGTCCATTAATATCAATGCAAAATGAGAAAACTTCTCACGTGATTAATTACCTCTATAGTCTCAATCACTATTTAAAAAAATCTTTAAGACAATTTTATGTTAATAGTTGAAAGTATAAATAATGGCCCCATTTAGAAGAAAATAAAAGATAAAGAATCACATGACTTGGGGCGTGGCTACCTTTGATTGACAGGTCACTAACAAGGCGAGCCGTCATCAGGAGAGAAGCAGAACAATGCGTATCCATGGCAACGTGTCAATAAAGTTATATATAACGTTATAAAAAAGGGTATCGGGTATTATCGGTTTGGTCTCATAACTTTCACTGTATTTTCACTTAATGACAGTTTATTTGAACGTTTTGTTCATTAAAAATGTCTTGTTCAGCGTTTGGTTGGACTAACAGACACTCCAAGGAGTCGCTGCTCATTTTTCTGAGGTCAGTAACGTTTTGTTTTTGTTTTTTGCCAAAATGAACATCCCAGCTAATGCTCCAGTTAATGCTAACATTAATTAGCAGCGGCTTCTCCCAGTCGGGTTGCCAGTGTAGAGAGGCGTGTATTCAGTGTCGTCAGATCCCTCTCGCTCCTCCACAGTCCAAATATGGTCTGCTACCCGTATCGGAAACAAGATGGCGACGCAAGATGGCGACGAGTGCGACGTCGAACTCGATGCTTCCAACAGGCCACAAACCAATGGGTGACGTCACAGTGACTACATCCATTATTTATATACAGCCCTGGACATCTCGTGACCAAGGTTTGACCAGAGTTATCTAAACTGTGTTCAACCCTCCTCTTGTCCTTTCAAACCAAGTTCGGCAATACGGGTTGATCCCTGCACAGTTCAGATACAACCTGGGAGCAATGGGTTACATGGGTTACATGTCCCATTTGACGCATATTGTAAGACAGCTGTAAACAAACAACCACTCAAGATCACATTCAATTAGCCAAACCTGCACGTCTTTGGACCTTGGGAGGAAACTAGACACTCAGGACTGATCAACCTGTGTGGGGGGTTATGTATGTATGTATGTATGTATGTATGTATGTATTTATGTATAATGATGCTGACATGTTTTGGAGAGAACAACCATTAGACTGACAATCAACAATCAGTTTAGATCAACAAGATCTATTCACTTGGAAATTGTGCTAAATGTAGGCTAACTGTACTAACTGTAGGCTACCTGTACTTAGGTAATCATTTGCAAAGATGAACTAAGACATTTGCAATTTGATGAAATTAATGACAAGTTCAATTCTGTGATGAACAATTGCCAAGTGGTTTGGAGGTTTGCCCATGTTATTTTGAGAATGTAATTGCTGTTTCAAGAAATGAGCCAAACCAATGGAAAAAAACATAACGTTTGGCAACATCAGTTTCTCCGTCAAAGTGAAGGGGAAAGGTAGGCTACTGTGTTACAGAGAAAAGATATGTTCTAAATTACAGCCGAGATTTTAGAGGGTGGATGTGTCAAAGGGATATTATTTACTGAATGTGAAACCACCACAGATGAAGCTACACCTGAGCCTACAGGCACATCACATTCAAGTAAGGTTATGTTGCTTTGGCTACATTGTTTACAAGATCGACAAGGTGAACAAGATGTGAACAGGCTATCAGTTAATTTATCAATTTATTAGTCGGACATACAGATTTGGCTCAGTGCGCCTCAATGTGACGGCATAGTCTAATGTTAACTGGGACCAGACATTTTTCTAACTCACAATGTTGCCCACATTTTTTTAAACTACAGACATGAAAACTACATCATCGTGTTCAGGTGAGCTCGATCTTTCTGATGAGCATAATATTTTGTTGTTAGGACTCTCGGTTAAGTTTGAGAGGTGTGATCTCCATTAAATGACCTTTCTCAGTTATCAGCTGATATTGTGTGCATCTCCCCTCTCTACTCCCTAAAGTGCACTAATCACCATAGTAACCAGCCTGCATGAAGGAGAGTGGTCATGATGACCCAGGCCTTCAAAATAAAAGCCCCACAAAGTAACTTTATCTAACAGTTTAGTAGAATAAAAACCTGAGAGGTCAATGTGTTTTAACAGGAAACTGAGGAGCATGAGTAGGCTACAAGAAATCCAGAAGTACTCCTCGAGAGCCTGAGAGGTCATTGTATCTTAACAGGAAACCCAGGAGAACAAGGACTCTTTGCAAAGTAAAGTAATAAATATTAATAAAAAAAGTTACACAAAATTTCAGTGGGAAATTGAGATGTCTGATGTGAGGATCGTGAAGCTGGCCTTACATTCTGCCCTGAGACGGCAGGACAGATGACCTGGGCAGGAAAAGGTTGAATTTGTTTCACCACTAGATGTCCTCAAAGGGAATTTAAAAGCACTGAAAGGACTCGTTACATCTACTCAGTTACTGCTGACAGGCTGGAAACAGTTTGAACCAAAGAGTTTCTTATTATGAGGCAAAGTAAAATCTGCACATTCAAATAGGAAATCTGAGCTTTAGGTTTAAAATCTTAAAAACTGATGAAATGTTTGTATTCTGTATTATTATTTGAAGCTGATGGGAGACATGTTGTTCCTGTTGACAAACTGTAGGACAGCAGACAGGCCTGAACTCTGAACAGAGGAATTATCAAACCTCAGGTGAGTCTAGCAGGAATGAGCCACACTTCCTCAGGCAGAAATAAAACTCTGGTTAGTCCGTCGAAAAACAGGCCATATTTACACCAACATTCATGCACATTTATATTCAGGGGAGCTGGATTGTGGAAATTTACATCACATGAGAATTGAAACAGGATCTGATATATACAAACAGAAATACAAATATTAAAACAGCTTAAAAATGTAAAATCTTGCAGTAAAAATGACGCTTATGTCTGAGTACATTCACATTAATGTTAAGTGAAAAATAAGCTGATACAAGTTAGTGATTTTTTTTTCTGGTGTTCAGTGTGTGACAGAGCTTTAAGGCAGCACATCATCAAAATCCAGTGATGTGTCAGTAAATAAAGTTACTCTCAACATTCATGCATGGATAAATGTATATTTCTGTTTTTTTATTAAATTATTTACTTTTTATTTTCCCATTGCATTATCCTCCTTGTTTGTCCTGTCAAACTTTTTTATTTTTGTGTTATTTTTTCTTTGTATTTGCCCCTATTTATTTACCCAAAGGCAGGGTTCACCCAGGACAGGTCTCAAGACTATCACAGGGTTGACACATATACAGACAACCATTCACTGCTATGGAAAATTTAGAGTCACCAATTTAACCTAAGCTGCATGTATTTGGACAGCGGGAGGGAGCCGGAGGACCCAGAGAGAACACACACTGACAGGCAGTGGCGGACTCAGGGCGAGTGCCCCCCCTCACACCTCCATGGTTGAAAAAGCGCGCTAAAGTGCCTCTAGAGTGATGAAAATGAGAGGAAATGCCTTATTGGCTGCCCTTTACACATGCAAAAAAAGATTGGGTGCCCTCTAGGGTGCCCCTTCATACAATAAATTATGATGATGTGCCCTCTAGTGTAAGAAGATTCACTAACGTGCCTTAATGAGTGCCCTTCTAGTGCCCTTTTTCCTGTTTGGTGCCTCCGTGGTTCAAAAAGCGTGCGAAAGTGCCCTCTAGAGTGGTGAAAATGAGAGAAAGTGCCTTATTGGCCGCCCTTTACACAAGAACAATCTCATTGATTGCCCTCTAGGGTGCCCCTTTATACAATAAATTATGATGATGTGCCCTCTAGAGATTCTATAATACGGTATCACCCAACTGTGAATAATGTTATGCGAGATGTTTGCTCTCATTTAGCTCTCAAAGTGCACAAAATAGATGCATTTTACTTAAACATATACAAATTTTCTCCCGGACCCCCCTAGATGGTTTGGTTCAATACATTTAACTGTCAGTACCATGTCATTAATTACTTTGATCTGGATCTCCTTTTAACTCAATGCTAATATTTCATCATACATGATGCATCATATTTTGGCGTGCTGGTGGGGCCTCATGTTGTGCAGAATGTGCCCTTTTTATTTTTTCGTCCCTGCCCTTCAAATAGTCTGAGTCCGCCACTGACACTGACAGAGGGAGAACATGCAGACTCCACACAGAAGAGTCTGCGGTGGGTTCAAACCACAGACTTTAGAAAGGAGGATGATAATCTGCACCGCCTCACTGCTCAGACCTGGAGGTTGCCGCTTAATCTGTCATCGTGTTTTGTAAAGTTTGGAAAATAAATAAAAAATTGATCACAAAAAATAAATAGTTCCTGGTATAAATTGAATTGTTCAAACCAATTATGATCCTGTCCTTGAATCAATTTATAAACCAATTGAAAGATGGAATAAAATGTCGACCTCTTTAACAGGACGAATAAATATACTCAAAATGAATATCGATCCAAAACTACAATACCTGTTTTAAAATGTATCTCTACCCCTGCCAGTATCATATTTCACTAATTTAAAGAAAGAGTGCACAAACTTAATTTGGAACAATAGGCGACACAGGCTATGTTTGTCATTATTATGCTTGCCTTATGACAGATGGGGAATCAAACTTCCAAAATTCCAATTTTATTATTGGGCTGCCCAGTTATGTACAATAATATACTGCTTCTCCACAGAGACAATCCCAGCATGGGTAGAAATGGAATCATTATCACTTACGCTTAACCTACCTCTTAATTTATACTTGTACTCTGCAAATATTAAAAAGCTCAGAAAACAAACATCTAACCCTTTGACTGTACTGAATAAAGTCAATGTTTGGTATAAAGTCCGAGAAGTGATGGGAGACAACTCCTCAATGCCCCAATAGTCCAATCTGGGGGAAAGACAAATTTAAACCAGGGAGGGCAGACCTAGGGTTTTGTATGTGGGCCACTAAAGGTCTAACTAAAATAGGTGACATGTTACAAGATGGATACCTAAATGTAATTTGAACAGTTAAGCACTAAATACAAGCTTTTGAGTAACCAGTATTTTTTAATTCCTACCCATAATCAAATGCTTTCTTTATGGGCTGAAATATGTGCCACCAGAAACTGAATTTGAATTAGGCTATTTATATTTGAATTTAAATTGCCTAACTTGAATAATTGCATTAAAAACTGAATTTGAATCACATCATTTGAATTGTAATTTGAAATTGAGTGTATGAGTTTGAAACTGAACCTTCAATTCTCACAAATTAAGTTCGCAAAATTCTGTTTCAGACATTTTTTTATTTTTATTTTTTATTTCCCTTAACTTATGTCATGTGTGTAGATAAAAATGTCTTCATATGGTGATAAAGGAAAATTTTCAAAAATCCAGAAAAGGATAATTATTCCACAATACTAGCAAACATCAAATCATTTTTGGAATTTGAAGAAATTGTGATTTATTTAGTCGGGATCACGTGTGCGTGCAGCATGGCAGGTGCCGGCACCGGATGTGGTCGCGTGGCTCTTGTCGCCCCCGGCGGAGCGTATATAAAGGTATGAGCTGACACCGGCGCGCTCTCTGCGAGTTAAACATCTGTTGTTAAGGGGTCGCTCAGTGTTTGGGGCTATTGGACTTCCAGCGGCTCCCCTGAGAGGATTCAGCGAGTACGCATTGGAGTTCTGAGGTGCGTCAGCTGGTTTTGTTGGCGTGGCGTTTGTGGGCTATTAAATAAAATGATGGGCGTGGTGATTAAACTTGAATGTAGTGAAATATGAAGCGAAAGTTTTGATTCGGCTACCATAAACGCGTGTCATGTCGAAGGAGTTTTTTTCTGCAAAAAGTGTGTGGAGTGTGAGTTGATTGAATCATGAATCACCCCGTGCCAAAGCTTTAATTGCTCATTATATTATCCGTGACTGCTTAACTTTCCACTCTGGTGAGATGAATTACTTACTACCCACCCTTTAGGAATATGACTGGCGGAAAATGTTGCATCGCATGCACTTAGGGATATTTAATTCCAGTTCAAAAAAGCTGCTACTCTTGCATGATTTTTGTGCGCCTGTGTTTAAACTGATTACTTCTGCTGCGTTCATGATTTATCCAGAGAGAGGACGCTGTAAATGCAGTGTCACGGGGTTGGCAGCTGGCCAAAATGGGCAGAGTCTCCATTTTGTTTGGAAAAACTCAGCTTGGTACCCAGCATTTTTTCCTCTGTTGCAAGTGCATGGCACAGAAAAAGCATGGCTCACAATCTGCATTTTTGACAAGCTTTCTGTGAAGTAAAACGTGTCCCTCCCCTTTCAGTGGAGCTGAAAATGGTGCAGCTGTCTCCTTCCCCAACCCTGGATTGTTCCCCTTTACCTCAAAGCTCAGAGGAGGGGGAGGAAGGACAGGAGGACCTGCTGATGGCTGATAGACTGAAGGTGGGCTCGCCTGGCAGTCTGAGCACCCTGCAGCTCGGCCTGGAGGCCTCCACCATCTACCATGGCTATGATGCCTATATAGAAGATGGTCTCATCTGCTTAAAGCACAAAGTTCGTAATTTGGAGAAAAAAAAGGTATGGTGATTATGGGGACAATGGATGGGTGGAGGCAGTAAGGTTATTATAGTTAACGAAAACTAACAAAATAACGAAAACTAAAATTGAAAAAACATTTTCGTTAACTGAAATAAAAATAAAAACGAGTTTGTTCAGAAACGATAACTAACTGAAACTGTATTTTGTGGTTATAAAACTAACTAAAATTATCATGAAAATGTCCTTAGTTTTCGTCTTTGTCAACTTTTTTCATACATAATTCAGTGTTTCTATTTCAACATGCAGGAACACATGGTAAATATGTTTACTGAGACTGGGATGTCTACACTCCAACCAAAATACAAAACACCCAGAACTGTAAGAGTTAATAACCTTATTGGGACTGAGATGGAAAAACCAAAGGAAATTAAGGCACATACCCATTACAAAAAACTAAAACTAACACTAAAACTAATAAAAACTAAACTAAAACTAGCAAACTCACTCTAAAAACTAACTAAAACTAACTGAATTTGAAAACAAAAATTCACAACGAAATTAAAACTAAAACTAATGAAAAATCCCAAACTATTATAACCTTGGGAGGCAGGTACATTTATTTATCGTTAAAGTTAAACACATAGTCGCATAAGTTAAAGGAAACCTACTAGGCACATGGGATGTTAGGAGGGACAGATTACAATAACAACCACAGAAGGAAAAACCTATACAGATGCATCTAAAAAAATTAGAATATCATGAAAAATTCAATATTTTTTGTCAATCATTTCAGAAACTAAAACTTGTATATTATATAGATTCTTTACGCGTAGAGTGAAATATTTCAAGCCTGTTTTTCTTGTAATTTTGATGATTCTGGCTTAGAGATAATGGAAACCCCAAACTCAGTGTCTCAGAAAATTAGAATATTGTGAAAAAGTTCAATATTGGAGTCTACAGTCAGTGGTGGTTTGGGGCCATGTCCTCTGCTGCTGTTGGTCCACTGTGTTTTCTGAAGTCCACAGTCAACATAGCAGCCATCTAGCAGGACATTTTAGAGTCTTCATGCTTCCACAAGCTCTTTGGAGATCCTGATTTCATTTTCCAGTAGGACTTGGCACCTGCCCACACTGGCAAAGGTACCAAAAACTGCTTCAATGACCATGGTGTTACTGGGCTGGACTGGCAAACATACTCTGCTGACCTGAACCTCATAGGAGTCTATGGGCTGTTAAGAGAGACACCAGACGCAGATGAGCTGAAGGCTGCTATAAAAGCAACATGGTGCCATAGGCTGATCTCCTCCATACCACCAAGTATTAATGCAGTAATTCATGCAAAAGGAGCCCAACCAAGCATTGGGCCTCATTCATGAAACGTGAGCAGAACGAATTTGTGTGTAAACCGTTCGCAGACGGAAATTTACGTGCATCTCCGCATTCATCAATATTTTAGTAGCTCCGATCTTTTCGTAGCTACTAACAAAATCTACACATGCTGCTGACCACACGTAGTGCTTGTGTAAATTTAAGAACGCATATAAATAATGCTCGTCACTGTTGGAAATTACAATTTTAATTCATAATGCGTTCTGTTATGTACACAATACGCAGATGCCTTTGAAACATGTGATATAAACATGACAAACGATTAAAAATATAACATATTTAGTTAAATTAGTTGGCAATTGGCGGGATTAAGATTCAGATTAAACTCATTATTGTGAATTATCTATGTAAATTGACTCAATAGATTACGCGTTATTTTCTACATGTTAAATGATGATAATACAAATATAGGCTAATAATAAAATCACAAAAAGGATGTAAACCATTACCATATCTGGATCAATTCTAATTAAACCTCCCACAGTATAAAAGGCCCTCAGTCCTAGTTAATGGTAACCATGGCTGAACTTGCACTTCTACATGATTTGGAGCAAGGCGCTATTTGGAGAGAGCGGTACTTCAGGGATCGGGCAGATCTGTTGGCTGAGAATGATGAATGGTTGATTAGTCGTTTCAGACCCGAGACCAATTCTGTTGCATTTATGCAACATTATGGAGCCTAATCTGACGAGGCCAACAAAACGCAGCCATGCCATCCCTGCACACCTACAAGTGCTGTCTGTGCTTGGCTTCCTAGCCACAGGGACGTTCCAGCGGGAGATAGGTCCGGCATTTCGCAACCATCCATGAGCCGCATCCTGCCTGCAGTTCTCAGAGGTATCATTAAATTAATGCCAGAGTATATCCAATTTCCATATGGCGCACAACGGCAGACAGAAGTAATGCAGGGGTTCAGTGCAGTTGCAAACATGCCAGGTGTTATCGGTGCCATAGACTGCACACACGTACGCATCAAGGCTCCATCCGGTGATGCATTTGCTTACATTAACCGGAAAAACTTTCATTCCGTGAATGTGCAACTGATCTGTGACGCAAAGTGTGTGTTGTTAAACGTTGTGGCACGGTGGCCCGGTGGGACGCATGACGCAGTCATCCTGCGTAATTGCGCAGTTGGCACGCGTTTGGAGGATGGAGCTGTGAGAGACGGCTGGCTCATTGGTAAGAATATAGCCTGCATAATCACATGTGTGTGTTATATATGGACTTACCCTTCTATATCCATAGGGGATAGGGGTTACCCACTGACGCCGTGGCTTATGACCCCACTGGCCAGCCCGCAGACACCACAGGAGCTGTCACACCACTACTAACAGATGAAAATAAACATTTTTTTTGGACTCCACTTCTCCCAAAATAATTTCAATCTCCGCTTCGGAAAAATTATTTTTTCTTTCTCGTTCTTTTTTTCTTTGTGCCATGACTGACAGGTCGACAGGATGCCTCTACACACCTCCTTATATGGTGGTCATTAGCAATTCATGGGCGGGGTTCATGCTAATTGCTGATTACCGGGAGCGCGCTGCCACCTTACGATGGATTGACGTTCATGATCATACACACGTGTTTACGATCAGATCTGAGTTTCCCGCGGCGTTCATGAATCCGGAGTAGGTTTTTAGTAGCGTAGGCTTTTATGTGCAAATCTACGCACAAATCTACTAACGTTTCATGAATGAGGCCCATTGAGTGTATAGAAATGAACATACTTCTCAGAAGCATGACATTTGTGTTTAAAATATCCTTTTTCTTTATTGATCCTATGTAATATTTTAATTTTCGGAGACACTGAGTTTTGGGTTTTCATTACCTGTAAGCCATAGTCATCAAAAGTACAAGAAATACAGGCTTGAAATATTTCTGTGTGTAATTAATCTATATGAGTTTCATTTTCTGAAATATTTGAAATAAAATATTGAACTTTTTCACAATATTCTAATTTTTTTGAGATGAGGGAAAAAGGACTAGGAGTTACAATTTGTTCTCTGTAGGGGCCCATTGTAACATCGGCCTGAAGGCATCAGAGAGAATTCTGTCGAAAGATGATCTTGTTGGCTGATATTACTAACGATAAATAATAATAATTTTTGCTTTCTCAGCCACCTGTTTCTCCCAAATTGCGCCCAAGTCCTTCTTCTGAGCTCAAATAATCTTGGAACACACTTTGACTATACGACTAAAAATGATATATAAATTATGTTTTCACAGACAACCCGTTAAACCAGCCAATAAAAAAAATTAAAAGGCTTTCAGTAATAGAATGGTACAGTGTAAGTCAACGATTGCAACATTTGTATTATGAATGGTGCTTGCTCTTGGTGTGTCTTTTTTTTTTTTTTTCTGGCTAAAATCAATGAGCAACTCTTGGTTTTTGTTACATTAAGATCCAAGGAATTACCATCACACCATTGTACAAACGAGCAGCAGGGGACATGGATCCAAACCACCTCTGACTGTAGACTCCAATATTTAACTTTTTCACAATATTTTTAATTTTCTGAGACTCTTTTTGGGTTTGCATTATCTCTAAGCCAGAATCATCAAAAGTACAAGAAAAACTGGCTATTATATAGATTCTTTACGCGTAGAGTGAAATATTTCAATACGAGTTTTAGTTTCTGAAATGATTGACAAAAATATTGAACTTTTTATATATATTCTAGGGCCTGACCATTCGTTGGTTTTAAATCTAAAATAAACTCAAACATTAGTTCACTATTTTGCAATCTCTTAAGTGTTGTATTTTAAAATTGTTTCGTGTTGTGTCTTACTGTGACTTTACTTTTGCTGTTGTTCTGTGTTGTATTCTGTTTTAAGAGTGTGAAACTTTGTTGGTACTGTTTGAAAGGCTTGTTTGCTTGTGTTGGATTTATGTTATTTGTTCCTGCCCAGGGACAACAGATGAAATTTAGCTCGTAGCTAATTCTGGTATGGCTGACAGCAGAGCCGGCCCAAGCCTCCATGGGGCCCTAAGCAGAATTCGATTTTGGGTCCCTCTATTTCTGCCATTTTAGTTTAATAATTTAATAATTGATTGTTGATCATTCACACACCTACTATAAACTCATTGCGGCTCTGTCAGTGTTGTTTACATGATCCTGTTGTCAGCCTGATACGTCTTTACACATTAATGGGGGTGGCCCAATGCAATAATAATACAAATAATACCAAAGAATAAATGATGTCCAGGATGTCACATAATATGGTTTTTAATCTCAAAATGTAGCACATTCAACGAGAAGAGCGAGCTAGGGTTGATTTACACATCGTTCCAAATGGTAATATATTATATTAAAAAAAACCTATATTATATATATTTTAGTAAAAGTTTCATCTGGTTTATTTATTTTGGCTTCAAAAAACTGCAACAGCAATGTGCAGCAAACAATTTGTGCAAACAACAAATCCCAAACTATATATAGTAGCCGGATTTGCAAAAACAACTAGCTAATTTACTATTAACAGCTACACAAATCTCTTTGATGAACAATCCATTACCAAGACAACATACCTTTATCTTGGCATTTTTAAATAAAATAAAAAATATTGTTTTGAATTGCTCTTGGGGGCCCTCTAGTGGCCACGGGGCCCTAAACAGTCGCTTAGTTTGCTTATGCCTTGGGCCGGCTCTGGCTGACAGCCATGCACTGTCCCTGTTAAATAAACAAATAAATGAAATGGTCTGAGACTCTGAAGAAGGGTCATGAGGGCAGTCGCATCAGAGAACTTTACAAGATTGCTCTAACTTTTCCTTTGTGCCCTCAGCTGAAACTGGAAGACTACAAGAAGAGGCTGGACTGGGGCGAGGGACTCAACAAGGATCAGATGGTAGGATAGTGTTGATGTCAAACAATATGACTTTATGCATGTAAATGTCTCGTGTTTGGGATCAGTGCTTAGGTTTTTTTCCAATTTCTTTGTTTTCCAGGCAGCTGTGGAAAAGTACGAGGAGGTGCTGCATAACCTGGCATTCGCACGGGAGCTCCATACAACTCTGGATGTCTTGACACAGAATGTAAGTCTTTGGTAATCTGACTACCACTCACTTTACACAATAACTACAATTATTGCCCTCGTCTTACAAAGCACCTTTTGCTTTAGTGCAGTGATCAACAACTGGCGGTCCGCGGGCCGAATCCAGCCCGCCGAACTGTCCAATCCGGCCCGTGACTGGATTCCAAAATTGTAAATCAAGGAGAAAATATCATGTGGTCTGCACTATTAACCCATTGAAACCTGGAAAGCGGATACGTCGTTTTGTAGTATTTGTATAAGCTCTCAAATACTTTTTGAATTTCATTTCTATCTGCTACAGAGGCTGAAAAATCTATTATTTAGTAAAAGCGTTGACACTTCTGTTGAATTTCCAGAAAAACTTCAGGTTTTAGGGGGTTATTTTAAAATCATCCAGAGGTTTTATAGGCAGTTTTAGGCGCCGAATCCGGCCCGCGAACTGTCCAATCCGGCCCGTGACTGGATTCCAAAATTGTAAATCAAGGAGAAAATATCATGTGGTCTGCACTATTAAAGCAACTGAAAACCGCAACGACAACTGAGACTCTTAACTATCAGTAATCCCCACCATATATGACTCTATTTAAATCAACATTTATTGTTTCACACAGTACTTGTTTTTGTTTGGGGTTTTTTTTAACGTAACTTTTCCTCATGCCATTACGTAACATGGTTGGTTTTTATTTCAAAGTCTCGACAACAAGCTTCAGACTAGACTTCTCGGTACAGGGAAAAAAAGGAAAACCAACTGGCATAACTTAAAATGGCATGGTATCAGAACAGAACAGGTCACAAATAATGATTGCACATCAAATAAAACGTGACTCATAAAGGCTAAAAATGCCTTCAGTTTTGTAATGACATGAAAAAATATAAACATTAAATAATTATGTTATGCCAAAATGTGTTTATTTTATTTGAGGGTCCGGCCCCCAGGGTGACTGTCCAGTAAAATGTATATATTTTTTATATATATATATTGCTCAGCAGCCAAAACACAGTCTCAGTTAGAGACTCTTAGACATATTTAGCTTTACACTGCAGATGTACTGTTTAACTAATGGTTGTGCTTTTTGAAAATTATTACAATATTTTTAAATAATGGCTTATTTAAATGGATGGTGTTGTTGCTTTGGACAGTGCTTTGGTGCCCACTTGTGGCACTAAAGTTAAATGGCATAATTTCACTTTTAAGAGAATAATTTGGATAGTTTAGCAATTGATCCCATACTAACTGAGCTCTGTGTGGCTCTCGGGTGTATTTTTCTGTGGCATTCTGGTCAACCCACTACTTGTGCTGAGCCAATCGACCACAGACTCTAGCTCCATAGATGAACAGACATGTATTCATGAGCAGAAAATTTACCAAATGACTGAATACTTATTTAAAATGTGGCCTTTTTTAATTAACCCTTTATCAGGCAAAGAACTATATTTGGTAACTTCAGGTAATATTTCGAGAAAAAAGTTGCAAATTTACTAGATTAAAGTGGCAAATCTGCGCAAAAAAAGTTGCAGATTTACCAGAAAAAAGTGGGAAAAAAATTTAACTTTTTTTCTCCCAGATTCACCACTGTAACCCTTAATAGGGCACTCATTGAAATAATTGCAAATTTAAAATTTCAACCCTAGAGAATATAGGAGGATATTGCATACTGCCAGAATGTGTGTGTGTGTAAAAAAAAAAAAAAAAAAAAAAAAAAAAACATACAAAAATAATATATTTTGAGAAAGTTTACGAGATTAAAGTGGCAAATCTACGAGAACAAAATGCGTAGATTTGAAGTGGTGAATATGGGAGGAAAAAAAGTTCCTTTTTTCCCCACTTTTTCCTCGTAAATCTGCAACTTTTTTCGCACAGATTTGCCACTTTAATCTAGTAAATTTGCATTTTTTTTCTCTAAATATTACCTGAAGTTACCAAATATAGTTCTTTGCCTGATAAAGGGTTAAAGCATTTTAAATACCAAAATATACATATTTTTTGTGTGATGCATTGATCATTATTGCCCACCATTCAATGTCACATGTCACACCGCTGCTCATTGAACTCCACTGGCTACCTGTTGCAGCATCAAATTCAAATCTCTAATGCTGCCTATAAAGTTGTCTCCGGTACTGCTCCTACCTACCTGAACGCCCTGATTCAGACATATGCTACCTCACGACCGCTGCGCTCTTCCAATGAACGGCGCCTGGCTCTGCCCCCCGTTGGTCCAAGGCAATCCAGACTCTTTGCACTTCTTGTTCCCCGCTGGTGGAACACACAACCGGTTCCTACCAGAGCAGGGGCGTCCCTCTCTACCTTTTTTTTTAAAAAAAAAACAAGAAAAAAAAAAACTCCTGGAGACCCAGCTCCTCAGAGAGCATCTTCTCTCCTAGCACCACACGATAATTCTACTCCTCAAAGAATTGTCACTAGCACTTATTGCTGCAATAATAGCTCTTACTGCACTATACCTTGATTGTTTTTATTCTTCCTGTAAGTCGCTTTGGATAGCGTCTGCTAAATGACTAAATGTAAATGTAATGCCATGTTTTCAAACTGGTCCTTGAAATGTTCTGCCACTGCAGTTACTGAAAGCCCAGAAGAAGGTAGTGAAGAAGGAACAGGTGATGAAAGTGGAGACTGAGAGGAGGCGTCTGAGCACCGTGCTGCAGGTCCAGCACCTCCTCCACAGCTTGCAGCAGGAGCACATCAGGAGAGAGCTGCTGGCTGGAAGCAACCAGGCGCCCCTCATCGCTAGCCAACAGCTGCATGGCCTGAGTCAACTTGCCTCCCTGCTGGGAGTCAACAGGGATTACAGACTGAGGTGAGTGTCAGCGTAGCACCCTGTGGCTCTCAGCACTTTATATTAGCTGCTAGACATTTTGCCAGTTGCAGCCAAGGTTATAATAGTTTTGGATTTCTCATTAGTTTTAATTTCGTTGTGAAATTTTGTTTTCAAATTAGTTAGTTTTCAATTACTTTTGAGAGTGAGTTTGCTAGTTTTAGTTTATTTTTTTTATTTTAGTTTGAATTTGGTTATTAGTTTTAGTGTTAGTTTTACTTTTTTGTCATGGGCTATTTGTTTGGTGCGAGATTCAAAGAGGTCATAATACATTTTGCCTTTATTTCCTTTGGCTTATCCATCTTAGCCCCAATAAGGTTGGGGCTAAAAATTAATATGTACACATGCATACAAATATACAAAAAGCATTTTAATATATGGAAGTATTGATGATTTAAGGTGTTTTCTCGCATGTAAAATAAAAGCATTTTATTTAAGCACAAACCCTACAGTATGCTTTGTATTGTTTTTTTGAAGGAGAATTGCATTTCATATACATTTTTAGACAACATTTTTTCACATTTAATGAACCCATCACAAGATGGGATAAGCCCACTAACTTTTTCTGCGCTACTTAAGTCAGAAAACAGAAATCCAACAAGACATTCAGACAAGTATTGATACTCCATATTGTTTTGGTTCTTTAACGATACGGTTAGCGCTTAATTTTTTTTATTTTTTATTTTTTAAATATAACTGCTGGTCCAGAAAGGGGCCTGCTTTGTCTGAACCAGCAGCTGGCTTTACAAAATAAAACAAACAAAAAAAACAATTAGCCATGTTTTAAGATGCACAGCAAATTAAGAAACGAGTACAGTCCATACATTTTTCTCATGTCCGTTCTCACAATGTGACGAGGCGTGAATTTACACGCCTATTTCAGTAAATCTGAAAATAAAAGAAAAAGAAAAATCAGCGCTGCTTTTCACCTCTTTTTGTGACTGTCGATTGATATTCTTCATAAAGCTCCTTCAGTGCTGCTTTTCACCACTTTTTGCAACATCTTATTGGCTGTTCCATGATCGATTAATACGGGCTGTTTATATACACTCGCTCACAATGATATAGTCTGGGTTGAGTTATCGTTGCCTAGACACGGCTGAGCGGCGTTAGTGGAACGGCTTTAGCCTCAAGTGAAAGTTGGTGTCAATTCTAACGAGGCTTTTTTAATCAAGTTGCGGTTTGTTTAGCCACGTTGATGGAACACCCCTCTGGTCCCAAAATCCAATTCCAAAGAAATTTTGAGAATTTCAAATTTTTGTACCTAAACACCAAAACATGGGGACTCTTTCTGGACTGGAAGATGCTGCACAGCAGTGGCAGTTCTAGACCAGTTTTACTGTGGGGGCCAAGCAGGGGCCAGTGTTTAATCAGAGGGGCACATTAAAAAACGGCAAAGATTATATTTTAGTATTCAAACCCTTTATTTTAGCTTATTTAAAAAATCTCATTTAAGTTTACTTGGAAGATATAAATACATTGATTGAAACAATGAGACTTACCATCAATAATAACTATTTTTGTTCGACAATGACATTTCTCATTTTCGTGCACAATTACTTTTTTTATTTTGAAAGCGCAGTACAGTGAGAATGATCTTTTTTATGTATATACACAAGCTTTTATTGCACAATTCAACTATTATACAATAAACACGTTCTGGGTTCCTTTTGTGTACAATGAGATATTGTTTGAACAAAAAATAGGTAAAAATTGTTCCGTCGTTCATTGTTAATTGTTCATTGTAAATTGATCATTTTATTATTAATTTGACACAGGGGCCACAGCAGGGGCCAAGGGCTTCTTCACAGGGGCAGTGGCCCCTGTAGGCCCCTGTGTAGAACCGCCACTGCTGCACAGAGCATTTAATATCTGCATTTTATATTCTTTCGGCACTAAATCAAAACTTAAGAGTTATTAGTACACAGTTGGGCTGTGCGCCGTAGAACACAAATTTTCTGTTTTGATTGCCGTTGCAGCTCATTATTTATTATTATTTATCATATATGCAGCCAGTTTCTGTTTCTCTCTTGCATGCTCACACAGTGGCTCAAACACACACCCTCAGACATCCCTGTTAGTCTGGTTAATATCGCAGGTTTTCAAATATCTGAGTAGCATTAAAATTGACAACAAAAACTACCATGGTTGCAGCAGATAAGACAAAAGGCAGAAAATTGTGTGTGAATTCCTGACTAAATATATTTCATCACTGCAACTAACTGCATTTCATATGCAAGTAAATATCATACTGATTTAATAATATAGTGAACTATTAATGTACATGATTTTGAGAGGAGGCTTATTTTAGAGCCAGCGTGGGTAAATGTTCAGGATCACACAACCTATATGCAGTAGTTCAGTTAAATAAAACTGTCCTTTGACGCTCACATTGGATAAGGAAAAACTTAAAAAAAAAAACAACTTGCATGATAGTAAAAGAGAAACCTCCAAGGAGAGCAATAGAAGGTGCTCCCTCCCAGGACACACAAACTTGCAGTAGATGTCATTGTACGGAACAGATCAACATAGTGAAATAACAATAGACTGAATGGAGGTGGGGTTGATGGGGGCAGAAAGAAGAAGAAGAGCAGCGACTGTCCCAACACAATATCTGTGACTTATGATGGTAGTACTGTTGGCGGTGAAAGTAATAGTAGCAGTATTAATAATAGAAAAAGATAATAAATAACGAGTTATATTAGAATCAGAATCACCTTTTATTGTCATTAACAAGTACTACACTGTAAAAAAGAGGGAAGAAAACAATAGCTACTCAATAAAATTGAGGCAACAGATTGCACACAATATTTATTAAATCTAACTACATTACAAGTTCAGTTAATAACAACTTAACAGGAAGTGCCTGTCAATTAAAAAACGGACTAATTCTATTGTGTTGGATTCATTCAAAATTCTCTTGATTTAGAATTACATACACATAAAGATTATATTTAATGTGATCAGAATAAGTAATATAAAAATGTTTGAGTTGGAATCTGTAGTTACTTAAACAACTGCCTCAAAATCAAGGACGCATTTATATTTAATACATTTTATCAAATATATTAAGTCAAGTGAAATGGCTACAGAATAATTTATTACAGTGTAGGACAACCAAATTAGCCATCAACCCGTCCAAACATATACTTAACATGCATACAATATGACAAAGGGGTGGACAGGACAGGGAGACGGGGGTGAAAGAAAAGAAATGCAGCATAATGAGAGGAGAGGGGAGGGAAAAATAAACATAAGCACATACTCAATACACTGCACAACATGAACAGTCTTATGACATGCCACAGAGGAGGGGAGAGCCAGCATAGGCAAGCAGCCATCCAGTCCTGCAGCTATTAAAGCGCTGGTCACAGCTGGGAATATAATATAGTAAAGTATTAGGCTACGGTCAGACTGCAGCCTGAAGTGACCCAAATCCGATTTTTTTCACCCCTATGCGACCTGCATCTGATCTTTTAATGACAGTCTGAGCGACACAGATCCGATTTTTTTCAAATGCGATCCGGGCCACTTGGATATGTGGTCCTAAAACCGATACATATCTGATCTTTTGGCATGCGACTCCAGTCTGAACGGCCAGGTCGCATTCATCATACATAGGCTTACTGCTCGCCGCCATGTGTTCCGTAAACACTGAGCACGCTCGCTGCGTGTGACGTCGTCGCGTCCTCCAATGCGCATGCGGGACACTTTTGGTACGTTTAAAGTTCACACTGGAGATCACATACAAGTCGCTTTTAATTGGAAATGTGAACGACCTTGCAAAAAAATCGGCAATTGAGCATTAAGCCCTGCTGTCTGAACGTAGCCTTAGTAGTAATGGCAATAATGGTGATAAAAATATAACCTGTAATAGAAGTCAAGCAGGACCACAGCAGCACCCAACGATGGCCCCTGGTAATAACTATGATGGAAGCAAATTAGTTCAAATTGTGGTCAAATGTTTTCATCCTGCATAAATTAAAGTTTGCAAGGCCTGAACTGGGCTCGATCATGGGACCTGTGAAGGCTCTGTGCTCCTCGCTCTAGCCCTCTTGATGACCTCTCGTCTGTCCTTATTGTGTGTTGTAGTTTAGCAGAGCAGATGGAGCAAGCAGCTCTGGCCTACTTGGACCTGCTAGAGGGGAAGGACAAGCCAGTGGTTGGTTCCACATGTGAGTAAAAAACTTTATTTGTATTTACAGTCTAAATACAATATATTCTGTCTGTTGCTGTGAATGGCTCTACTGATGGGAGCACATTGGCCAATTCAACCACAAATTGATCACAAATTCTTGGTGGAAATGCTGTGGAGGGCCCCTTATATTTGAACCTGATGATGCTTAAGATTAACAGGCACCAGCATACCAAACCACCAGTCTTGGGCATACTAAATATACTAAGCATAGCCTTTGTTTTCTTAGTCTGGACATCATATTTAACAGCGATTATTACTTTCAATTTGAGTTGTTACATTAACCCATAAGAACCCACGGTGACACGGGTGTCACAAACATTTTAAATGTTCTAGTAATGTTCATGTATGTTTTCTCAAGTACATAAGTGTTCTACAGCTACAGTAGCTTGTTAAGAAGCCGTCCAATGAGGCAGTGTTATTTATATTTATATTTATTGATTTATTATTATTTTGTTACTTAAAAACAAATCTGAAATGGAAATTGTTGTCTAACTGCACTATTAAAGTCACAATTATGATATATGTTATGGAGATGAAAACAAAAAGGCAAATGGTTATTTGTTTTTATTTATTATTGATTTATTATTATTTTGTAACTTAAAAAGAAATCTGAAAAATAATATGTTGTTAAACAGCACTATTGATGTCACGCTTTTTATATATGTTGTGGAGATGCAGAGAAAAAGGAAAATGTGTGTCTCTGTAAGCATAATGTGTCTAGTTTATTAATTTAAAAATAAGAAATATCATAAACATAAATACCATAAACGCCCAATGTAACATATATATGTCACATCACAGATCTTTGACATTTAGGGGTAGTATTTTTTTTTTTTTTAAACTTCATAAATGTGTTCTTTGTGGTCCACTTGGTCTGTGGTATACCCCCCATAATTTACCTTTAAGGATGACTGGGTCTGGGTTCTTATGGGTTAAAGCAGTAGTTCTCAACCTTTTTGAGTCGCGACCCCCAATTTAACATGCATGTTGTCCGCGACCCCCGCTCACTGAACAGAATCTCACAGTTCAGATCATACAAACTCAGTTGATACGACGAATTTTGGACAAATAATGAGGCAGACAACAACTAAAACATCTCTCTGACCAAAATGACCAAAAAATTACATAACATTAAGTAAAAAAGGACTCAAATTGACCACAAAATGACAACAAATGACCACAAAAAGACACAAATATACCAAAAAAGACACAAAATGACCAACAAAAGGAAACAAAATGACCAAAAAAGACACAAATTGCCAACAAAAATGATCAAAAAAAGACAAAATGACCAAAAAAGACACAAAATGACCAAAGCAAGACACAAAATGACAAAAAAAAAAAACCTCATGAAATGACCAAAAAGACTAAAACAAAAGGAACACATGAACACTTTAACACAGTGGAGACAGAGCTGACTTCCAAAATGATTTGGCGACCCCCAGGAAATCATCTCGCGACCCCAATTGGGGTCCCGACCCCAAGGTTGTGAATAGCT
The DNA here is from genome assembly GCF_030273125.1 of Centropristis striata. Lineage (NCBI taxonomy): Eukaryota > Metazoa > Chordata > Actinopteri > Perciformes > Serranidae > Centropristis > Centropristis striata. The sequence continues at coordinate 8,495,292 of NC_081538.1, read as the reverse complement.
GGGTTAAAGAACTCTGTGCCACAATTTTCTTCCTGGGAAAGTAAAAGCCTGCAAGAAGAAGTGAAAGTTCTTGCCCGTCAGTCAACAACCCATTGTGATACTATGAGGTATTCCAATGTTACTGTCCTTCGCAAAGAGGTAAAGTTGATGCGGATTCTGTATCTGATCCTGGAATCTACCCCCAACTTGTAATGAAGTGTAATTTTCCTTAAGGTTCATGTGGAGTGGATTTTCCTTTACCTTATCTTTTCAGTTAAGCTGTTCAAAGAAGAGATCAGCAGGCTGTTGAATTGCAAGTACTTCAGTTGTCTTCCACCTCCACCCAACAAATCTTCAGAGGTGATAAGGTCCAACAGCAACAGCAGTAAGATGATTATGCGTACATATTTGCCAATATTGGTTGCTCTACTTTGTCTAGTATGAGTATGGTGATTTATTTATTTATTTTGCTTCCATCAGCCTCAAAGTCAAAACCAAATGAAGTTTCTACAGAGGTAAGACTAAAATCCATAGATCATCCAGATCATCATTGGATCATGCTTACCGTTTTTTTTTAATTGACTAATATACAGACTCCTCCCGCTCAGAAGTGGGATAGGGACTTCCAGAGCACAAGGGAGCGGGAGCCTCCTGACTCCTGGGACATGGAGTTCTCAGATGGACCTGCCTCACCCCAAGCTGCAGTACACAAACCATGGAGAGGAGCTGCCACTTTTATCCCCAAAGTCCCAGTCGCCACCAAAAAACAATACACTGACCTCAAACAGGTGAGCTATTAATAAACCCTGTTGTTGGTAGTTTTGATGGACAGAAAACATAAAGGGGAAGGGTTGCATGACCAATTGTTGAATGCACTTATTGTAAGTCGCTTTGGACAAAAGCGTCTGCTAAATGACATGTAATGTAATGTAATGTAAATACACCTGATTTTGACTTCCACAATGAAATGAACTTAAAGCCCAGGTGGAAGATTGACACTACTCTGTGCGCTGTACTCGGTGACGGTTCTAGACCAATTTTACTGTGGGGGCCAAGGAGGGGCCAGTGTTTAATCAGAGGGGCACATTAAAAATCGTCAGAAATGATATTTAAGCATTCAAAACCTTTATTTTAGCTATTTTAGCTAGTCTCATATTTGGAAGAACTACATTGATTGAAACACTGAGACTTACCAACATTAACAGTTTTTTTTTGTGCGACAATGACATTTCTCATTTTTGTGCACAACTGTCTTTTTTTATTTTGAAAGTGCAGTACAGTGAGAATGATCTTTATATTTAGCTTTTATTGCACAATTAAACTATTATACAATGTACACATTATGGGTTCTTTTTGTGTACAATGAGATATTGTTCCGTCGTTCATTGTTATAAATTGATCATTTTATTATTAATATGACACAGGGGCCACAGCAGGGGCCAAGGGCTTCTTCACAGGGGCAGTGGCCCCTGTGAAGAACCACCACTGGCTGTACTACCTGCTAAAGTATACATTCATCATTGTCATGTGTTCACATCCTGTTGGTTTAATTTGTAGGAGAGGCATAACAACAAACAACTTTCACCCAGGAGAACAGGGCTTGCGTCACATGTGAAAACACAGTTAACGATTTTTAATGTAAAGTTTTTTTTCCCTTAACTTACGGTAGTCCCATAACTGCTTCACACTTCTGGCATTTACATACATTGTCTTTCTGTTTAAACTGTCTTTTAAAATGCAGTTTTTTTGTTTTTTTTAATTTTAAAAGTTTTTTGAAGTGTGTGTGTGCTTTTTTTAGAATTTGACGTTAAATGCGAGTCACAATACGTATATATGTCGTAATGGGTGGTACTGACACGTGCGACGGTGTATCAGCGCAAAGTATGAAAAAATATATACTGTACCATTTATTTATTTATTTATTTATTTATTTTAAGTGCACAATTTAAAGTTGAAAGCTGGACTAAATTGTAGGGATGTTATGTTGGGCCCACATAATAATTAATTAATCAAATCAAACTTTATTTATATAGCGCTTTTCATACATAAAAATGCAACACAAAGTGCTTTACAAAAAAATAAAAATGACAAAACCCACCCCTCCTTCCCCCACATACACATCTGTAGGTATACATACACAAACATGCACACACATGCATTTAGTCATGCACGCACACAAACACACACTCAGACTCACACACAGCACATATTGATTGACAATTAATACGTGATCATTTCCTCAGAGAAAAGAGAGGAGGGCCAAAGGAGAGCAACATGCCAAGTTGGTGAGTATAAAACAGCTCGACATGTACAGACATCTTTACTGTAAAAAATGTCAAACTGTCCTTTTTCCAACAGGCAGTTTACATGGATATGCCTGTGGAGGTTTTCAACTCTCCATGTGCCTTACCCAAAGACCCTGTCCTGAGGAAGCAGCACCTAGAAGACCTTATGACCGAGATCCATGGCTCCTTCAGTTTTATGCAGGTGGAGTCTGGCTGTTGGCCCAGCCATGGAAATCTCATTAATTAACCATGTTGAAGATGTTTTGAAGAGTTGTAAAATGATCCTGTCCTCTTCAGGACTCTCTTCTGGATGGTGAGATCTCCCCCACTAATGGCCACGCCAAACTAAAGAGACGGCCGTCTGGATCTCCGATTTCTTCTGGTAACTTGGAACAAGTCAACAAGCTTTGTAATTTGACATGAAAATCACAACTCTGGTCCACTCACTACCTATTTGCAAGCTTTAAACCATATTGCATGGTCTTCTTCAGTCAAGTTTGGACATCATGCTCATCATAGAAATTGTTTTTAAATGGTTGTCCACCATTGGCATTTGAGATCCATTTCCACGATAAACGAGATCCACTAGAAGAGCATGGATAGATGATAAAGATTGTAATGTTAACAGCTATGATTTGCATCCGTTCCAAAATGTAATGATTTCTGCCTTTACCCATACTACACCATAGCCTGGCTAACACCAGACTAATCACAAATAAGATTAGTCTGGAAACCAGCCATTCATTTCTCCGTAGAGGAGGCGTGATTTACGATCCTCCGGAGCCGTTTATTGGGCGCTACGAATGTCTATCAAAAGCGTCTGTAGGTAGCTCTTAGCCAATCAGATCAGTTATACCAGATGACGTATGTACAGCGACAGAAATTGATGTTTGTTGTGTCTGTGAGAGAGTGTTGCTTGCTGCTTTGCTTCTCCAGTTCTTGCTTTCTGCAAGATTATTTATTTTCACGCCTTATTCCCCCTCATGTCATTCAGCCACACACATCCACTGATTTTATGGGCAATAAACAAGCTGCTGCTTGGGTTTTGCTGCGGTTTTGCTAAACCCCATTAGCGTAGCCACTAACGGGGCTAGTTGGTAGATTAGTGTTTAGCCAAATACTGTTGGAAGCAAGGCTAAAACATCCTTTTTGGTGGTGATAAAGGAGTGTAAAGCCAAATGTTGTTCTTCTTTTAAAATAAACTTTCGCTCTAAACTATCAAGAACATTGTCTACAGCTGGATCCAAAGAGAGCTTCGCGTCTGCTGCAGCCATGTTGGATCTGTAAGCTAACTACAAGCTTCCGTCTGTCGAATAGTACGCGTCATCGTCTTGCCCTCCCTCCCCGTTCTGTGATTGGATACCAAAAGCAGCGCTAAGAATCGGCCATGGACACCATGCCGCCTCGCAGTTCGAAACAAAAATTGTAGCACGGTTAACATAATGGCAATGTCAACATGCTTGTGTTTGGTAGGTATGAGGTATGCTGGCATACCTATGTTAGCATTTAGCTTAAAGCACTGTTGGTATTGAGCTGCTAGCGGGGCTGTAAACCCTTCGGTTGCACTCAGAACAAAGGTGTAGAACATCATTTTTTTACTATCTGTCTTCTTTTCCGAACCAATTTTCCTTGAAACTAATGGAAAACGTCATGAAGTACAAGAAAAGATGTGAAGGGGAATTCATATGGACACAGTGCCAAGAGAATCAGACTGCACTTGAACTCGGCTCTGTAATTATGTGGCCGCAGATGTTATCAGCCTCAGTCTGCTGTGGTGAAATTACAGTGTTCCCAAGATGTGGATGGATACTGCAAGGGAATTGAGGGACGGCATTAATTCCATTTAGTAAATGGTATTCGATTGTTCCCATATGCTAAAGGACGCAAGAAAGAAAGCATGGAAGGACCTTTTCCTTAGCATTTAGGGAATTTGACCAACTTACGGCTTCCACTCCACTCACTAAACTTGACTAGAAAAAATCTGGAGCAAAAAAGACTATTAGACTGGCAGCTGTAATCTTCTTCCTTCTTCTCATCAAAACGCCAATTTATTTGCGTAAAAAACACTGGAGATTAACATATTTTGTAATAAAATAAAATGTATATGAATTTTTGACTTGTGCAACTTGATCATTCATATTTGTTTAATTTTTTCTTAACTCAAGGTGACGCAGATTTAAGAAGCCCAGATGTCCTGCCCAAAGCAACGCATGTAAGCTGTCATTTTTATGTAATAAGTCAGTAATGATGAAAATTTAAATAATTTAGACATGTCATCACTTCATTCTCATTCGCACTCAGTCCACACCGCTGTCTGCCATGTGCGTGGAACGTAAAGACAGTCTGACAAATGGGGATCAGTCCCTGGAAACTTGTGACCTGAAGCTTTCTTCAAACAACCTGGCTCATGTAAGAAGTGGCATATTGGCTATTAGATGCAACATAATTTTATCCTATTTATTTCTAAGTGGTTAAAGCGGTCTTGTCTCTGCAGGAGCCACTGCAGTTGGCCGAAAGAGAAATGTTTCCTTCGCCACCTCTGTACCGCAGGCAGTCGATCATCTCTGCCAGTCAGGAGAAGAGCCATCCCTGTGTATATAAGCAGTTTTGACCGCATCATCAAACTGAATAATTATGATGTAAAGTGTGTATGATTTTTAATTTAACTTTTAACCTTTCTTGGGTTTTCCACAGACACCAGTATCTGCATCCAGAAAGCATTCCCCCTGTAATGGGATGGAATCTTGCACCACCTCCACCCCCAAGGAGCGTGCTTTCTCTACACCACCCACCAGGCGAAATCTGACATCAGCACAGTTTCAGAACATACAGTCAGTAAGTTTTACCAAAAGCTCAATTTTTGTGGGGTTTATGCCATCAAGTCCCAGAAGTCTTGTTCCTGTTTATTCTTTTTGCATTTCGAAGCACTACTTACAACCTGGTTATGTTCCACCAACGCGAAATGCGAATACTGGAAATTTTCTCCCGGCCTTAAGATTTTGATCAGCAGTGTATATAAATTGCCTTGTCATGGTGATGATACATCCCAGGTCAAGGGAAGTATGTCCAATGCACTCGAGGGATTTCCACAGTGTGCAAGGTGTGTTCTGGGAGAGTCAGGAGTCTCCTTTCCATGGTCTGGATTTCTGGCCCAACATTATCACGTAAAGAAGCATTTGTGTGTCCGTAATTTGTACCCCATTTGGCCTTAACCATAGACTGTATATAAATAATGGACGTAGTCACCGTGACGTCACCCATTGGTTTGTGGACTGCCCATTGGAAGCCTCGAGTTCATCGTTATACTTGTTGCCATCTTGCGTCGCCATCTTGTTTCCGATATGCGGAGCAGACCATATTTGGACTGTGGAGGAGCGAGAGGGATCTGACGACACTGACTACACGCCTCTCTACACCGGCAACCCGACTGAGAGAAGCCGCTGCTAATTCATGTTAGCATTAATTGGAGCATTAACTGGATGTTAGTTTTGGCTAGCAAAAAAACAAAAACAAAATGTATCTTTCTTACCTCAGAAAACTGAGCAGCGACTCCTTGGAGTGTCTGTTAGTCCAACCAAACACTGAACAAGACATTTTTTAAGTCAAGATGTAACATAATACACTTTATACTCGGGCAAATTTAGTTCTCTTTGGAAACCCAGGAGGCAATCTGAGTTGTTATCTGACTATGTGCAAATCTGTTACTCCAGTCCACAAGGTGGCAGTAATGCCCACTTATGCTGTTTGGCAATGGCTTAGCATTGCCTGAAGACAAATAACTTTTTGCTAATACACAAAGGACTCTTGATCAAATTTCAGTCGATCTGTAATACTACATTATTGTATTTTCACTTGTCTATTTTAATATTGGCTATCTGATTTGCCCAAGGCAAAGTGTAAATGGTAGTGGCCACCAAATGTGTCTGTGTAAATGTTAATTCATCCAGCTTCATCTGTGCACATTTTCTTCTCACTGTAGGTCTTCAAGATGAAAGCCCCCTTACCTCAGAAAGGGGAAATAAAATACAAACCGGATTCTGAGGTTTTCATTGAGCCCAGGTACAGCACTGCTAGTACCCAAACACCACCTGAGTTTGCTCCTTCTGAAGATGAACCACAGCCTGGTATGTTGCTCAAATGTTTGTTCCTAAACGCTCAACCGGCATGGGCTGAATAGTCAAAACCAAAATTTCTGAGATCCATTTCCTGCTGCATCATCTCTCTAGTTTACCAGTCAGATAATATGATGGGTAACGGTGGACAAATATTGCTGTCCCCTGGCCAGTCAAGTGGAGGCAGGGGTCGTTCTGGCCAGTCATACTACACCAGGGGATCTTTGAGAGGTATGGCACGTGGTGGCAAAGGACTGGCACAAACATTTCGCTCTCCTGGTTGGCATCAAGGTATCTATCCTCAGCTTTCCTTCTCCTCTTTTGGTGTTTTCACGACTTCTGCATTTCCCTCCAATAGTTTTGCTATATAACTGTTCAGGCTATGGTGTTGTAGGGTAGCCTTGTCACATCCTGTTTAACCCTTTATCAGGCAAAGAACTATATTTGGTAACTTCAGGTAATATTTCGAGAAAAATGTTGCAAATTGACTAGATTAAAGTGGCAAATCGACAAGAAAAAAGTCACAGATTTAAGAGATTTAAAGTGGCAAATCTGTGCGAAAAAAGTCGCAGATTTACGAGAAAAAAGTGAGAAAAAAGCTACTTTTTTTCCCCCAGATTCACCACTTTAACCCTTAATAGGACACTCATTGAAATACTTGCAAATTCCAAATTTTAACCCTAGAGAATATTGGAGGATATTACATACTGCTAGAATGTGTAAAAAAAACCCAAACATACGAAAGTAATATTTTGAGAAAAAAGATTACGAGATTAAAGTGGCAAATCTACAAGAATAAAATGCACAGATTTATGAGATTTAAAGTGGTGAATCTGTGAGAAAAAAAGTTGCTTTTTTCACACTTTTTTCTCATAAATCTGCGACTTTTTTCAGACAGATTTGCCACTTTAAATCTCTTAAATCTGCGACTATTTTTCTTTTAGATTTGCCACTTTAATCTAGTAAATTTGCAACCTTTTTTCTCGAAATATTACCTGAAGTTCCCAAATATAGTTTTTTGCCTGATAAAGGGTTAAAGCTTGAACTTAAATGGATCTGATTGAGGTAGTTTTGAAGCTCACTGCTGATTTCTAATTGTTAGGTGGAACCTACATTCCCCAGGCTCATCTAAGGGACTCTGGCCCGATCCTCTACACTACTAGAGTAAGTCAATCATGGTTTGTTTTTTTCTATGCATTGAACATGGCTCTTGGTATTCAGCAAGGACTTTGACTGTGCACGGTGACTTGAATTCTTTAAAGTGGGCTTTGGTTATAAATCAAAGAGGCTAGCATGGGGAATCCAGTCAGACATTAGAAAGGGTTTTTCCACTACAGCCTAATACCTGGAATGAGGCGGGTCTCACTCGACGAAACGCCCCTAATTTGAATATGAGCCATCCGGAGCGGCCTTTTGACGGGACTTTTTCTGTCCCTGTCGAAGAGGCATTTTTTTTTTTTTTTTTTTTTTTTTTTGGTTGGATAGAACGCTAAGCAGGATGTGAAGTAGTACTCGACTCCACAACAACACGAACCATTTGTACAAGCCGGCGAAGCAGTGTTGCCAACTTACCGACTTTGTTGCAATATTTAGCAACTTTTCAGACCCCCTTAGCACTATTTTTCCAAAAAGCAACAGACGACAAATACAGAGGTTTTTTCTGGTGTTATTGGAGACTTTTAGAGGCTGGTTCTTACTCCTCTTAAGTAAGATGCCAGCAACACCAATAAGTTTATAAGGTAAAACATTTTATAGACATTGTCTTTTTTTCTGTACAGTTTTCAATTGAATATGTCAAAAATGATGCAAATGCTCGCATTCTGTATAATTGGATTCACAATAGCCAACTTTTTGGAAAAGTTGTACACCGAAAGCTGTGAATGTATCGCAACTGAGGCTTGCTGCCATACAGATTAGTGCCCACTTCCTGTTTTTATCCTGTTCATAGTTCCATATTTTATGAATGAAAAGACAATTCTGATTTATTTCAACTTTCCTATTCCTTTCTGTACTAACGACCTTGTTCTCACTGAATTTATTGCAAAGATCAGGAGTGTGTGGCATGACAACATACCCAAAGTTGACAGGGACATTGGTATAAATCTGCGAAACCTGAGAAAAATGACGGCAAATGGGAAAATTAGAATCCAAACTGACCACTGAACACATCAATCAGTTCCCTCTTCAACTGGCAATACCTGTCTGCAAACAGGTTCATTATGCATTAAAAGATTATAAGCAACATAATAAAGTTATAAACAAAATCTGGCTGAATTGACTGAACAATCTGTTCGATCATCTGATTTGCCTTTTCACCTTTTTACGTTACCTTTTTCCTACATCTCTTAGCAAGTACATTTGGTCAATTCAGGGTTGTTTTTAAGCAATTCAATTGGGCCTATTTTAATCTTTTTTTGTTGTTGTTGCCATTAATAATTATTGTTGAACTATCAAAACTATTTTTGGACCTCAGCTTCAACCAACAAGAGCTATGTTCCTACTAAAGCACAAGTATATCAAGTAGATGAGCATCCTATAGACCATAGTCTTTTTTTGGTCATTTTGTGTCTTTTTTTTGGTAATTTTGTGGCTTTTATTGGTCATTTTGTGTCTTTTTGATCATTTTGTGGTCGATTTGTCTTTTTTTTGGTCATTTTGTTTCCTTTTTGGTCAATTTGTGTCTTTTTTTGGGCCATTTTGTGTCTTTTTGTGGTCAATTTGAGTCCTTTTTTGCATTTTTTATGTAATTTTTTGGTCATTTCGTGTCTTTTCTGACAAATCCCAAAGTAGCACAGACAGGGAGATGTTTTAGTTGTTGTCTGCTTCATTATTTGTCCAAAAATCGTCAAATTCGTCGTATCAACTGAGTTTGTATGATCTGAACTGTGCGCATGAGATTCTGTTCAGTGAGTGGGGGTCGCGGACAACATGCATGTCAAATTGGGGGTCGTCACTCAAAAAGGTTGAGAACCACTGCTATAGACAACCAAAAGCTATCAAGCAAACTGTTCACAAAAGAAATGGAAGCACAAACCAGTATGCTGGCAGCCCTATGTTACAGTCCACTGCTGTCTTACTACTTGGTCTGTTGTTTAAATTGCTCCTCTGTGGTATTTTCTCAGGACTCTGGATATCAACACAGCTACAGACATGGCCGAGGGAGACATAACTCAAGTGGTAAGAACGCAAATTTCTCTCTGGATAGCGACCCATCTCTCAGAAGAGCTTTTGTCACAAACATTTTCTAACATTCTTCTGTATAGGGCAGTAGCTGGAATGGATGAGTATTAGAATTGTATTGATATGACTATTACCCTTATGAGTGCTACCCATTTCTCTGCTAATGCTATTGTTTCCTATGGGGGATAACAACTTGTATATGCTTCATTGTCAGTGAGTATCAAAAAATTAGCTGTTTGACTTTCAATACCCTGTCCCAGTAACTTTAGTGTAATGTTCTTGGCGTAAAATCTGGAGTAAAATTGCCATTTATGCCTCCAATTAAACACTTATATGGTCATCAAAGTCCCAGAGGAAACCGTGACTGCATTCATAGAAACGCCCATTAGACTCATGGGTTGCTGTATTACTTCAAAGAATTTGTATGGAAGTAAAAAATATTGATTATATATTTATAGAGGTTAATTTAGACGCGTTTTGAAGTATGAAACTGCTAAATCTCCTTTTTAAAAAAAAAAAAAAAAAAAAAAAAAATTGAATTCAGTGGCTCAGTAAACTAGCCTGAGATGCTACCTTAAACTAAAATGTCATCCATTTTTCAGTACCAAAATGGACATGATTGATGTAGATCTCCACAAAATGACAGTTAATGTTTGTAGCCAGAAACGTATCACATTTTATTTTAAGAAAGCTTGGATGACATATTTTTAGTATTATACTCTAGCTTTTGCATAACACCTTTGGTGGTTTTCAGACCTTTGATTTGTTATCTGCTTGTATAATGGGCTGTAAAGCAACTGTTAAGTGCACTAGGAGCCATTTGGCCCAAACTTGTGGTGTATGCATTGTAGTTGGTTCAGATCAACACTGAGTCACTTTCAGTGCTGCCATTTCTTTTCCAATGAAAGTAGCTAGCACTAGCTCCTAAAGACTCCAGATGATGCCACTCTTGCACTCATTTGCATTTGGGGGAGGTCTCTGCATCAGTTAAGCACTTGTGTCATCTCGTAAATTATGCATGAATAGATCTTTCACTTATGGTCAAAGAGCAGCTCTAAAATGGTTGATAAACACATTACATTTCTGATAAATTTGACTTAAAATAAAGGTTTCCCTGTTGCCTGCAGCTCTTCATCCAACATCTTTCTACTCTTAGCTTACTTTAATTTGGTGAATACACAATTTATCTACGATATACTGTTTATATACTGTTACCCATTTTTGTCACTTTGTTAGGAAGTCACTAAGGGATTCTGAAATGCCACTAAGGCTACGTTTACATGATGACGGTCTGAACAGAAGAGAAGGCGTCAGAAGACGCAAAAGTGGTGTCACGTCTTCACTTTTTATTCCGCGTTTAGACGAGTGTTTTGTGCATGCCAGGCGGCATCACTTAAAGCGATAAGAGCATCTTTGGGCATACGGATGTTTTCACACCACGCATTTTCATCAGCTACTCCTTCCACAAAGTTATCCACCATCCACTAGATCTCCCAGGTCTCGTCCAAAGCCGTCTGGCTCGCCTCCGACCAATCGGTGCATCCAAAATGTGATAGAGGTAATTACAGATCCTTCTCTGTTCAGTAATACTATCTGTACATATCCTGTACATTTGGTGGAAAGACTCCTGTAAGTTTATTCGAGCTGCCAGAGCAGCTTGAAGGTCCGACGCATGGAAATAATCCCACATGTTTGTTTTTTTTTCCTGTACTGGAGCATGTATGTGACGTAAACACATACGTGACGTGAGCAGATCTGAGCAGAGTTTTGCGTCTTGTCAGTGTAGACGGACACGCTACGTCGGAGCATATTCAAGTTTTCCAGTCTGAAGGGTGGTTTCAGATTTTTACGTTTTTAAGCTCCAAAAACGCCGTCACTGTCTAAACGAAAGGCACTTCCGATAAAATATTTTGACGTTTTTACCCGTAAGCGTCCTCGTGTAAACGGGGCCTAAATCTTGTAAGAATGTCACCAAGTTGGCAGCGCTGGTCACATTCAACCCTCCAACTATTGCTCCAGAATTTATGACTGGATTGAGACCTTTACTTGAAAGGGTCTTGGGAAAGGTTGTTTTGGCCAACAGTCTGAGCAGATATGAACCCAGCAATCTCACCAAGGGGGAAAACAATGTCAATTTCAACCACAGTCCAACATGTTCATTCTTAACCTGCTTTTTGTCTTCACTTTGCAGCAGCCTGGAGTGACTCTTCCCAGGTGAGCACCCCAGATCGTGAGGGAGTGTTTACAATTGTAGACTCAGGTCATGGAGACTCCCTTTCGGTCTCCACCGTGGAGGTCCCTCTAACTCCTCATGCCCACCAACACCCCCTGCTGCCCATGCAACTCTACCCGCTCACCCAACCACTGCGAGTGGCCTTCAACGCAACTCGCACTGCCAACTTCGCCCCAGGCAACCTGGACCAGCCCATTGTGTTCGACCAGCTGCACAGCAACTTGGGTGAGATGTACGACTCTCACATTGGCCGCTTTACCTGCCCCGTCAATGGAACATACGTCTTCATCTTCCACATCCTGAAGCTAGCCATCAACGTCCCCCTCTACATTAACCTCATGTGCAATGAAGAAGTAATGGTGTCGGCGTACGCCAACGATGGAGCACCAGATCATGAGACAGCCAGCAACCATGCCATCCTGCCTCTTTTCCAAGGGGATCAGGTGTGGCTTCGGTTGCATCGTGGTGCCATCTATGGCAGTACCTGGAAGTACAGCACCTTCTCTGGCTTCTTGCTGTACCAGGATTGAAAGAAGAGCTCTGGTTGTTTGATAAAAGTTCAGTGTGTGAACTGTTTGCCTTGTACTAAAAGGTGATTAAACTGGCATTTTTTCCCAGCATAAAGCCATTCATGACACGACGTGCATTAGTGGCAAAATGGTATGATCCATGCTCACAACCATTATCTATATGTGAAATGATGATTGTGGCTACTTGAAATAAACAAAATTAAATTATAAATAAATAAATAAAATAAATAAACAAAATTCTCATCAATGCATTGCTCATGATGGTGGTGCTCTCTGTGGCTAACAGTAGTACAACTAATAGCATGTCATTTTGCTGTATATCAACCTGGAGCATATCACCTGCTCAGCCCAAAGTTCACTAATTTCGGTGAGAACTCTGATGCACTGTTATGAATGTGTGCCTTTGTTTCCTAAGTGTCTTTGGATGACTGTCCAGATGTTAAATAGCTAATGAGCTGTATCACTGACTTAATTATGACTGACTCCTATCAGCACGTCACTTGTTGCTGGACTCCTATGCATTCATTCTCGCCTTTCTTTATGTGACAGACTGTGGATGGAAAGATGATGTTCTTGGTGGTGGGTATGGTGTTGAACACTTTTTTTTCCAAATTGTTGCACTGACCAACTACTTTGAAGAGATGAAAGTGGTTCCTTGATGTGCTTGAATAAAAGATAAGCAGAGACATTTGGGTGCTTAATCTGTTTAATTTATTTTTTTGAATGCCTCAACTGCGACAATTGTGGCTGGAGTCAGGTTGTACATTTGTCTGTCCATCCCAATTCTTGTGTACACGATATCTCAGGAATGCCTGGAGATAATTTCTTCAAACTTAACCTAGACTTCCACTTAGACTCAAGGAAGAAAGGTTAAGGTCACAAATCTTGCGTCTATCCCATTCTCTCGACTGCAATAAATCAGGAAGATCTCTAAGGAATTTCTAAAATTTGTCACAAACACCCACTTAGACTCAAAGATGAACTAATACGATTTTGGAGCTCAAAGGTTATAGTATCTAACTTTACAAAATACATTTTGGCATGTTAGTCAAAAAATTCATATGCCAGTTATGGCGATTTTACACTTTTTTTTCCCCACAAGGTCAGGATTAAAACTTCACTGATATTATATTCTGCAGAAACACTTAAATGGATATTATTCACTACCATAAATAACTCAGACCCAGAGGGGAGAAGGTACAGCAGAGAAGCCTAGTGTTGGGACAATACAGCCTGCTAGGTTCAAGATGATTATATGCAGCCTGAGCTCTGAACTGCGAAGATGGATTTGAAGGTTGGCGAGGTAACTTGGCCAAAATCCGATTTGTAGCCCATCCAGATTGAAACTGGATGGCTCTTTTGAAGTCTGAACAGTCACAAATCACATGAAATCCGATTTTTGCAAACCGGATTGAAACCACCTTCGGGAGGTAGTTTAAGATTGCATTTGGACAGATGTGTCTCAGTCTGAACCGCTCCAAACACTCAGATCGGTTTTGACTGTCCGTGACGTCACTCTACGACGACGTCAGACGCTCTGACGCCGTTACTATAGCAACCTGTCAGATCAGTCAATAATGTAGCCCAGTCTGAACAGAGCCATATCCGATTTGGACACTTGCTAAAAACAGTGTGGACAGTCAGCCCTAAAAATCAGATTTGAGTAGGAACCTGATTTGAATTGGATTCGTTTGCGACATTTCGCAAATTTGCGGGAAAAAAACTATGCGAAAATGGGCGTGGCCTATATCACGAGATTCAGCACAACTCAGTGAACACGTGAATATAAGATTTTTGAATGTGCGCTGAAGTATGTGGGAGTGATTAGCCAAAACGCACTTTCCTTTATTATAGTGACACCTAGTGATAGAAATTCAGGATGACAATAGATTATAAAAATTTTCGCCAGGTGTGACTTATATTCAAAGTTTCATGAGTTTTGGGGTATGTTCAGGCAGTGAATGTTGCGATCATTTGGGAAGAAGAATAATAAAAAGCTCGGGCCCTAATTACTGCATCTGCATACTGCATACTAAGTTGTATGCACCTCAGTCAGTCAAGTTGCAGTTTACATCCATGTCTATCCAGACACAGTTTTACATGGTCTGGCTGCACCTATTATCAGTTTTCTACAGTCCCTCATCATGCATGAGAAATTTGGGATGGATTAGATAATGCATGCTCAGGTTACAACAAGTTCTTGTTTTATGGTGAAACACCATATTTGGCCATGCCATGCCCACATAATGTAACAAAAACTCTTTTAATCATTTTTAATCACAAAGGTCTAAATATGGTACTGACCAAATTGGGAGTTGATCAAGTTAAGTCTCAAGGAGGAGTTTGTTTAATTAACAGTGGTGGAAATGGCGAAATTCTGTATTAAATTCAAGATGGACAACTTCCTGTTAGGATTAGGGTATGGGTCCAAGAAGCTTTTTGTTGCATCTCCGCAGGTTACATCTGCCTACAAAATTTGGTTTCTTTACATGAAACCCGGCCAAGGGACTCCTAAAATACCTACATTTTACTGGATCAGCGAGTGTAGTGGTATAGGCCAGGTACACACAGAGCAGATTTAAATACAATACTACAGTCTTTACATGAAATAATTCATCTTTCATCTTTTTATTATGTCATATTGCAACTGAAATAGCAAGGATTTGCAAACAGTTTTAGTAGTATTAGTATGCATTATTTCTTTAGTACAGTTTTCCCAACTGGTGTGCCTTGAGACAAGTCCAGGTGTGCTATGGTATTTTGTGACAACCACACACTATTAATGCAGTAACATTAGTAACTATTCTTTAATTTATTTGCATGTTTACAATCGGGTAGGCAAACTCGTTATTTTAATCAGTGATGTTGGAATAGAATATGTGAGAGGCCACCAAATTTGGGCATTTACAGCAAAAAATCTCTCAAGGGGGGCATGCCCCCGGACTAGCTGACTACTTTTCCTCACTAGTTGGCTACTCTAAGTCGGAGAGGAAACCCCTGAATAATGGATTGCAACACATCAAAGGACAGAAAAAAACATTTAACAGATAAGAGTGATCACAATTGTTATAGGGGCTATTTTGCACGGAAAACAGGCGCTGAAAACAGGTGTGCCTTGAGATTTTGGCTTGCACTTTGGTGTGCTTTGGGGCACAAAATGGTTGAAGAACACTGCTCTAATATCACTTTGATCGATATAAACTGCCTCCTTCATTGATGTTTTTTATTAAAGAATTATAGTAACCCTTAATGTGTATTGTATGTGTATAAGTCAATAGCCCTGAAGAACCACACGGCGCATTGAAACATGCAATGCAAATTGTACCGATAATAATAAACCAAGCAATTTCAATGGGTCCTCAAACTGTAAAGGTGCTCTGGCCCTATAATAATAATAATAATAATAATAATAATAATTACTCCTTCAATTTCAATAGGTCTTTGCACCCTTTCAATGCTCAGGCCCTAATAATAATAAACCAAGCAATTTCAATGGGTCCTCGAACTGTAAAGGTCATCTGGCCCTATAATAATAATAATAATAATAATAATAATAACTCATTCAATTTCAATAGGTCCTCGCACTGCAAAGATGCTCTGGCCCTATAATAATAATAATAATAATAATAATAATAATAATAATAATAATAATAATAATAACTCATTCAATTCCAATAGGTCCTCGCACTGCAAAGGTGCTCTGGCCCTATAATATTATTATTATTATTATTATTATTATTATTATTATTAATAATAATAATAATAATAATAATAACTCATTCCATTTCAATAGGTCCTCGCACTGCAAATGTGCTCTTGCCCTATAATAATAATAATAATAATAATAATAATAATAATAATAATAATAACTCATTCAATTTCAATAGGTCCTCGCACTGCAAAGGTGCTCTGGCCCTATAATATTATTATTAGTAATAATAATAATAATAATAATAATAATAATAATAATAATAATAATAGTAATAATAACTCATTCAATTTGAATAGGTCCTCGCACCGTTTCGGTGCTCGGGCACACATATTTTCTCCAATTCCAACAGGGTCCTTGCACCCGTGTGTGCTCGGGCGCTAATAATTTGCCAAGTTAACGTGGTTGACGTGGTTCTGCACCACCCATCCAGTTGAGAAGCTTGGGAGCCCCGTCCTGCGTCTCTGTCTCCCCCTCCTGTCCTCAGCACCAGCCTGCGTTTCCCTCTTTTATTTTCCACTCGGTTTCTCGCAGTTTAAAATGGCGGCGTTGAGCAGCGCCGAGTCCCCACCGCCCGTCTTTAACGGAGACACAGCGGAGCGGGACCCGGGCAGGGAGCAGGGCCTGGTGGAGCTGGGTCCCGGGCTGGACTCCTCTTGCACGTCGGGGATCCCCGGAGGTCCACAGGATGAGGAGGTAAGCGCTTCGGCGGCGGAGTAGCGATTTTTAGCAGGGCAGGGGACACGGGCTGCGAGCAGAGGTAATTGGATGTAAATGTTCAGGAAACACCGGCTGTAACATGGATCGTAGGGGATGCAGTGCAGGGGGCAAGACGATGTAACGTTACCCAATGTACACGGTTAATTTTAGAGCCGGGCTTTCACATCCCGCGGCGTCCACTGAGCAGAAAAATGCGACAGACTAATGTGAGCAAGAGGGGAAGGTTTTATTTGGCGGAGCCTGTGTTTATTTCGGGCCTGCTTTATTCCATTCGCTCCTGGCTTCGTCTTCCAGGCTCACTGCAGCTGTAGCCTGGTGCGCCAGCAAAGCACACACACACTCACACACTCTCACACACACACACCACCGTTGACACAATAAAGACACGCAATTGCACAGCTTTCTAATGCATTCAAATGGATTCTAATGTGCCCAGTGTTTAATTTTCATCAATCCACTGAGATTCTTTACCTCAAAGGGGTGATGCTGATGCTAGAGGTGGAGGCTAACTCAAGTCGTGCCTGTGTGTGTGTGTGTGTGTGTGTGTGTGTTTTAGGTGTAATTCAGCTACACACGCTACTTATATTTATAAAGAGTATTTACAATCACCGCCCCCACGTCCAGGGACACACACACACACACACACACACACACACACACACACACACACACATATTCTTGTACTTCTACCTTTGTGAGGGCCCTCATTGGAATAGTGAATTCCCTAGTCCCTACCCTAACCCTTAACCTAACCTTCACCATCACAACTAAATGCCCAACCCTAAGCCTAACATAAACCTAATTGTGACCTTCACCCAAAACAAAGTGTGAACTCTCAAACAAGCCTTTCAAGAAGTGAGGACCGGACGAAATGTCCCTCTGTTGGTTAAAATCGTGTTCCGGTCCTCACTATGTAGGAAGTACAAGAACACACACACACACACACACACACACACACACACACACACACACACACACAGAGCCCGGAATCACCAGTCAGGCTGTAACCTCATGATATATTACACAGTGACCATGTAGCCTAGCCTGGAAATCTGTCTTCAGCCTGCAGGTCAGAGGCCTCACTGCTGGACCATAACAGCAGGCTACATCACATTAGCTTTGTCATTACAATCACGTTCTACATCATTTTTAAAAGTTTGGCATGTATAATACTACTAATAATGTTGGATTTTCTACATTCAACAGAGGTCTACGTGTTCTTTATTACAAACCCAAAAAATGACAAATTTCTCCTCCTGTGACATGTCCCTTCTGACAGCATCAGCAGTTAAAGGGACAGTTCATCCCAAAATCAAAAGTGTATTTCTCCTCTCAGTAGTGCTGTTTGTCATCAGTCTAGATTGTTGAGGGAGATGCAGTGTGTTTAAGATGCCTACCTTCTCTTGAATAAAAAAACACATGGACTTTGCTCATGCTCCTCAAAGCAATAGCAACAAGAAAGAACATATGAAAAACTCAACAACAATGTACCAAGTTACTCAAAAAACCAAGAGACCTTGTGAGCAGTTTCATACAGGAAATGTTTTCTTTCTAGAATAGTTCCTACATTTTATTTTGTTTATTTTTTGGTGCTTTGAGCAACACATGCCAAGTGTCATCTAATTCCTTTATATTAGAGAAAAGGCAGACTTTATACGAAAGTTAGTACCATTACTTTAGGCGACTCGGTTAACATAGACAGTACATAAATACAGTGCAAATCTGTGGGTTTGATATCCCATTGAGATATCCCAAAACAATTCACATAACCAATACAATTTTTTCTCTAGATTAACTTCCTGCCGGGTGAATGTCCATATATTCCTTTAACTCCATAGGCCCATTTTCTAACACAGACTTCCCATTAAAGTCCAGCCTGAGGTAACCCTGATGACATCATTCAGGTTATTTTGTCAGACTCCACAAAGCCAGGCACAGAAGACATTGCTGTTTTCACAGGCTGATGAGTACTCCCCATGATAAGTCAACATATGTACTTTCCCTCCTAATTTAGCTTTCACTTGCTAATATATAAAACATGAACTGTATGTTGTCAGTAATAAAACTCTATGAAGACCATGTCTGCACATCATGCTCATAACCTTATACAACTGTTATATTTTCAAGTTTTATTACCAGAGGGGTCCAGTTTACCATGTCTTCAGACTCATTGACTTTGAAACATTAAGTCATAACACCAATTATTCAATTAACTCATAGCTCCAGCTATTTTCAACCTGTTATCCATAGGGCTTGGTATCGGTATATTTTTTTTATGGTTAAAAAAAATGCATATCATGATATTGGCAACGTTCCTACTTCTTGATGTAGCGGTTAAAGTTGTTTTAATCACAAAAAGCTACTTACTCCCTCTCGCTAAACACATGCAGCTTTCAAAATAAGAGCACAGTGTGTTAAGAGAATCCACCACATAATTTACAAGAAGACTGTCAAAATAAGACGCCTAAAATAAAACATACAAGAACCTTTATTCTACTTTACAGAATTTCATCAAAATATGCCCCCAGAACCCCTAAATGGTTATTTTTATTATTTGCTCATACTCAAGAGTCAAGAGTACATTTTTTGTATTCGGCAACTGTTGAGATTTGCACTTCACACTACATGTTAGATTTTTATGTATTTATACAGACTAAAAAAAAAATCATATTTTCTATATCTTTTTAAGTATTTCCTAATATCGTCAAGAATATCGTTATCGCAAAAATAGCCTGAAATATCGTGATATTCTTTGAGGGCCATATCGCCCACCCCTAGGGCTAGGTTTTCTAACAATCCAGGCATCCGAATGGTAGAACCTAGATGTCATCTAGGTTGACCAAAATCCACTGCTGGTTTTATTGGACCATTTATAAAAAAATGTCACTTTTGTTGACATACATATTGCCCTGCTCTTTGACTTAAAATATTAAAGGGCCAAACCTGTGGCTTAGCATGTTTGAGCCAATCACCAAGTTGTCAACACTGCACCAACGGTCAAAACATCACTTTATCCTTGTTTCCAGGCAGCCATTGACCTCATCTGAGTTTGATATAAAAATGTTCCTCATTTGCTGCAGATGGGTAATCTATCACACTGAATTACCTAAAACTAAGAATCAGACTGTTTTCTTTATCTTAGAATGAGGGTCCTATGTTTTATTTTTTCCAAATTCCATTTGATATTATTATTATTATTATTATTTTTTTAATTTTATATATTTTCCACATTTTGTCCAAATTGTTTTAATCCTGAAAACTCTAATTATGTTGGGGATAAATGAAAAATCACAGGGCCCAAGAGCCCTTCATATCTTCCATTGGGTCACATTGCACTGTTATGCAAGCAGAAGCATGTAGTATGGACACTAAACCATGGCTCTAGAGAGGGATTTTTCTGTACTAGGGCTGAGTGAATGTTGAATTTTCAGATCATCCTTACATAGTTACTCGAAGATTGCAAATAGGTGACCAGATTGCCAGTCTGAAAGACGGGTATCATTGAACACATATGGACCATCAACAGGCTGGCTGTTGCAACAATATGCTTTTACTATGATCAATAAAACATGACTACACCGTTTTGCCGTCCGGCATCCTGCTTGACTGACGTGCTGTAATGTCTCATTTCTGTTCGTGTACAATTCGGTTTTTACTCTTTTTGTCCATTATAGAAGTTGAGGCCAAATACATTCTTTCCCAAATATGGTTTGTGAAATTTAGACACTACGCTGATGTTTGTTGTGGTGTTTATTTTCGTGATGTGTTTGGTTTAAATCAGTTATATGATTCTATAAAACAAGGGTGTAATGTTATGATTGATGGCTGTAAGTGACTTGTGATTGGTTGACCGGCTGTTTTGATGGGAACTTGACACTGCAGACTGACTCTGGCTAATGCAGCTCCCGTTAGCTTTCTCCCTGGCTTGTTATTTTTCATTTCATGTTAGTTCTGGTAGTAAGTTAATTTAAATAGGCTTTTCATCGGTGTAGGTAAAACAAGTCGTTGACAGTCACTTCAATTATTCATATCCAATCGGCACAAACCTAGTTTGTTAAAAACCTGACATTTTTACCTACATTTTTAAAATGTAATATTCCTTCATCATCCAGTGAATTAAATTCCTGATTTTGATAGACATAGGTGTGTAATTGGTCTGTGTCTCAGACCTGTGATTTGTTGCCTGCTTGTTCAGTGTTCATACAGTGTAGTACAGAATGTTTTACAATGAAAATAGTAAATCAAAGTTGCCAGTCTTGGACACTATTCAAAGGGGTCTTTGATACTGTTCAAAATAAATGTTAAAAAAATAAAATAAATGATGAATCCCTGTGATCGTCACTGATACGGGGAATGTTGGGGCACATATTCACCTTTACAACTTCTGTCAACAGTTCCATCTTGGCCGATTTTTTTAAATTTTTAAATGACAGCCCTAAATATTTTTAAATTAAAAGGAAAAAGAAGAAAAAAATAACAAATAATTATTATTAATTTTGTGCTGGTAAAGTGGTTTTTGGTTCAGTTTAACCCAACATTATGGTGTAATACCATATTCTCTCAAAAAAAGCTAGCCCCAAAAACAGGCTCAGGGGAAAAAAGAGTTTGGAAAGACTCCTGGTGCTTGTCCCATATTTTGCATGTCAACTACGTATAATGCATATTTCCATCACTATATTGAAATCATTTAAACAATATAATATTATAATGCTATTGTTCAATGCTTTATTGTTGTAGATTACTAACCTATTGTGTTGTTGTCCTGTGGGTGTATGTTCATGTCCGAGCTAGGCTGTAGTCTTTAGCCCCTTTCAGACTGCTGCTTCAAGCTGCGATATTTAAATCTCTGTCATGTATCGCCTGCAATCTAAACGTGCCAGAGGTGTGATGGGGGGGACCAAGTGACCACTGTAATGCCTTTGGAGGTAGTAACAGAGACGTAAAATTGCTGAGACTGTTTGAGGTGGGATCTAACGGGTTGAGCCGAAATGACGTAAAATACGTGACATCAGAAACACACCTCTCACTTGAGTCCGACAATAATTGAATCATGTTAACCCTTAATAGGGCACTCATTGAAATACTTGCAAATTCCAAATTTCAACCCTTGAGAATATTGGAGGATATTACATACAGCCAGAATGTGGACTGTGGAATGTGTAGAGGGTGGTAATATTTTGAGAAAAAAGTTTACGAGATTAAAGTTGCAAATCTACGAGAAAAAAATGCGCTGATTTATGAGATTTAAAGTGGTGAATCTGCAAGAAAAAAGTTGCTTTTTCCCCCACTTTTTTCTCGTAAATCTGTGACTTTTTTCGCACAGTTTTGCCACTTTAAATCTGCAACTTTTTTTCTTGTAGATTTGCCACTTTAATCTAGTAAATTTGCAACTTTTTTCTCGAAATATTACCATCTGATAAAGGGTTAAGCAAAATGCAGAACAACATTGCTTGAGTCTGTAGAATCTCTACACGAAACAGCACAACGGTCAGTTCTTACGCTATTGTTTTGAATGCACTAGCTGCTGCCGACGCTTACTGTAAACATACAGCTGCTGCCTATTGTACAGATACTGCCGTCGCTTATTGTACACGTACTGCTGCTACTACTGTGCAGCCCATCAGCGCTGTGCTACTGCGCTGCTGACAGAAAAATATGAAATATAAGCCTACCTTTAAATAAACCTACCTCTGCTGCACATTTTCTGGATTTATTTGAAAGGCTTGTTCTAAACCTGTGTAGGCCTACCTAATAGAACAGAAATGTGGATTAAGACATTTAATAAATGTAGAAACACGCTTGATTTTAATTTTCATTCATCCATTGTATAGTCTTGACTACGGGTTGGCAAATGGCCCTAAAAGAATATCACAATATTTCAGGGTGTTTTTGCAATTAATAATATAATTGATGTGACAAAAATATACAGAAAATATGATTTTTTTAGGTCTTTGAGTCTGTATGAATAAAAATTGAGGAACAAAGTAAAAATCCACCATAAATCTAAATTGTAATATAAATAATAATAATCATATAGAGCACTTTTCAAAACACATGTTACAAAGTGCTTTACAAAGACAAGTTAAGAACGGACATGAAACAACAGATAAAAATGTTAGAAAATGATGTAGTTCTGTGCAATTAAAAGACAGTTCAAGGGAAGGTAAAGTTCAGGTAAAATCAGGAAAGGCTATCTGACAAAAGTATGTTTTAAGAAGCGATTTAAAAGAAATCGCTGACTCAGCTGACCCGATTTCCTCGGGCAGGTTGTTCCAGAGCCTCAGGGCCCTGACTGTGAACGCTCTGTCCCCCTTAGTTTTCAGCCGGGCCTCTGGAACAATCAGGAGACCTCTGCCCGAGGATCTCAAAGTACGACATGGTCTGTAGGGTGTTAAGAGGTCAGAGATGTAGCAGGGAGTGGGGCCATAAAGGGCCTTAAAAGTAATCAGTAAAATCTTATAATCAATTCTAAAATGTACTGGGAGCCAGTTGAGGACGCTAAAACAGGAATGATGTGATTATATTTCTTTGTTCTCGTTAGAAGTCAGGCAGTTGAATTCTGGACAATCTGGAGTCTATGAATGGATTTTTGGTTCAGGCAGGTAAAAAGGCTGTTGCAGTAATCCAAGCATGATGAGATAAAAGCATGTTACATGGTCTCTGTGTCTTTAAAAGTTAGCATAGATCGTATTTTAGAAATATTTTGAAGGTGATAAAAACAGTATTGCACAAGCTTTGTGGTGTGTTGATCAAAACATAACTGATTATCAAACCAGACTCCCAAGATTCTTTGCGACAGGAGTAATATCAATTAGGAAGCCAGCAGATGGCAGTATTTGTTTTGCCATCTGCTGGGAACCAATAATGAGGATCTCTTTTATTTGCGTTCAATTGAAGGGAATTCTGTGACATCCAGTTTTTTACATCATGCTGTTCAATGCGTTCAGCATACCGGGGTCTGTGGGTCTGATAGGCAGGTACAGCTGTGTGTCATCAGCATAGAAATGAAAAGATGTTTTGATGTTGTGTTTTTGAATGAATTTTTTCCAAGAGGAGTCATACACAATGAAAATTAAATTGGTCCTAAGACTGACCCCTATGGCACACCATACTTCACGGCAGCAAATGAAAACATAAAGTTATTAATA
The DNA here is from genome assembly GCF_030273125.1 of Centropristis striata. Taxonomy (NCBI): domain Eukaryota; kingdom Metazoa; phylum Chordata; class Actinopteri; order Perciformes; family Serranidae; genus Centropristis; species Centropristis striata. The sequence continues at coordinate 8,471,396 of NC_081538.1, read as the reverse complement.
GACACACAGAACTTCCTGTTCGACAAGTAAGAATAAAACCACTCCAGAGCTGTACCAGATATCCCCACCCAGTGCCTCAGTCTGTTTTCAAGGGATGCAGTGATCTACTGTGTCAAACGCAGCACTTAGATCCAGAAGTACCAAGACTGAGCACATGCCCTGATCAGCAGCCATTAAAAGGTTGTTTGTAACTTTGAGCAGGGCAGTCTCAGTGCTGTGGTACTTCCGGAAACCAGATTTAAACTTTTGGAATACGTTATTGTTTTCCAATGCAGACAGTAGTTGTTTTGACAGTTTTTTCAAAAAAGTTTTTATATTAAAGGTAACTTTGAGATTGGTCTAAAATGTCCAGGTAGGCAGCGATCCAGCCCAGTTTTTTTTTTTTAGTGGGGGGTGTAGAACAAATGTAGGATTATGCCAAACTAGTTGATAATGTGTGTTTTTGAGAATTTCACCTTTTGTGTTGTTAAAGTATTTGGCACAGAGTGTTTATGGTTACACCAAATTGACATTTTTACCATTATCCCTTAAATATTCTCTCAAAATGTATCAAATCCAGAAATTCTAGACAAGATGTTCAAAAAGAGAATGTATTCAGTAATTTGTGAATTTATTTTCAAATTTTAAACTTTTTAAATGTAACTAAACCAAACGGACATTTCCGACATGTTTGATAGAGTAAATGTGCTCACAGCTGATCACCGTAGTCGATCTAAAATTTATCATGATCAATAATCGTGATCATATGATCGCCCAGGTCTAATTCAGCTTCTAAATCATTAAAAGCTTGTAACCCATTGTCGCTATACAAGTTTTTTAAAACATGAACACCCCTGTTTTTCTAATGTGTAACGAATGAGAAGACTATATTACCAGTAAGAAGCCAGGAATTCTTGATAACGAATGACCGGCTGTGCCACTTAAGGTTTAATTGGACATATCTCATTGCATTTACACTTACATTTAGTCATTTAGCAGATGCTTTTATCCAAAGCAACTTACAGAAAAGGAAAACAATCAAGGTATAGTGCGATAAGAGGCATTAGTGCAGCAATAAGTGCTAGTGATGATTCTTAAAGGAGTAGAGTTGTTCGTGTGGTGCTAGGAGAGAAGGTCTTCTCTGAAGAGCTGGGTCTCCAGGATTTTTTTAAAGGTAGAGAGAGACCCCCCTGCTCTGGTAGGAACTAGCAGTGCGTTTCACCAACGGGGAACAACAAACGCAGAGTTTGGATTGCCATAAATGAATGGGTGGCAGAGCCAGGTGCCGTTCATTGGAAGAGCGCAACGGTCGTGAGGTAGCATATCGTAGCATCGTTCATATTCCTTCATTTATCTGGTTTAGCAGAGAGCAGTAAAGTCCCGGTAGTGTGTTTACGTCAAACGGCACTGTTTTAATACTTTCTGTAACCCCTCTGTATCAGGGCGTTCAATTAGGTAGGTTCAGTACCGGAGACAACTTTGTAGGCGAGCATTAGAGATTTTAATTTGATGCGGGCTGCAACAGGTAGCTAGTGGAGCTCGATGATCAGCAGTATGACATGTGACCTTTTTGGATGGTTGTAGACCAGGCGCACCGCCGCGTTCTGGATCATCTGAAGGGGTTTCACTGTGCAGACTGAGTGTCATCTGTATAGCAGTGATAGGAAAAGCCATGTGATTGGATAATGTGACCCACGGAAGTGGTGTTCATAGGGAATAGCAGGGGCCCCAGCACTGAACCCTGGGGACAACTGTCCGAGCCAGGATACACTGAATGAGCGTCCTGTCAGGCAAGATTCAAACAAGGAAAGAGTCAAGCCAGAGATGCCCATTTTAGAGAGAGTAGAGAGGAGGATGCAATGGTTAACTTTGTCAAAGGCAGCTGATACGTTAAGCAGAATGAGGACAGAGGACTTTGCTGCTGATCTTCTTTCTTTTAAGGCTTCTGTCACAGACAACAGAGCAGTTTCATTCAAGTGGCAACTCTTAAAACCAGATGGATTTGGATCAAGAGGATTGTTGTGTAGGAGGAATTCTGAGAGTTATTTAGCGACCGCCCGTTCAATCGTTTTGGATAAGAATGGAAGAAGTGAGAGAGGACGATAGTTCTGACTTAGACTTCAGCAGGGTTGAGAGAGGGTTTCTTGAGTAGAGGCGTCACCTGAGCAGTTTTAAATGCGGTGGGAAAAGTCCCGGAGGACAGTGACGCATTTACCACATGTGTGATTTCCTTAATTTTGCGGGATCGGTGATCGGCCGATTCTACGTCAAACCGATCTTATCTAGCATCTTAGCTACCTCGATAATAACTCCCCACCGGCGAAGCAGTGCTCCCAACTTTGTTGCTAAATTTAGCAACTTTTCAGACCCCCGGAGGCCGGCTCGTTAAGAAGAGTCGCTGTTTGCGGCAGTTAGTTACAGTTAGCTCTGTAGCAGTACAGTGTGTATGTGCTGCTGCTGCAGGAGGTGTTCACTTAGCGATCTCTGTTTGTTCACAACAAGCACCGACACTCTGTTTCTTCTTCTACAGTTTGGCATCTAGCCCGCCACACTGTATAATCAAATGCTACGCTGCCCCCGTGTGGAAGGCACCAGTAATACAACTTTTTTTCCTTCCAGATAGGATGAACTGTTCCTTTTTTTTAATTTAATGACTATTCGAATATTCGAAAATTGATGCCCATCCCTGGTTGTATGTATGTTGTACTATTACGAAACCAAAAACTCAGGACACGTTATTTATGGTTGCAGTTCTATTGTTAGTTTGTCCTGTAAATTGTTGCTATTTATTTTAAGTTCAGTATTTTATTAACTACCTCAGGCATTGTGATTTCCTTTATTTGTTAAAGAAAAATACTGCTGTGTTATTGTTTTTCAATAAAACAAGATTCAAACATTGAAGGTTCAGCTGTGAGTTATAAAAAAATCTGTATCGGCCAAAATCGGAATCGGCAGGTCAGGCTTTTTAAAAATCGGTGATCGGCCAGAAAATTTAAATCGGTGCACCCCTATTATAGGGTCCAACAAGCATGTAGTAGGACGGCAACATGTCAATAGTTTGGATACCTCACTCTCAGACAGGGGTGTGAAGTCAAAAAATTAGGTGCTAGCAACTGATTCAATGCTGCCCAGCAGAGATGCAGAGAGATATGTAGTAGGACTTCTTCATGTCACAGTGTTAGGAGTCAGGTGGAGGGTGAGCTAGTCACCCACAATATACAAGAGAAATGAAAACAAACAAACAATACAATGAATAAAAACAAGTAGTACAGGATCTAAAACATATAAATCAACATAAAACATAAACATATATTGAAATAAAAAATAAATAAACATACCAGGTTTAAGTCACTGTATACGTTCTTAAATGTTACTTATTACAGTCTAGATCAAGCAGGCAGCAAGCTCATTTCAGACCAAATGTCTTGCCATCAGAAGCAACATGATGACAGGGAGGTGCCAGTAATGGGTCTTTTTATACAAAGTGGTGCAAAAAGTCTCCCAGACAGGTGCAGCAGTGCTTTTGTCGTGGTGATGAGCAAAGCATTTCTTTCCGTGTACTAAATCAGTAGAATCAGTTCATCAGAAATATTCATACAAACGATTTGTTCACCAAATCACTGAGCGTTCAGTTCTGCTTGCTTGTGAACTGAGAACGGCTGTTCGGGATTAAGCCAATGAGCTCAGAATTTGATGGCTTAAGCTACAGTTTGCAAACTAAAAGCTGCTACACAGGGCGCCCGTTCACTGTATTTGTACATTCAGGGCTCCTGTTCATGTAGTCTAGTACAATCGGTACACAAACCAAATCACTGACTGACTGACTGACTGACTGACTGACTATGCCTAGCAGACAGTTCAGGGGTGGGCTTGAGCGACCCTGTGCACTACTTGGCACTTACGGTCTAGAGCAGCAATTCTCAACCTTGGGGTCCCGACCCCAATTGGGGTCGCGAGATGATTTCTGGGGGTCGCCAAATCATTTTGGAAGTCAGCTGTCTCCACTGTGTTAAAGTGTTCATGTGTTTTAGTCTTTTTGGTCATTTAACGTCCTTTTTTGCCATTTTGTGTCTTTTTTGGGCCGTTTTGTGGTCAATTTTGAGTCCTTTTTTGCTTAATTTTATGAAATTTTCAAAACATCACTAAGCAACAGCCTTCTTACTGTTCACCAGCTTTACAGCAGCTCTGATAGATTCAGGTTGCAATAGTCTGACATAAATCTTGGGTAAAGAACTGTGACTGTCTAAATGACACAAAGACCATTTCATATGATGCAGTCTGACCCTGGCATTATGCGAGAATTTATAGGACAGGACAACAGTTGCCTGTTAAACTATTTCAGAGAGGCTAAGTTAGGAAAATTCAATCTTCTGTTGGCCTCCCACAACGGTTGTTGTGCATTAACTGAACAATATTAATGTGTTTTACATTGTTTGCTTCCCTCCCCCACAGATCTGGAATATCAAACAGATGATAAAATTGACACAAGAACACTTGGAGGCCCTACTGGACAAGTTTGGAGGAGAACACAATCCCCCGTCCATATATCTAGAGGTAAGATAGGCTTGTTTTTTTATGAAAACAGTTGCAGAAAACAAAATCTTTTAAGTGTCACATCAGGTATGGATGTTGTTGAGTCAGTACTGTCTGGTATGTTGTCTCTGTCAGGCCTATGAGGAGTACACCAGTAAACTGGATGCCCTGCAGCAGAGGGAGCAGCAGCTGCTGGAGGCTATGGGCAACGGTACAGACTTCTCCTGCTCTCCTTCTCCCATGCCAGCCCTTCTGGAGGTCAAGATGGGAAGTTGTGGGGTGGCAGGTGGGGCTCAGGCCTTTCCCTTAGCCCCCAACACCTTGGCTGTCCTGCAGACCCCCACCGACGCTAGCAGAGCCAACCCTCGCTCCCCCCAGAAGCCCATTGTCAGGGTCTTTCTGCCCAACAAACAGAGAACAGTGGTATGTTCATGCCCTCTTTGACCATATATATGTGGTGAGCAGGATTTTAAGGTTTTGGGATTTCTTTGTCCAAGATTATGAGAAACTAAGGCCCCGCTTACACGAGGATGCTTGCGGGTAAAAACGACAAAATATTTTATGGGAAGTGCCTTTCGTTTAGACGGCGACAACGTTTTTTGGGGGTAAAAAACGCAAAAATCTGAAACCACCTTCCAAAGTGGAAAAGTTAAATATGCTCCGCCGTAGCATGTCCGTCTACACTGACAAGACGCAAAACTCTGCTCAGATCTGCTCACGTCACGTATGTGTTTACGTCGCATACATGTGCCAGTACAGGAAAATAAACAAACGTGGGATTATTTCCATGCGTCGGACCTTCAAGCTGCTCTGACAGCTCTAATAAACTTACAGGAGTCTTTCCACCAAATGTACAGGATATGTACAGATAGTATTAGTGAACAGAGAAGGATCTGTAATTACCTCTATCACATTTTGGATGCACCGATTGGTCGGAGGCGAGCCAGACGGCTTTGGATGAGACCTGGGAGATCTAGTGGATGGTGGAGAACTTTGTGGAAGGAGTAGCTGATGAAAATGCGTGGTGTGAAAACTTCCACATGCCCAAAGATGCTCTTATCGCTTTAAGTGATGCCGCCTGGCATGTATACAATCCAATTCCACACACTTTTGCGTCACCGTATGCACGCAGATTTCCTCCCGAAAACGCTCGTCTAAACACGGAATAAAAAGTGAAGACGTGACGCAACTTTTGCGTCTTCTGTTCAGACCGTCATCATGTAAACGTAGCTTAAGACTAACAAGAAACAATCCCACTCCACGTTGCAATCAAACATTTTACCGTTCAAACTTGGTGTGGTTGTGTTAACTAATTTCCTTTTTGATGTTTGCCTTCTCTGCTCTAGCATGTCAGATCAGTGAGTGATGTTGTGCTGTGTTCAGGTCCCGGCCCGCTGTGGGATGACTGTGAGAGACTCACTGAAGAAAGCTCTGATGATGCGAGGCCTCATTCCAGAGTGCTGTGCAGTCTACAGGATACAAGATGGGTAAGTGTGTGACTTATGCTTCCTATACACCAGAAGACTTTGAAAAGATTTGGAAAGACTCCTGCAAGACTATCAGGTCACACCTGCTCACATCTAAAGACAAGTGTTTAGAGTTTTTAGTCCCAGCCTAGTCTCACACTGAGATTCTACAAAGACTGTGAATCTTGCAGGGTCACTATTTACAAGACTACAACTAGATTTCCTTTAGCATTTTTACCTACCATGCAATTTTTGTGTGTGCAGTGGTTTGTGTTGGAAAAAAAACAACAAAAAGAAGAGGAGAAGATGCCACAAAATGCCCCTCACAAAGCTGAAAAAGGGTTTCTGTTTTTCTGACATGAAAAGTTGACTATTTTACAGTAAAAATAGAAATAAGGAAGAATAAAGGAAAGGAAACTCTAGAAAAGAATTCATGATATACATTTATGTCCTATTTAAATATAATTTGTTTAATTGAATAATTATACTTATCAGCTCTATCAACTTTCATTTAGTTAATCACACATTCATCATCAATTATTTATTACTTATTTATGTATAGGCCTACATTTATTTATACATTTTTACTGGGGCTGCTTTCTGTTCTCTTTACTAAGAAACAGCGCCCCCTAAAGACTTTCAGTTTTTAGTCTGGGACTGTGAAAATCTTTTGGTGTAAACCCAGCATAACACATGGTACTGCACTAACTAATACAATAATAATTATTAATAATAATTAATAATATTACATGGAACAGATACACAAGGCTCTATGACTGATTGATGAATTTATGCTCTCCTGTTTGTGTTTTTATTTCCACAGTAGTTTTCTCTCATGATGGACTTATCAATATAGAAGTAGTAAACTTAAACATCAAAGCAGCCTTCAAGAGGCCTTTTTGGTTATTTTTATTTTTTTTTAAAACAAAAAAACATAAATCATAATTTAAACTTCAGACAAGCGGATTTGATCATTTGTTATATTTTGACTCTGATACCAAAGTTAACAAAAGTTTTCAACTTGCATTTAAAACTACAAATACATCCGAGACAGGTGTAAATTTCCAAATGGTATGACCTTTGATATTGAATGGGGCAGTCACTTCAGGAGAAAGAAAATGAAGCCGTCATTTTTGATAAATTGGCCACATGTTCAGAATCTAAACGGTTAGTTCCTGTTTTCCTGTTTCTCTGAACCACAAAACCCACCAGTAGGTTTCGAACGTATGGTTTCTTTAAAAATGGCCAAAAATACACTGGTTTGTCATAAAAAATAATATGAAAAAGCAACCAAAAGGAAGCTTAAATTGAGTTATTCCTTCAAAATCCCTTTATTCTACACATACATTGTATCGATTCTCATTAAAACATTGACAAAAAATAAACATTTTGCACCAACTAGATTCTGTAAAAGCATTAAATTCTGTGCTCCTCAGCGCAACTGGGAAGCCATTTTTCAAATATTCATTGAAAATCGTACCGAACAGCAGGCTTCATAGAGCAGAGAGAAAAAGACAAGAGAGATTGAAATAAGAAAAATGAAAATAGTTCAATATTATTTTATCTGTGAAAGCTTTGTATTTGTAGATTCCATTTTATTCCAACTTAAAAAAAAACAAATAATAAAATATATTCAACTTGTGCTTTTTTACACACACACACACACACACACACACATATATACATATATATATATATATATATATATATATTATAAAGATCATTCTCACTGGACTGCACTTTAAAATAAAGTAATTGTGCACAAAAATGAGAAATGTCATTGTTGTGCAAAAATAATTGTCTCATTGTTTCAATCAGGGTATTTGTATCTTCCAAATAAACTTAAATTTGATTTTTTAAATAAGCTAAATAAAGGTTTTGAATGCTTAAATATCATCTTTGCCTTTAAAAGTGCCCCTCTAATTAAACACTGGCCCCTCCTTGGCCCCCACAGTAAAATTGGTCTAGAACCGCCACTGGGTTCAGTGGTCATGTTTGTGCAACTTTTGATGTGGTTAAACTAATTCTGAGGTGTAGACCTTTACAACAACTGTCCACTTCTTGTTTCAGAGAGAAGAAGCCGATTGGCTGGGACACAGACATCTCCTGGCTGACAGGAGAGGAGTTACATGTAGAAGTGTTGGAGAATGTGCCGCTGACTACACACAACTTTGTAAGTACTGTTTCACAAAATACCACTCCAATGACGAACACTACATCCTGATTTTTTTGCTCGGCATACTTGGTCCTGATTGTGCTGGCGTGTGCATTTGATTGACAGGTGAGGAAGACCTTCTTCACGTTGGCCTTCTGTGACTTCTGCAGAAAGCTGCTGTTCCAGGGTTTCCGCTGTCAGACCTGTGGCTACAAGTTCCACCAGCGCTGCAGCACTGAAGTTCCCCTCATGTGTGTCAACTACGACCAACTAGAGTGAGTCACACACACAGTGGAAGCAGCATCAAACCTTTTCCATTAATATAGCAGGGGGCCCTTTTAGGGCTGGGCGATATGGACCAAAGTCATATCCCGATATATTTAGCCTGAATATCGATATACAATATCTATCCCGATATTTTCATTGCAAAGTGAGAGCAAATGTTCATTCAACGTCAGAGTCAAATATGACATGTCACAAGTAGTTTTATTGAAACTGTTTATTTAAGTGAACGTAAATATTGTAAGTACCTTTTTAAAAAAAATGGGGGAAAAAATCCATAAAGTGCACATTTAAATAAAAAAAATCATAAATTAAAGCCTATGAAATAAAATAGGCCAATCTTTTTCTGAAATAAATATCTTTATATGAGAAAAGAATAACGGACATTACAAAATAACTAAATAAGACCCTAGTAAGGGCAGCATTTATATATAAAGAAGAAAAATTGAACTATATCAATATATTTTTAAAAGTGATATGGAATTAGACCATATCCCATATATCTTTTGTATCGATATATCGCCTAGCCCTAGCCCCTTTTACTAATTAGTAACCACAAACTTTGTATAAATCTTGTTGACATGTTTATCCACAACAACTCTTTTATTTTAAAGGGGAACTCCACCAATTATACACATCAAGGCATGTTTCTGTGCGTTGGAGAATACTAGTGCATATGTGAAAAGAGTAGTATAAAGTGTCTCCTGCGAGAGCTGAATGAAGTCTGATAAATGTTCGGGTTAGTCCGTTTCCTCGCCAAGTTCTCTGTTGTACCCCTGTCTGTCACATGGCTTTATTATTGTTGTCTAGCTAGTGTTAGGTGCCAAGTAACGCCTGAAGCATTGTGGAAAAATACTGAATACTATAGAAGACATCTTGATGACTGTGTGTGTTCTGCAGCTTGTTACTAGTGTCCAAGTTCTTCGAGCATCACCCATTTACCCAGGAGGAGGTCTCCTCAGAGGGAACCACCCCCGTGTCTGAAGTATGTCCATCACTCCCCCCATCCGACTCCACTGGGTGAGTCGTCCACCATCACGCTCCTCAGTTGAGCAGCAGCAACAGGAGTCGCCAGTGTTTTACAACAATACAGTTTTTTCATTCTGAGAGTACTTTTCACTTACAAAATGTATCTTTCCAGGTCTATATGCCACACCACTGTGTCCCCATCCAAGTCCATACCCATCCCTCCCAGTTTCCGGCCCAATGAGGAGGACCACCGCAACCAGTTTGGCCAGCGGGACCGATCGTCCTCTGCCCCCAACGTTCATATCAATACCATTGAGCCTGTCAACATTGATGTGAGTCTGCTCCCACTTTGTTGGACTGACTGTTTGATAGTGTGTGTGATGTGTGCTTCTCAACCATTGACTCCGATAGTCGTTTCTGTAGATTTTTTTCCAACCGAAGAGAAAATGAGCTAACCAACTTAAAGCTGTAGTTTTATTTGTCAGTCTACAGCGGTCATACGTAATGTAACAGCTAACATCCAGTACATTTTTGACAAACACTGACCTTTTTATTCATGTTTTAATATCTGTTTTTTTATTATCTAATTTTTGTACACAGATGCGAGATATTATAAGGATAATCCTTAAAATATCTCGCAGCCGTGTTTCGCCTATAAGACAATAAAAAGGTGTTTTCATGTGTAAAATGGAAAATGGAGCTTTTCATGGCTTCCGACCAGTTACACTCAGTCCAGTGCAGTTTTATTTTTAAACATAATGCTGTTTGCAGCCTTTTCTTTAAGCAACTGCCTTACAGGAATATCATCAGCTTCAATTCTAAAGCATAGCTTACACATTTGATCTTCGTTTGGAAAAATGACAGCCGTAGTTGCTGTAACAGCTCAGATTCAGTTTACCAGCATCTGGATGGATGGTCATGAAGTGGAGTGCAGTACAGTACAGTGAATTGAAAGTGTGAATAGTGTTTAAATTATTAATTTACTTTCTCGTTTCCGTTCAGGACCTGATTCGAGATCAGGGCTTGCCAAGGTCAGATGGAGGTAAGGATCAACGGAGTAGGGTTGTGGCTCATTCTGTGGCTTTTTTTTTTTTCTTTCCACCATCCCGCGTCTGCGTGCTCTTGGTCTTTTGTGTGTGTGTGAAGTTCAGGCCCAAGAAGTTAAGTCAGTTCTGTTTTGCCCTGCACCCTACCAGTTACTGAGAGCAGCTGACACACAGACACACGTTTGTCAGGTCTGTGGGTCAGGATTCTAGAATCTGGAAGAGCAGAACTTTCAAACCTTCTTTATTTTTTCCAGTCATACTTTGAGCTGTTCTACCAGACCAAAACTCCTCTTCAGAAGTGTTGGAAGGAATACACATAACTTTTGTAAAAAAATAAAAAATATAAATGAATATAAAATCACCAAACGTTTTTCAGTAAAGCAGATATTTGTTTTAGCCTTCATGATGTAAAAATGATTGATTAGATAACATGCTTTTGACAACTAATTGTAGTTAAGGGTACCTAAAAAGTCCTGGAATAATGCAGCTTCTATCAAGGATGGACAAATGTGTTATTTAATAAAATTAAAGACCTTGGAATTGTTCCATTTGAATCCACATCAAATACACACTATGGTAGACAACCATGGCCAAATAATATTTTTTTTATTCAAATAAATGCAGTAGATAATTTAGACAATTATCCAACATGCCTCATCTCACATGTCCTTACTGTCTACCTTAAGTCTGGTAACACGTTTTGAAGATATCCTGCACAGCACTAGACAGGACTGAAATCTTTGTTGATAAAGGCTCTTATTTTCAATGGCATATTTATTAACAGTACATTTGACAATACCACTGATTTGTTGCATTCAAATTCCTGAATTGAGTTTGAGCCATTTTTCAAAAATGAAGTGCAACAATAGAAAAATATAGATAGGAAAATAGTTTATAGTCAGAATTTTTTAATGTCAAACTATTAATTTATTTAAAGCAATATTTCAACAATTTGGGAAATACATGTATAGGCTTGCTCCTTGTAAGTAGCCCTCGCTGCCAGTGGATGTCAGACAAGGGCAACATAAGAAACATTGCCACAAACAAAAAAAAGGTTTGAACATTATGTAAATCTAATCTAAAATGTTTGTTAAATGAGCATTAAGTCTTACATTAAGAACAAGCATAGAATATATTTTTGACCTCACTGGGCATCCCACTATTCCAGATACTGACTTAAAACCTGCCACAGAGTGGGGATTGGAAAGAGTAACAACCGGTATCTCAGCATTATAACTATCCCCCACAGCAGGTCCACTACAACATGCTAATGCTTCTAGTGACTTGACGCCATACAGTCTGAACAATGCTAGCCGACTGAAAAGCTAACATAATCTCAATCACACTCAGTACGTTTACATTACACTTGAAAAATCAGAATTATTGCCTTAATCCGACTATAGCTGGACAACTAAAGTGCATGTTAATGTGTGAGCCCGTTGTAGTAGCCGGTCACATTAGCCCATCGTAGTAGCCGGTCATATTAGCCCATCGTAGTAGCCGGTCACATTAGCCCATCGTAGTAGCCGGTCACATTAGCCCATCGTAGTAGCCGGTCACATTAGCCCATCGTAGTAGCCGGTTACATTAGTCCATCGTAGTAGCCGGTCACATTAGCCTATCGTAGTAGCTGGTCACATTAGCCCATCGTAGTAGCCGGTCACATTAGCCCATCGTAGTAGCCGGTCACATTAGCCCATCGTAGTAGCCGGTCACATTAGTCCATCGTAGTAGCCGGTCACATTAGCCCATCGTAGTAGCTGGTCACATTAGCCCATCGTAGAAGCCGGTCACATTAGCCCATCATAGTAGCCGGTCACATTAGCCTGTCGTAGTAGCCGGTCACAGATCAACCGGAAAGGCGGCCATATTTACCTGCTGAAACGACGCATATCAATCAATCGTTATTCGATTTTCTCAGTTGTATCTAAACTGGGACAAGGACAGAAGTCCTTTTTAGACGCCAAAATCGATTTTTAAGCTTAGCTCTACTAAACTGTGCATGTAAACACACTGAGTAAGTTTCTGATTAAGTAAACATGGAGCAACATTAGACATTCCCAGCAAACACATCGTTCGTCTCTATTCCAGTATCATCCAGCATCTCCAAGTTTTTAGCAGCTTTCATTGCTTAGCAACTTGTTGGTTGGTGGATGGGGCTACACAAATATGTTTTCACATTCTGTTTATGTACATATTAAACAAACAAGATACAAAATGGCTTTCTGCTAAACTAGACTGACCACGTCCTTATTCCCGCTAGAGTAATTCAGAATGAACAACAAACTCCATTGTGTCTTGTAGTACAATCAAAAAAATACCTAAAGAGACATTTTTATGCAGCCAAATTCTACATTTAACTTTAAGAGCCTAACGCATACTGTGAAAGGGTCCAAGTTCTAAGACAATAGACACAGTGTACTGTGGTAGTGTTTCGTCAGTTACAAGGTAGCAACACCCAAAGCATACCCTTCTTTATTGTCTATTTAACTCAAACCATAATTTACAAAATTAATGCTGTATTGAGGGAGACCTGAAATCTAAATGTTTATTGAGATTATAAATCAAGTGAGAAGTGGCTCATTTTCTCATTGACTTTTATTTGCATTAGTGGAATCGCCCCCTGCTGGCCATTAGAAAGAATGCAGATTTAAGGCATTTCTGCATTTGTGTCAGGGAACTGTTTACATCCTCTGGATCATTGCTACTTGCTGCAGCTCTGTACTTAACACAGGAATGAAATTAATATCAATCTGAACATCTCACTTACAGAAAGAAAGCAAATATTTCCCAAAATGTTGTCAATGACATGTATGACATACAGTAACTCTTAGCAAAATTGAACAGTGTGAAACTTGCATATACCCTGACAACGGATGTAGTGTGATAGGAGGACTCTCCATCCGAAGATCAGTTGTAGCCATGGACAGTAGCTGGTTGGTTGGAGGTGAGAGGGGCAGGGTGAGTAGCAGTGATGGTCTGTCTGTTTCTCTTTGCCCTGCAGCCCCCCCGACCCACCCCGCCCGCTGCTTGAGGAAGCACCGAACACGGACCTCAAGCCCCCTCCTATACTCCTACCCCAATGACATAGTGTTTGATTTTGAGCCCGAGCCTGTTTTCCGAGGTAGTTAGGCCTCTGTGTGTTCCTGTGTCCTTCACCCTCCCCCCACACACACCCCCACTCCCCACACACCAACCCCCCGCCCTGTGTCACATCCACTGTGTGTGTCCCCCTCTTTTTTCCCGTTATGTCCTCACATGCTCTATGTACCACACACCTGACAGTTCACAGAACACTCAGACATCTCACCACAACTCTGATCAGACTGATCTGCTCTTTAGATGGATGGTAGTTTATTTAGATTACTGAAATGCTTTGTTGATGAAGTAATGTTAACTATAGTCAATAATATAATAATAAAATCTTTTTCATGGCAGTACTCTAATGAGAATTGAAGTAATCCAAGTCACTTGTTCTGACTCCAGGCTTGAAATGACCATCTACCACTGTGAAAGCACACTGCAAAAAAAAGAAAAGTTGGGTGAACTCAAAATTTCAAGGCAACAAACTTCGATAAAATTTTAAGTTGGACAATTAAACTTAATATTTTAAGTTTTGTTTTTGAATTTGATCAACTCTGAATTCAGATTTTTGTCAACTCAACTGTAAGTTGTACAAACTTATAATTTTACATTATAAGTTTGTACAACTTATAATTTTACATTATAAGTTATAATAACTTTGAATCCTTACTTCTGCAATGTGCTGAATTGGCACGATTGTACCGCCGCGATGAAATGTCAGCTAATGTTGCGACCACAATTTTGAGTTAGCATTGATACGCTAATGGCTACTCTTGTAGCTGTAACAAGCAGCGCCGCTAGCATCAGTTAGTCGCTAGCATCAGTTAGCCGCTAGCATCAGTTAGCCGCTAGCTTTCGCTAATGACCGAATTTCACAACAAAGAAATAAGAGTTAGCAGAACTATTGTCTCTTGTTTTGAACCCCAACTTAAAGATATAAGTAACAACAACTCACCAACTTGTTTTTGAGCATACAACTGGCTTCCTTTGTTGTGCTAACTTACATTATTGTCCTAAATGTCAATAATTTATGTTTCCAAGTTTTACCAATTTAAATCATTGTTTAAGTCCAAAAAATACAAGTTGGCTTTTTTGCAGTGCACACATGTCACTGCATTTGTTTAGATGGCAAGTGATTTAAAAGAGAAGAGGGTAAGTTCACCAAAAAAACATTATTATTTGCAATTCTTTTTTTTTTTTTTTTTCCATCTTCTGTTCCGTTCACAAGCAATAAATCCTTCTATAGTCTAACCAACACAACACTATAGAACCAACATATAACATGTTATTTACTGTTGGCAACGTCTATAGGTTATCATGAAATGTGATAAGCATGCATGGATTTAAATGCCATCTTTATTTGACTACTTCGCTCCACAATAGACCTTTTCAGTGTAAACGATTGGAAATCTTACTGATCTTTAATTGGCAACAAATCACATAAAATAAAGTGCAAAAATATGAAAATAACAAATCTGTGACTCAACCACTAAAAAATATTTAGAAAACACACAAGTTGTTGTTATTTCATTTAAAATATGTATATAGATTATTTTCAATATTTTGTCTGGTCTGCTTGGTGTTTTACTTTTTGCTGCTGCAGGATCAATAGAGTATATCTATCTATCCATCTAGCCACCTATCCATCTAGCCACCTATCCATCTATCCCTCTATCTATCTATCTATCTATCTATCTATCTATCTATCTATCTATCTTACAGTTGCAAATCACACACTGAAGTGCAGAAATAAAAAGAAGAAATCTCAGCCGCCGTGTGACCTGACCACATCCGTAGTTGTGTTAATAAACTATTATTTATTAAAAGTAATTTCGTGGTGTCGCTTTGAATCACCTTCATATGGAGTTATACTTTCAAAGATTTCAGTCAGGTGGTACTGGGCTTTGTTGTTGCACTGGGGCGGTTGGACTTTTAAAAACATTGCAGAGGCGATTAATTGCAGAGGTGATTAATCGTTCAGCCCTACCTGATGGCCACTTTATTAGCTAACATGGTGTACCTAATAAAATGGCGGTGTGTTCTTCTGCTGCTGTAGCCACCTGCTTCAAAGTTGGACATGTTGTTCGGTCAAAGATGGTCTTCAAATGAATATTTGAGTAACTGGTGCCTTTTCTATCATTTTGAACCAGTTTGGCCATTCTCCTTTGACCTCAACAAGGCATTCTCTGTAAACCCTAGTGTAGGTGAAGCCTCAATTTGACGCTCGTACAACTCTTCCCCGTGTCCACATCCAATAAATCCACAGAGACCAGCCTGTAAACTTGAATGTTTACTCAGAAAAATGCAGGAAAAATACAAAATATAAAATGTCACAAAATGAAATAAAAATTACGTCCTATACACAAAATTAGAAAAGTAGTGGAGAGAGATAGAGAGAGGTCAAAAAACGGGCTCCACTCCCCGCTTGTCCTGACTGACCACAAAGGTACAGTCTTCACAAAACAAAAATATATCATCCACATATATTGTAACTATCAAAACATGTACATATTGTGAAAATTATTATTATTATTTCTTATGAACTTCAATTATTCTGTTAACAACAAAAAACTGCATTTAGGCTCCTACATTACACCTTGAGATGGTTGTTAGATCAGCAGTTTGTGTAATACTCAGACCAGTCCATCTGGTACCAACAACCATGTTCAAAGTCACTTAAATCACCTTTCTTCCCCATTCTGATGCTGGTTTTAACTTCAGCAACTCTTCTTCACCATGTCTACATGCCTAAATGCATTGAGTTGCTGCCATGTGATTGGCTGATTAGATATTTGCGTTAACAAGCAGTTGAACAGGTGTACAAAAAGGTGGCCGGTGAGTATATAGAATTAACTGCATATAGATTTAACGATGGTGGCTAAATCAAGTCTCACAATGTATTTCATAAATAAAATGTATACAAATTACTTACCTGTCTAAGAGGAAGAGGGCCAATTAAGGATCGGGTGTTGAATTAGTTCTCTCTATCTGTTGAATGACCTACCATATTGACTTTTGCCTGTACTCTATCACTGTCGCTTTTTTGGCCCCAGCTCTTTGCTGATACTGCCCCATTAGCAGCCATAACCTTAAAAAAGTAACCTAAAAAACAAAATTCTACTTTTTTCTCCTTTTTCTAACTGGCTAACATTCTACTTGCTATGAAAACGTGCCTCCAAAGACATTGGCTCTTCCTCTGCATTCAGTACATCATTTTGTCTGATTTTGCAGAGAATTAGACCAGGGGACAGACTATATAGCATCAGCGAATCATCTCACTGATGGTCTAATTTGCTTATGTAGGTCAAACAAATTGAGACTGTTTCATATCTAATCCAAAACTCCTTGCCTGTACAAGGCTTTTTAAAAAATTTTTAGAAAAAAACAACCAGGTGATGGCTGAGGGTGACTTTTTGTTGTTTGTCCAACTCACTGAATTATTGTGAAATACCTTTAGGTGAGGAAAGTCAATTATCAAAGATCAAAACTTCACCTTCAATAAATGTTCCATGATACAACTAAATGATTCATAATCATTTCTATTATTCTCTTAATAATTCAGAATGTTTTTGTTAGATTTTTTTTTTTTTTTTTTAAATCTTTTGGTGGAGCTAGAATAGGAATTTCCCCTTGTCCTTAGGCTTAACATGTATAGGGCCTTTTACTCCTGGCCTTTTGGTTTAATTGTAAATCCTAAAAAAAAAAAAAAACTGTTGAATTCCACTGAAAATATATTTAAGGTTTAAAATTGGGCTTTTTCTGTTAAACACTGTTAAATCCTTTTGTTCTGACAGAGTTGGCTAATAACAGTGATAGACTTAGTCGAGTCTAGATTAAAATTCCATAACTGCCATCCAACCGAGCACCCTCTCACCTCTCCTCTGCATGTGACCAAACACACACACAACTAATACAGAAGCCTCAATCCCTGTCTTCACCCAAACCTCTCTCTCTTTACTCTTTTTCTGCTTTTTCAAAAAAAAAAAAAAAAGAAAGAAAAAAAGTTTTTACCATCCACCTCATCTCTTTTTGTGTTGTTTCCTCTCTCTCCATCCCTGATCCCCCTCCAGGCTCTACCACAGGGCTGTCGGCCACGCCTCCTGCCTCTTTACCCGGCTCTCTGACCAACGTCAAGGTTCCACAGAAGTCGCCATGCCCACAGAGGGAGCGCAAGTCGTCGTCCTCGTCTGAGGATCGCAATAAGATGGTGAGAAATTGTCACAGATATAAGCGTTTTTCTGGAGTTCGTAGTCTATGTGTTGGTGCTGACCGAGTCTCTTGTGGAACAGAAAACTCTCGGGAGAAGGGACTCCAGTGACGACTGGGAAATCCCTGAGGGTCAGATCACTCTGGGTCAGAGGATAGGCTCTGGGTCCTTTGGAACTGTCTTCAAGGGAAAATGGCATGGTAAGACCTGTACTATACTCCACTAGACCAGTAGCATCAAGTCAGGAAACGGTTTCTGTCTGAGCATCACCACACGTTTTTTGTTTGTTTGTGGTTTCAATTAAAACTGAAATAGCAGCATCTTTGATGGTATTGAAAATCATACCGCATGGATTTCTAAATAATCTGGTATGCCATAGTACCACCAAGCCTACTCTCCACCCACTTTTAGTTCTGATTAGCAGCTCAAAATGTGTATACTCCCCCCAGTGGTTGATGCACAACTAATTTAAAGTCCGGGGTGTGAGTAACTAAGTCACCATTTTTAATTAAAGGTGTGGCCAATTAACATTGTATTACTACTAAGCATGCTGGACTGACTATAAAACTATAGTTTCTTTTTTCCAGAAATTGCAAAAGTGGGTTTGTCCTTAGTTCACACACTCGGCATAAACTGACAGTTCAGAAGTGTCAGTGTTTGTTTAATACACACATGCAGTGTGTGTTTTACTGATTCACTATATTAATTCGATATGACCCGCCGTTTACATTTGTCTACCATGTACCTTACATCGGATTGATGTCTTAGGTGGGCTTGTTCTTCAGTCAGCCTTTTAAAATCCGAGCCAATATAGTATGTCATTTTCAAATCTGTAATTGGTGTCTGTAGTTAAAACTCCAAGCTCTTCATTTAAAGTCTATAAATGTAGCTGTGTTTGTGCAACATTTTCTATTTTTTTTGACTGACATGTCATCCATCTCCCCCCAGGTGATGTGGCAGTGAAGATGTTGAACGTCACCGCTCCCACACCACAACAGCTTCAGGCCTTTAAGAATGAAGTGGGAGTCCTCAGGTATCTGCCAGCTACCCTTATCATGGAGCAATGGTGTCCTAACAAGAGACTGAAGTAGGGGTGTGCCATATCGTATCGTTCACGATAATATCGGTATATTTTTTTTACGGTTAAAAAAAAATGCATATCATGATATTGGCAACATTCCTACTTCTTGATGTAGTGGCGTAAGGCTAACAATTAAAGTTGTTTTAATCACAAAAAGCTACTTACTCTCTGTCGCTAAACACATGCAGCTTTCAAAATAAGAGCACGGTGTGTTAACAGAATCCACCACAGAACTTACAAGAAGACTGTCAAAATAAGATGCCTTAAATAAAACATACAAGAATCTTTATTCTCCTTTAAAAAATGTCATTAAAATATGCCACCGGAACCCCTAAATGGTTATTTTTTATTATTTGCTCATACTCAAGAGTCAAGAGTAAACATTTTTGTATTTGGCAACTGTTGAGATTTGCACTTCACACTACATTTTAGATTTTCATTTATTTATACAGACTAAAAAAAACATATTTTCTATATCTTTTTAAGTATTTCGTTATATCGTGAAGAATAATCGTTATCGCAAAAATAGCCTGAAATATCGTGATATTCTTTTAGGGCCATATAGCCCAGCCTTAGACTGAAGTCAAACTCCCTCTGTCTGTTCTTTGTTGATAACAAACAACAACAAATTCTTGTGGTAGCCGGTCCGACTGCACGTCTGTCATTTTCATAAACCTGTGTGTGTGTCTTTGTGTGTGTGTGTTTGTGTGTGTGTGTTTGCACCAGGAAAACGCGTCATGTGAACATCCTGCTGTTCATGGGCTACACCACCAAGCCTCAGCTGGCCATCGTGACCCAGTGGTGTGAAGGCTCCAGTCTGTACCACCACCTGCACATCATTGAGACCAAGTTTGAGATGATCAAGCTGATCGATATTGCACGGCAGACCGCTCAGGGCATGGAGTGAGTTCCCCCGCAAATACAGAAGGAGTCAGATTTTACCTGTTGTGTAGCTGCTCCAATAACTTTCCTTTTTTCCTACTCAGCTACCTGCACGCCAAATCAATCATCCACAGAGATCTGAAGAGCAACAGTATCCTTTTTTAAAACATTACACTCAGTCGGTTAGTCTTTAGGCTGGCGTCTTTTTCTCCTCCAAATGAAATCCAAATTTGTTGATTATGTCGGGATTTATCTCATAGACAGATAAGGAAGAATAAAATTATGACCTCAAGCCTTATTTTCACGTGGTCAAAGAGCAGTAGAGGAATGAGATATACTATAATGGATATATTAAAAAAAACACACAAAAAAAACCTGTTCTTTTCTCTTCTTTAACATATAGCACTCCTTTAGCAATGACAGTTAGCTCTTAAAGTTATGTACTTACTCGATTCCTATGGTCTATGTCTAGTACCATCAGGTTGAATGCACTTATTGTAAGTCGCTTTGGACAAAAGCGTCTGCTGAATGACATGTAATGTAATGTAATGTAATGAGATGTAGAGGAAGAGAGTTTCCTTGACCTCATCTCCTCCAGATATTTTCCTCCACGAGGATCTGACAGTAAAGATTGGTGACTTTGGTCTGGCTACAGTCAAGTCCCGCTGGAGTGGCTCCCACCAGTTTGAACAGCTGTCTGGCTCTATACTGTGGATGGTCAGTGTTTATTTTCAGTACCCTGCACTAAGTTTGATACTTCTTTTGTTTCTTTTTTTTACAAAACTATTTAAAACTAGGTGTAAGCCAGTCATGTGACAGTCAGTGTAACCAGTATTCTCTCAGGCTCCAGAGGTGATCCGGCTCCAGGACAAGAATCCCTACAGCTTCCAGTCAGATGTGTACGCATTTGGCATTGTGCTGTACGAGCTTATGTCAGGAGCTCTGCCCTACTCAAACATCAACAACAGAGACCAGGTAAGAGGACTCAGTGAGTCACACAGGTGTTTTAATATACAAAAACACCGCTTACTGTGATACATCTGTACAGTATGTTTCGTTTCTTCATAGTGGTAAGCGTAGAGCCCAGTGGCAAAGTGACACAAAATGATGTCAAAAGGACACCAAAAAGGGATCGAAAACTATTACAAAGAGTTGCAAAACTGCTACAAAGATACACAAAACAATCACCAAGAGAAACAAATGACTCAAAGACATACAAAAAAAACCAACAAAGACAAATTTACCTCAGACATAACTCCTGCAACAGACACAAAATGACCACTGAGAGTCAGAAAACTAATACTTAGAGACATACAATGACCTCAAATAGCAACCTGATCTCACAAAATTATGTGAATTGAGCACAACTTTTTCACACCGAATTCCATGCTGGTGGCACGTAATTTCCACACAAGCTGCAGTTTCTGCGAATTAAGGCTACAAAACCACTGACCTAAGTTTAGGGCAAAAACATTCTTGGTAGGGCGCTATAAAAGACAGTTTAAACAAATATACGTAATCAAATGTAATCAATGTATCAATCAATGTAATCAAATACGTGATCAAAGTGACCATTTGGCCGAATATAGTCTAGAGTCTCGTGACCCGACTTTAAATATTTTTCCTACATTAAAGAATAGCTACTTGGCAAAGCCCCAAAGTGAAATATTTGAGGGTTTTTATTCATTTCAATGGTGGTAATATTATGAGCGGTGTCTTGTCTTCCCACAGATCATATTCATGGTTGGTCGAGGTTATCTGTCTCCTGACCTCAGCAAGGTGCGCAGCAACTGTCCAAAGGCTATGAAGAGACTGATGGCCGACTGCCTGAAGAAGAAGAGAGAGGAGCGACCTCTTTTCCCTCAGGTAAGACGGAGATGGTCTTCTGCATACTTTTTTTTTTTAACCAGTGATAATTTGAGTTACTGTCGCCTTTCTAACATCTTGATCCAGCCTCGCCATGCTCCTCTGACCTCTGGCATCAACAACATTTTCGGCAAGAGATCTGCAGATCACTGGATATTTTCTATTTTTGTGACCATTCTCTGTAAACCCTAGAGTTGGTTGTGCTTGAAAATCCCAGTAGATCAGCAGTTTGTGGAATACTCAGACCAGCCTGTCTGGAACCAACGACCATGCTATGTTCACAGTCACTTAAATCACCTTTCTTCCCCATTATGATGCTTGCTTTGAACTTGAGGTTGCCTTGACCATCGCCCCTTTCAAGGTGCTATTTCATGCCAGGACATTTATGGTGAACTAACCGGCATCGCTAACTGTGCACAGAGTAAACAAACCAGATCGCCAAGTAAACACCTTCTGCAGCAGCACATCCACACTGTACTGCTACAGAGCTAACTGCTAGCCTATTAGCAATTTGCAGACTGGACGCTAAGGGGTTGCCGCTCGTTAAGAAGAGCCGTCGGCCCCCGCAGCTCGTGAGCTGTAGTGGAAACACCCTTCATGTTGCAGTGGCACAGAGCTGGTTGGAAATTTGGCTAAGTTTAACTTTAAGCTACTGTCCATAAAATGTAACAATCCCTTCAATGATGTTTCACACAAAAAGCTTTCCAGCAGCTCAGATAGCATAAACCCTCCCTTTCCTGTGAGCTTTTGGGTAACGCTTTATATTAAGGTCCTTGTAGTAACCATTAATTAACAAGTAATAAGGCCCTTGTAAGTCCTTACAAGATGCTTATGAACATTATTGTGTGTTTATAAGCTTATATAAGTGTTAATAATGGCATTACAAACACCCATGACCCACCCATTATGTCTTTGCCATGCCTTTATTAATCTTATTTTGTTTGCTTATTGATATTAAAATATACTTTATTGCTCATCTATTATAAGTTAACTATAAGTTAACTATGCTTTTTGCAACTAGCGGATCTAAAGCGAGAACAATGCCTTATTACTCTTTAATTAATGGTTATTAAGGACCTTATTATAAAGCGTTACCAGCTTTTTTTTTTAAATATACAAACAATATCAGAAAGTGTTAAGTTTCATTGATTGCATGGTAGAAGCTGGCGATTAATGTGTGAACGGTCACACAGATTGTAATTGATGACCCTGTGTTGTGTGTTCTGTCAGATCTTGGCATCCATCGAGCTGCTGGCTCGCTCATTACCCAAAATCCACCGCAGCGCCTCAGAGCCTTCGCTAAACCGAGCCGGCTTTCAGACAGAGGACTTCAGCTTGTATGCCTGCGCCTCACCTAAAACCCCCATCCAGGCCGGTGGTTATGGTGAGCTCATACACAGACATCAGTCTCAACAGTAGTTGTGAGGACTTCTCTTCGAGTCTGTAAATTAAACTAGGGATGTAAAGTACTCTGGTCAGAAGTGGCCTCAGGTCACAAATATGTTTTTCACCAAAGCTCTTAAACTCAGTACATGGATGTACCAGCACACACAAATGTACTCCTAAGAAACATGACTGATATATAATCTATTATTTGTCGTACACTAGATTAGTATAACGCTGAATGAAGGAATCAGAGTTGACTTTAAATGGTATCAGCTTTCACACTCGCGTAAAGGAATTCCTTTTCAGTAATGCCATCACATACTGTAGTGCAGCAATGATCATTAGCTTTGTGGATCGGATAATGATGTTCATGTTTGCACCATGATTATCATTTAAAAGCTTTTTATAAGGTTTTCTTTCCCATAAAGGCAAAATGCCATGTTTTCTTGGAGAGCCTCTCCACATTATATCTGCTGTTGTGAAGGTCCATATAATTTAAAGATACCCACAGCTAACCTGAATCGACATGACTGTGGGCGTCATGTTTTCAGTTCCATCGAAAGTTGGTCATAATTGGCTTTCGCTTTCAAGAAACAGAAAGTTTGACCAAATGACCTAGTGATGTACAACTCTGGTTCCAAAAATGTTGGGACGTTGTCCAAACGTAAATAAAACCAAATATGATAATTAGCGAATTCCTTGTGACTTGTATTCAATAGGTAAATTAACTGTACAAAGACAATATATTTAATGTTTAAACTGATTAACTTTTTTGTTGTTGGTGAAAACACTTATTGATTTATGAACTATCACACGTGGTACCATTTAGCCTTTTAAAATAACAATTATGATAAAATTAAAGACTATTTTAAAACTTCTTTATCTTTATTAAACTTGGTAGTCTAACAATGACATATCCCTGCCGAGCTCATGTTTTATTTGCTCTGTTCGGTCGCTCTCCCTTTCAGACTGATTTCCACCTGGTGCAGCCCCCAGTGGACCAATCACAACCATTTAACTCATATAAGGCAGGATTTATAGGATGACTGAAGTCCAATCAAGATTCTTTAACTGTATTGACCGGGCCGCCATGTTCTTCCTGCATAAACAGATCAACCACCACCCAACCTTGAATGTGTCACATACACTTTGTTGTTATGAATAGTTGGGGGGCACATTTTATTGCTCTGATTGGTTGTAGGTCTATTCAGAGGCATTTAGGTTTGTACTCATTGATAACGCCCCTTGGAAATCAAAAATAGAGGTTCCAGACTAATGTGCATTTGTGAATTCGTCTGGCGGTGCCAGGCTAAGCATAGCCTTAAAATAAAGTTTAAATGAGACATCATGGACAATGGATGATACAGCACTGATTCCACACTAATGTTCTCTATCTTTTTTTACTTTTCAGGGGAGTTTTCGGCATTTAAGTAAGTGCTGCAGATCCCACCAGTCCATCCCTCGTCACTTCTCAAAAGTCTCGTGTCCATGCGGTGGATTCATTCATCACTGAAAAAACTGAAAAAATTGTCTAAAAGAATGTGCTTTTTTTCTTCCTCTGTCAACCTGAAGAAGGCAGCTTCACTGGAGTCCTTCCAACATAAAGTTGTCCAGAAGGCAAACAGCCACAGCAACGGACAAAACCGAATTAGGAAAAAAAAACAAAAAAACAAAGAAAATAAACTTGAATCCCACAAAAAGAAGGAGAAAAAAAACCAAGACACAAAGATATCCATACCAAAAAGGTTTTGAGGAGAAGTCGGCAAACTCCGCAGATCGACGTGCCTCCTGTTGGAAAAGCTGAAGATGAAGACAAAAGGAAGAAGAGACGGAGGTGAAAACGTCAGGGGAAGTCGAGGCTGAGGGCGCCCCTCGCCCCACCATTTCCTGTGCAGGTGAGGCTGGAGGCTGGTTTATCAGCCGAGCCGCTGAACTGCTCTTTGGTCGACGGCAGAAACGAGGCCTGTGATAGGAGAGGCCTTTCGTCCGTCCTTCGGTTGAGATTAAAGGCCGGGTGTTAGCCAGGCAGTAACCGATCCCGAGATGAGCTGGAGGCTACTCAGCAGGGTTAACCCCCAGGGAAGCTAACTTGAAGGATAGATCTATTTTTATTTTTTAATTTGTTTCTCATGTTTCAGGTTTTAGCTAGCAATCGCTAGGAATGCTGAGCATTTGTTTCTTATGAAGAGTTAGTAGCTATTTTAGAAGAAGGCTTTCCTTCTGGTCATGCAGCATAGGCCTTTGCTTTTTTTGTCTTTGTGGACTCAGTGCTGACCAAAATCTGCAAAATACTTTTTTTTTTTCCTCCAAACAAATTCAACACTCTCGAGGAAACGACAGCAGCTGTTCATCTACGACACACTTTTCACTACCTTCTCAAAAATGTCAAAACCTTAAAATGAAAGCAAGAGAGAACCGGATCTTTCTGTAGATTTCTACTACAAACGACTGGGGCCTGCACTGTTCTGCGAACAGGAGCTGTTCTTTGGGAGGAAAAATGCTCATTTGTTTAGCGATAAAAGCTACACGGGAGGAATTTCTTATTTCGTTTAAAAAACCTGGTCTAAGCCGGGAATTGAGATGCGTGTTAATTTGTGAAGTTTCGAAGTGTTGGGAAGATTTTGCTCCAGAGACACTCTAGCCTTTTAAAGGTTTTCTAGTCAATGTGGAAGCAGCAGAAGTGATTCTTTCTGTAGATTTCCTGGAGAAAAGTCTGGAGCCTGGGAGGAAAACTGCAGATTAGTTTTGGGATGGAAGCTACACAGGAGGGGTTTCTTCTTTTATTTAAAGAGCCTGGTCTAAGCTAAGCTAGTGCCCAGCATTTACACTGAGTTAAGTGAGTGTACAGTAAGTTGTTGCACATCATCTTTACTAAAAAGGTTTTCCTTTGCTTCTCACATTTTTTTCCACAAAACCCAACCTCAGATTTTTCTTTTGTAATACCAAGTTGTGTCATTGTTTATTTTCCTTTTTCTTTGATCATGTGGCTTTAATATTGCACTCAGCTTAAAAAGGGGACCTTACTTGTTGTAGCTGCTGACTTATGGGCTGCAGCGTTACCTGCTGAATGGACCGGTGATCCTCTGAAGAGTTAGTAATGAAAAAGTCCATAAATGTTATTTCACACCTTTCACTTTCTCTACAAACATGCACCTGTACTTTTTTTCATTCCAGCGTGTGTTGTTGGGTTGTAGGGGTTATTACAGGTTGTTTTTATTTTGTTATTGTCGATGTTTGCCTTTTTCTGTACAGGCAGGCCTGCAGATATTTACCTATTTATGTGAAAGTTTTTGTTGTATGGGTTTATTTTCAGAACTGTTTTATTTGAAGTTATCAGTCTTTCTTTTGACGCTTGTTTTAGTCTTTGTGACTTGTGTACTTGCACTTTGTAGAGATGGATCGAAGCAAATGAGCGACTTGCCTTTTCTTTTTTCTTTTTTTTGAAGAATAAATTGTGACATACAGAGCTGATGACACAAAAGTTAATTTCCAATGCATGAGCCATCTGCAGGGGCTGAACTGTGAATATTTTGCGGGGAAGGCTCAGTTGTCATCTAAGGACTGACTTGGATAAAGCCTCCAGCCGAGTATGTCACCACACCTACAGTGATAAGAGCTGAGCAAATGACTGCTGGTCTGATAAATGGATATTGTGGAGGGAGAGCAAACAGCTGAAGCATCTATCCGAACACTGACAGACTGGTTCTTCTCATTCGTCAAAGATCATTTATGTCTTTTCATTATTAACTAACCACAGCCATGTTATATCACATTATGTTGCCTCTGTCTCATGGAGGGAGAGATTACATCAATTTGTCATCTTCATCACTACCATCTTTGTGCATCCAGGACAGAGGGGCTGCAGTCAGTTTAGCGTAGCTTAGCACAGTGACTGGAAGCAGGGGGAAAGTGCTAGCCTTGACCCGGGACAGTGTTAGTACACATCACAGCCCTGGATCGCCAGCCTTCAATAATTTGGACATTTGTCATTGTGCAGCTCCAAAAGTGTTTTTTCCAAGAAAAGTCAAACTGGTAATAAGTGCTTGTCACAATTTACCAGCTGGGGTCAACTATGCCAGATTGGGACAAACATGATTTACTCTAAGAAAGTTATTTTCCAAGTCAATAGTCTTGCTCCATCTTGAACAAACACTATTGGTATGGACTTTATTTTGCTCTTTTTTTCTCATACCTGAAAAAATTCTCCGAAGACTGACATCCATCAAGTGAATTTGTGCTTTTATCATTCCGCCCAAAATTTAATCAACCACTCCATGACTAGAATGTTACTGCAGACCCCTATAACATCTTGAGGCATTACGAGTGATTGTTAGCCTAGCCATATCACAGTACACCTTCAAACAGCTGCAAAATATTAGATCTGAAATGGACTGGATGCACAAAGATGACATTTCTGTTAATATCACATGGCCCAGGTTAAGACTGGAGATGGAAGTATGTCCCCAAAGTACACTGCAAATTATTTGTTTCTTACCAAGATAAAAAAAAAACCTTATTTAGAAGTGTTAGAAAATGTATCTTGTTTTAAGAGTTAATCTCTTATTTTAAGTGTTTAACATGCTTATTTCTAGATTTAACAATCTTAATTCAAGACATCTTGTCAAGTGAAATTATCTGTCCATGCAGCAAAATAATTTCCCTCAGATTAAGTGTTTTTATCTTGTTTTTAGACACCCTCTTTTTTTGCAGTGTGTGATTCATATTTGAAGAGTAAACAAACCAAAATCAGTGTAAGGCCTGATATCTGCTGGTGAAAGCAAGGTGCTTAATGTCCAACTGCTATTGGGTGAACTTTGGTCTCCGGTGATGTTACTGTAAAAATACAGATGCATAGGTTTTAAAGAATTATTTCAGGTTTATTGCGACTTCTGTCTTATTTTTTTTTAATAGTTTTTGTTAACATTCCTGTTAGTTAGTTAGTTGACTGCTGAGATCTGGAAAATAGTAGGGCTGTTGCTTATTTTCAAAATAGCCAGACATTTTTTTTCCAGGACTTTGTGAAGACCAAATCAGAACTAAAAGGAGTGAATATTTAACTTGAAGGGCAGGTCCAATATTTATTTATTTATCTATATTTGAGGGTTATTTTGTAAATTCCCACTAGTGTAATGTATGTATTCCAATCCAAACATTCACATTTTGTTTGAATTATGTTGTTTTGCCATCAAAATGCCATTACTTTAAAAAATGTTTTTTTTTTCCATGTAGGCTGACCTGATGTGGCTTTTTAAATCCACAGCTGTGCTTAGCTTCTGTGTTGTTATTTACAAACTTGGCACAGATGATGTTGACTCAGCTAATTCTAAAAATGATCATCATATTATTATTATTATATTATTATTATTATTATTACAAACTGGTGTTTGTCTGGTTTAAGACTGCACTCTCACAGAAACACATGGTAACCAAAAATAATGCCAGCCAATAGCAGACAGCCACTTCAGTGCCTGGTTTCACCTGTAGATTCAAAGGCAGAGTTTAGTTTGTACTCCTATTTCCGGTCTATTACCTTTTACTTGACTCCCACACAGCATGCAGGTTAGGGTTAGACTGATGTATAAGAGACTTTGTTGACCTTTTTATTCAATATTACATATCACCCAGCCAATTAACACCTCTGATATGATGGAGTCCTCTCTGACATGTTTGGGTTGTTAAGGACACTTTGAGTCACCACACTGCAAAAAAAGAAAAGTTGGGTGAACTCAAAATTTCAAGGCAGCAAACTTCGATAAAATTTTAAGTTGGACAATTAAACTAAATATTTTAAGTTTTGTTTTTGACTTTGCTCAACTCTGAATTCAGATTTTTTGTCAACTCAACTGTAAGTTGTACTAACTTATAATTTGACATTGTAATAACTTTTAATCCTTACTTCTGCAATGTGCTGAATTGGCACGATTGTAACGCTGCTATGAAATGTCAGCTAATGTTGCGACCACAATTTTGAGTTAGCATTGATACGCTAATGGCTACTCTTGTAGCTGTAACAAGCAGCGCCGCTAGCATCAGTTAGCCGCTAGCGTCAGTTAGCCGATAGCTTTCGCTAATGACTGAATTTCACCGCTTTCCCGCATTTCACAACAAAGAAATAAGAGTTAGCAGAACTATTGTCCCTTGTTTTGAACCCCAACGTAAAGATATAAGTAACAACAACTCACAAACTTGTTTTTGAGCATACAACTGGCTTGCTTTGTTGTGCTAACTTAAATTATTGCCCTAAATGTCAATAATTTATATTTCCAAGTTTTACCAACTTAAATCACTGTTTTGGGCCAAAAAACACAAGTTGGCTTTTTTGCAGTGCAGAGACGGAACTCTAAGGGTTTTTTTTGTCATGACATTCTAAGTTTTTGAATATGCCCAATAATTCTGGTACCTATAGAAGAGGATGAAGTCATGTGGAGGGAAATAGATTAAAATTAGATTAAGACTTTAATCATCCAATTCTACATTTTGACTAGATAGTAAAAATTCTCATTACATTCTTATTTCGGCTTTTTTTTCCTGTAAGGATTCTGACTGGCTGAAATCATAACATTTCTCCTTTTCTTTTTTTTTTGTAACCTTAGACTGAACTCCGAGCAGCTTTAGCAGCTTCAGTCTGAGAGTCCATGAGCATTCCAAGGAATTTCCTCTCTCTGTGTCCTTATTGGCTTAAAAGTTGAGCCTGACAGTATGTTCCCAAACTTGGAGAGAGCAGTTGGAAATCATAAGTTTAAGTCGAGGTTTACTTATGATCTCCTTGGAGAGCTTTTGATCTTGGCAGCTACTATTTCCTAGGTCAAGAATGAAATGTCAACCTCAGTAGAAGTAGCACACGGCCTTCGTCCTCTTCCACATGCATCATTGTCATGCTTCATAGAATCTAGAGGAGTAAACACTGAGCTCTATCACTGAAGGCTTTGCTCTCCACCACACATCTTCCACCTCATCATCCAAAACTCTGTTCTCCATTTTCTTTTCTCTTCTTTCACATTCCCTCCATCTTCTCCTTGCCTGCACCTTAAACCCATCGGTTCCTTTCAATTGAGAACTATCATGAAAAACTTTATGGAGATTTGCTTTGGTTTGTTATTGTTTTTTTCACCTGTAAATAGTTGTACAAAGGAAATAATGTCAGTTTGCTATGAGGCATGGAGACTACAAATGTAACAAATTATAAAATGTTCAAAATAAATAGACAAAGATTAAAAGACATTTTGATAGGCAGACTTCTGAGAAAAACGATTGAGTGTAAAAAATATTTAAGGCTGTATCATAAGGAGAAGGAGCTTAGTGTATTTGTTGTGAATATGAAAAACTGATATATTAAAGAAGTGCATGAAAACTGTAATTTGGTTTAAGTGTCATTTGTATAGTGCTTTTGGAATAATGTATGATGTTCCACTAATTTGGATTTTTTTTCTGTCCACATGATGGCAGCATTTAACACTGTAATGTGCCCAGAAACATCTGCTGCTTCAAGGAGCATCACACACAGTTTAACAATACAATCAAAATCATAATCAGAGATCTTCGTGTTTTTCTGATTCATTAAAACAGACAAACATCTGCTAAAACTGTCATGACTTTTTCTGTCTCAACTCATTTCCTGCTAACAAAATGTCAGCAGTGGAGACCACATCAATGACATGAAAGGGGCAAAAAGTCAGTTACTTCCCATATTGAGAGTAGCATTGAGTTAATTCCCTGGAAAAAAAGAAAAACATTTAGAGGGAGGACCGAGTGCCTTGGGCCAATCAGCTGTCAATCAGTCAAGATACAGGCAGAAAATAAAGGAAAATAAACGTATAGCAGTCAGAGAAATTAATTCATTTTATTACTTTACTAATAACTAATTAACATATTTAGCAGCAGCAGCTGGACCTTTTTCCGTCACCTGCAGCAGTACTTCCTGTCGCTAAACACATGTAGCTTTCAAGATAAGAGCATATTGAAGTCTTAACAGAATCCACCAAAGACTTTCAAAATATGTCTTAAACATACAAGAACCTTTATTTTCCTTTATAATAACTAACTAATAACTATATCTAGTTGGTAACAAAGGAGTTCAAGTATCTCGGGGGTCTTGTTCACGAGTGAGGGTGGAACGGAGCGTGAGATGGACAGGCGGTTTGGTGCGGCATCAACAGTGATGCAAGCGTTGTACCGGACCGCCGTGGTGAAGAAGGAGCTGAGCCTGAAGGCAAAGCTCTCGATTTACTTGTCCATCTATGTTCCAATCCTCACCTATTGCCACAAGTTTTGGGTAGTGACCGAAAGAACGAGATCGCGGATACAAGCGGCTGAAATAAGCTTCCTCCATAAGGTGGCTGGGCTCAGCCTTAGAGATATATATAATGGGGTAAGGAGCTGAGACATCCGGAGGGAGCTTGGAGTAGAGCCGCTGCTCCTTCGCGTTGAAAGGAGTCAGCTGAAGTGGTTTGGGCATCTGGTAAGGACGCCTTCCAGGCACCTCCCGTTAGAGGTGTTCTGGGCACATCCAACTGGTGCAGTGTTTCCCAACCTCTTTTGTGGCATGGCACATATTTTACATTAGAAAATTCACACGGCATACCACCAAACAAAAATGTCAAAAAGAGAGTAAAAAAACAGCCTAAATACGTGTCATCTGTCACAATTCCAACCCTCCTCCTTTATCTGGCCTATTAACCGGCAAAAGTGATCCAGAACAGACTGGTGACGTTGCACATGCACGATTCATTTTAAGACTATTTTTGTCGGACGACGGAGCGCGCCGCATCAATTCAGCTTAGAGCAGATCGTTTGGGGCAGGAAGTCGTGCACAGACACAAAATAAAACATCCGGTATATTTTCAAAATAAAGTACCTCAGGTTAACGGCGGATCGTATTTCACAACTTGAAGATGTCATGATGGGCGGGGACAGACCTGAAGTCAACAGGTTAGAGGTTTTCACTCGTCTTTTCACCCCACTGACACTGCTCACTCCGGTGCTTGTTGTAAACAAACAGAGATCGCTAAATGAACACCTCCTGCAGCAGAAGCACATACACACTGTACTGCTACCTCGTTAGCGCTCGTTAAGACGGAGTCGCTGGATTTGTCTCCAGTCATTAATGAGGAGATTAATTAAATTAATTAAAATTAATAATTAAATATAATTGATTCTCTTCCGGTTATATCACTTGATTACGCATGAATTCGCGAGATTCGCTGATACACTGCTCTCTGTTGGAAGAGCATTTAATTGTTCTGCCTCTCACTTCACGCAGCTCACTGACAGTACCAATCAGGTGAAATTGGATAATCTTCCACGGCACACCTGATGATTTCTTACGGCACACTTGTGTGCCGCAGAACAGGAGTTGGGAATCACTGAACTGGTAGGAGGCCCCGGGAAAGACCCAGAACACGGTGGAGGGATTATATCTCTCGCCTGGCCTGGGAACGCCTCGGGTTCCCCCAGGAGGAGCTGGACGTTGCAGCTGGGAAGAAGGATGCCTGGAATGCCTTGCTTAGCCTGCTGCCCCCGCGACCCGGCCCAGAATAAGTCGAGGAAAATGGATGGATGGTTAGTTTGTAACGCTCCACCTTCCGTACAAGCTCGGCCTTCTTCCCTGCCAGGGAGTTGACATTCCACGTCCCCAAGGCCAGTCAATAAAGCCAGGGGTCGGCACGCCCCGGTACTGCCTAGCCCTGCTACCACGTTGTTGTTTTTTTAGCTACACCTGGCCCGGCCACCAGATTTAAATTCTCTTCCCCACGTTCTGTGGTCGTGACTCACTTGAACTATTCTCTTCACTACACCAACAATATCTGGCGGTATGTCTCCATTTCGTCCACGTCCATAAGCTTTCAAAAAACATGTACAAATATATATTGATAGAAGGGTTCATCAGTATACGTGTCTAACTTTAAGCATAGCGTATGGGATAGCACTTTGTGACATGTTACGTTAGCTTGACGATGCAATAGATTAATATTCATCTGGGGTCCCTTTTGGTTCTCTAATGCCTGGCATTTATGACTTCTACAGATGTGTCCACTTGGTCTGTTGTATATATCCCATAATTTTCCTTCAAGGATAAATGGCTCGGGTTCTTATGGGTTAATGCATCCCTTCCTAACGTGTATGAATATGGGGCTCCAGCAGTTTGAGTTAGTCAAATTAATTGCTTATCTTACAAAATTATAAATACTACAAAATTCCCTCTTTTAATTGCTAGTCTTGCACTGCAGCTCAACACGAAAACACTGTCCAGGGAAACACAAGGAGACAATTTTTTATTCATTTTGAATACATATACTAATCTGCAGGCAGACTCTTGATTTCGTCCTCCATCAGTTTCACTGAAAGAACATTAGGAAGGGATCATTTAATGGCCCTAAGGTGTTGCCTCTCCTGAGTGATTTACTGTCTGTTCAGTCTTGTTTGAAAGCTCCCAGCTTCTCCATCTGCCTGCCTTCTCTTATGAAAAGAGAGGGGAGGAAACCTTCAACACTGGGACATTATTGTACCATTCACCAGCTTCACACCCACAGATCACTGTACAATGTGTTGGACTGACTGATGCTTGAAGGCTTTCTGCCATGTGCTCTGGCAGCAGGAATCAGGGTTTGACAGATATGGGTTTTTGAAAACAGGATTTTTGTAAAGAAGCAACAAAAGTTTCTTTCATCTGACCAGGTGATTGTTGCATGAATGGTGGAAAAAAAGCTTGTAGTCAATTTGGCAATGTTAAAATTCTCCTGTGACAACCAAACCTGTGCTTGAAACGTTTTAAAGATAAACAAATCAGATGAGGATACTCCTGATGTGGATTAGTACCAGTAGGTCCTACTGCCCTTACTTTTTAACTACGCAATGTTTGACTTGTGCTTTTTATTATTTTATCTATTTTCTTATCCTGCTGTATCTTATTTTATCTTATTTGTATTTTTATTTCCATTTCCCTGTTTTAATTGACTGTTTTTACTGTTTTCAATCGTGTCTTGCTGTTTTTAATGTTTATGTAAAGCACTTTGAATTACCTTGTGTTGAATTGTGCTATACAAATAAACTTGCCTTGCCTTGCCTAAGATGAAATTGTAACATTGCAAGGTATGTGTCTGAAGCAGGTCTGGGACATAGAAGCAGAAGGAAATTGATAGCTTCAATCAAAAAGTCCACCATAAGTGCCTATAAATATAAGATGTTAGATTCCATTAGCATTTAAGACAGACAGGCAGACAGGCAGGCAGGCAGACAGACAGACAGACAGACAGACAGACAGACAGCTTTATTTATCCCCGATGTGATGTGGTCAGAGGTTTTACAGATTTCTTCTTTTTACCCCATACATGGCCGGTGCAACTTCCTTCTAAAATCCATGTTTTGGGTTCAGTGCATTAATAACTTCAGGAAATTTAGGAAATCAATACTCTAAATGATCTTTGGAACAAATGCACCTGCCCTACCCTACACAAACCAAGAAAAATCACATTCTCCGCCTCACTCTGTTGCTGCTGCGTTAATGGCAGTGGACACTCTCCTCTGTACACACGTGGTGCGGACACAAAATGCAAGCACACATGAGGACTGATGAGGCTATTTATTTCTTTATCTCTGCTAGCAAGAGGCCATCCTGTCAGGACTGAATGTAAATGCTACTCTAACTGCCCAGAAATGGCCGGGGCAAAGTGCTGATGTCAGACAAAATGGGGGGGTTGACTCTGGTTCCTTTGCACTTTTTGTTTCTTAATTACTTTAACAATGGATGATACTGCCATTACTGCTAGGTTAGCCATCCTTCATAACATTTATCTATCCAAACAGCTTTGAGAAAATGTACAGTGATATTATTTGTATTTGTGTGCATAAATGTAGTTTATTGAGTACTCACAAAATATTTTTGTATTTATTGTATATTTTGTATTTTGTATTTTTGTACCCAACACACAGTTGTAAAGTATTTATTAAATTGCTCTCCTGTACTTTTTATTATCTATGTTTTAAAATTGTATGAATTGATTGCTTTGAATATATTTTGAATATGTTCATTTTTATGTCCATTCAATGTGAAGCACTTGCCTGTAATTTTTTTTATTTTAAAGCACTTTGTGCTGCATTTCATGTATGAAAGGTGCTATATGATTGATGTCAAATAACAAATGTAAATGCACTCTTCTACACTTTAAAAGCTTATTATCAGAAACCACATCGCTGCTGTAACGCCGGTGATCTCGCTACGAGCCGGGGGACAGCAAGAATCTTGCAGAAAGCGAGAACTGGAGAAGCAAAGCAGCAAGTAACACTCTCTCACACACACACACCAACACTGCCGGTAGACTGTGAGCAGCCAGAGCCAGAACATGCTGCAGAAAAACGTTGCAGAAGCAGAATTGAGCATTTTAGTCTCAAAGTAGAGATGGGCTAGTCTGGCTATGTAAACATCAATTTCTGTCGCTCTACATATGTCATCTGGTATAACTGATACGATTGGCTAAGAGCTACGTACAGACACTTTTGATAGACATTCGTAGCGCCCAATAAACGGCTCTGGAGGATCGTAAGCCACGCCTCCTCTACGGAGAAATGAATCGCTCGGAGACTGCCAGACTAGATTTCATTTGTGATTAGTCTAGCGTTAGCCAGGCTAATGAGCAAGACCTTTCACGTGAATTTGATCTCTTGTTCACAAAAAAAGAGATTATTGAAGCTTTTAACTGTGAGACCCCCTGTGACTCCAAACATTGTTCAACCCACATGTAAGGACCTATGCCATTTTTCCTTAAAGGCATTTGGAAGATTCTTCTTTAATTTCCTTTTAATAAGTCAGTTAAACATCCGTCAAGTTTAACTATTAGAACTGTATTCCGACGGTGGTGCCTCTTTTTATTTTCATTTATATTAATAAATGTATTAATTATTTAACCAATTGGCATGATGCTCTCCTACACACAAAACCTTTCAAAATTGTGGTGGAGATAAAAAAAAAAAAAAGTGTGGTGGAAATGTGTAAAAAAAAAAAAAAAAGGTGCAGCCATAAACATTTCAAAAACTGTTCCGTGAGTTTGAAAATTGTGTAAATACCATACATCTTATCCGGCTTGATGGATGCTGCTGTCTTTACTGAAAATGTATTAAAAGACACTCACTTCAGCAGTTTTAATTCTGCTAAATCTGCTAAAGAAAGCCAAAACCCAAATGTTGTGTTCATGAAAATTCCCCAAAGGCCACTCTCAAATCCTTGCACTCCCTCTCCAAAATCAATACAGGCATTT
This sequence comes from Centropristis striata, assembly GCF_030273125.1. NCBI lineage: Eukaryota > Metazoa > Chordata > Actinopteri > Perciformes > Serranidae > Centropristis > Centropristis striata. Next base: position 8,435,210 of record NC_081538.1, on the reverse strand, counting down.
GTTCTCAGATGTCTTCATCGTGACATGTCTTTGCATGCTTAATGAACTTTCCCTGTTCACTGTCCAAGGCTGTATTGATTTTCAAAATGGCTTGCATTCAGCAGAGATCTCTGTTCTGTCTGGGCAGAGCTGAAGCAGAGAACTCCATAGAAGCGCATTATGCCTCTTTTTCTGAGCCGAACTGTTCCAGTCACTTTTCACCCGCTGGCCATTTATCCACTGTCTCCTGCAGACAGCTGTTTAAGAGAGGTGAAAAGGGGAAGCGCAGTGAATCTTAATCTAATTAAATGCAGAGAGCAGATGGGAAAGTCTCTTTCAGCTACAGACTTTTCGTTGCAGATCACTCTCTGTTGTTAGTGAAAAATTAACTCCAAGGTCAGCAGTCACAGAGCCACGGCTGAATTTACTCTTTCCTCCACTTACACTTCATTCTGCATGTCACACATTACCAACATCACACACTCAGACTAGAAAACAAGCTGATTAGAAAGTAGTACTAGAAAACTAAACTTGTTAGAAAACTAGAAAACATTAAGTTCGGGTTGGAATACTTATCAGAATCAACATTATTGGCCAACTACGCAGATGACACGGATGAACAAAGGACAACTTTGTTATCACACCCTGACCTTAATATATTGCTTGGTAATGAAAGAAGACTGTTAAACCTTTCAGCATTAGGTCCTAATACATTGCAGTACGCTATACGTCATGAGCTCTATGTGTTGTCATAATTAGCATGTAAAATGAATATTCACACAGTTTAAACTCTCTAGTGTGAACTCCTAGCCATTATGAGTTAGGACCATTAGTGTCACACTGAATAGTTATGATTCAAATGTTGCTAAACTTACTCTTTTTAGTAGAAAAATAAAGAAATTATTCCCCAAATCTCATTAAATTTTCTTGTTTGTTCTTGAAAAATAACAGAGGTGAATAATTTGCTGGGTTATTATGCTTATTTTACCCGATGACATTGCCCGCTGTTTGTCATGACAGCCTATGTTAACATCACATTGTCCCAAATCAGTTTAGCAAGTGTAACACTACAGTTGTAATAGATCCGTAAAATTTGTTGGACTGCCGTCTAACCTGCAGTGTGAGGATAACGCTAGCGTGTCATCATCTTCACTAGTTAATTTAGCAACATCATTGTGTGAGTGCATGTCTCTTAATTATGGTGTTTATGGATATCTTTTTTTAAATATGGCAACCTTTTCTTGATTTAATGTCTAAAAACTGAATTAGTGCTATTCTGTTGCTGTGCCATTTATGTTATACCCTTGTTTTGTTTGTCCAATGTCAAAAACAATACATGTATTGTTCTGTGTAGCTCCACCAATTATCTCTAATTTGTATATATAATTTGTATATATTTTTCTATTATGAAAACAATAAAAATAAATACACAAAAAAATGATGGTGTTTATGCAAAATATAATTGGTCTGAAATGAGGGAAACTCTGGGTTTGGATTTTAAAACCAAATTTTTAATACTTGGCCATTTTTTTTTCTGATTCAAATTTGGCTAGGATACCTACACCTTCCACATTCCAGCACTGTTGAGTATAATTGTGGTGGTAGGGTGTTTGTTATATCACTTTTTCCATTATCCTTAACCGCTTAGCTGAACTTGGGTCGCGGGGGGTTGGGCTAGAGGAGGGGTACAACCTGGACACGGCAGAAACATAGAGACAGACAACCATTCACACTCTCAGTCACAATTTCCAATTAAACCTAAGCTGCATGCCTTTGGACTGTGGGAGGAAGCCAAAGAGTCAAACCAGCTGTGAGGTGAGATTGCTAACCACTACACCACTGTGTAGCCTGTACATCCATTATCCATCCATTATGCTTCAATGCATATCTGAACTAGGGTCGTTGGGGGCTGGAGCCAACATGTCCCGCTGACTGGACAGGCCACCACACTATCACAAGGCTGACACATAGAGACAGACAACCATTCATGTTCTCATTCACACCTACAGGCAATTTAGAGTCACCAATTAAACCTAAGATGCATGTCTTGGGACTGGGGAGAGAGCCAAAATCAAACTGGCTGTGAAGGGAGAGTACTTACCACGACACCACCGTGTAGCCCACTTCCCTAGTACAGATATAGATCATTTAGGTGGTTGAACACATACAGATAATGGTGTAGTTGCTTCTCCCTACTAGTTTGTGGGCATCCTATTCCTGCCGCAAAGAATTGTGTGATAGCTGATTTCTTTTCTTTGTTTTTCTAAAAATGGCTCTGTGTTTGGGAAAGTGAAAGTGATGACGTCAGTGATGATGCTTCTTGCTTTAAATACTCAAGGTCCTTATTCACACCTGTTGGGCTGACAAACTTAGAGTATTAATATCATATGTATGAAAGTTTAACTTTGAATTCGACCTGTAAAATGTGGATTCTAGAAACCATTGCACTTAATGCACTCTATGCAATTAAGAAATAGCCAATTAGCCACCCGAAGAAAGAGGTACATACAGGGTTTGTACGGGTGCTTGAAATCCTTGAAAATGCTTGAATTTAAATGTTGTATTTTCAAGGTTTAAAAAGTGCTTGGATTTTGGATAAAGTGCTTGTAAATGCTTGAAATGCGAACTGTATTTCTCTTGCAATCTGATTATATCCCTCTATTGACTATAGATAATCACATGTTCAATGTAAAAAATGATGAGTAGTCTATCTGAAATGAAGACCGTTCCTCCTAAAAGTGCAATACCATCGCTGTTGGTATGGCTAAGTGAAGTCTCCCCCTTTTAGTATGGTGTAAGATACTGGAAAAGCTTGAAAATTGACCTTGAAAGTCCTTGAAAAATGCTTGAAATTGACCACTGAAAAAGTGTACAAAACCCTGTACATAAAGTCAAAGCTACCTGGTAAGATAACCTCATCTAGCCTCGGCTAAAGCTAAAACTACATTTACTTTAAAAAAAAAAAAAAGAATTCCCAAGCTGTGAATAAAAGATATTATGGGTTTTTTGGCGAATGATTTGAATTACATGATTTAGACACAGGCTTGCCACATATCTAAGATCTTTAAACTTGGCCTTGACTCTGTCTTAAATACCTATAACTTAATGACTTTACCTACCCACCTCTTTTCTCTTGCCTACAATTAAAGTGTTTTTTTTTTTGTTTGTTTTGTTTTGTTTTGTTTAGTTTAGTCTCTTTTTACCTTTGTCAATTCTGTATTTTATTGCACTTTTTGCACTTTTATGTGAAGCACTTTGGTGCGGCTCAGCCGTCTGTAAATGCGCTATATAAATAAATTTGACTTTGACTTTGACTTTGACTTTGGGCTTTAGACTTGAAATTAATTGATTTCCTCCCCAAGCCTAATATTCTAAATTATCAAAAATGTTTATCGAAAATCAGCTTTCCTTAAAAAAAATATGATTTGAATCAATTCAACAGCAGTCAGTCATGAGCGGGACATTCAGATGTGTTTGTCAGTACAGACCCTCAGACAAACTTGGGACTTGTTGGTCTAGATGTGGGGCTTGGCTTTGGTATTGAGTTGGACATTATTGATCTTGACTTGGGACTCCTTAGTCTAAACTTGTGGCTTGGCATAGGACCTCCTGTTCTAGGGACCTTACCTCACATGATGACATTATTTTAAAGAAACCAGAAACAATTAATAGAAGACAGGACTAGGCAACATTGTGCTTCTATATATTCATGGTGGACTGCCATTAACAAAAATAATTAATTGAGGTTCTTAATTTGCTGTGGAAAACTTCCCAGCCTGCCATGTCCCTATTATAGCCCCATGGTGCATGTGCGTTTTGGAAATAAATTGGCCATCCCTCCAGTAGACTGGGAGGCATCTCTCTCCTCGGTGACATGGCCCAATAACTCCCATTAGTCGACAGAGAGGCAGCTTTGCCAGATTTTAAATTGCTCTGTTTGCTGTTCTGAGTGTTTGGTGTAGGAGGACTATCAGCTTCAGAAACACTGGAGCAAACAGGATTTACACTGGGCTGGAGTGGAGCATATGTGTGTTGAAAGAGGGTCATTACTGTGAGACTGCGTTGCCTCTGCTCAGAACCATCTGTGCCTGTTATCTGTTTGAAAGCTTGGAAAAGCAATTAATGATAGACTCCCAGGATGTGGGTTTCGGGGGGCCCAAGCCCATTTATTATGTGCACAATGTAATGTAATGTAGCTTAAATGATGACTGTCTCGAGACTGTGAGGATGGAGTTGGAGCTGTCATCTGGAAGGCAACAGAAGCCAGACAGAAGCGAGACCTATAGCTGGTAATTAACACATATTTTGGTTGTTTCAGAAACACTCACACAAATGAGCATACAACTTTGTGATTGGCACTTTAAGCTATTAATATAAAGTGAGTCACACATGAGCTGATTTCCATTTTTATTTACTGCTGAACTTCATTTCACGCCGGCTAGCTAACTGTGTTAATCCATGAGCTTATTTTCTAAAGAGGATTTCTAACACTCTCATTACTTTGAATGAGTCTTCAAATGAAAAAGCAGGACAAATATTTTGCAATTGATCCAAAACACAACTTACTCCAACTGTCCAAATTCAGAAGTCATAGACCCAATCTGGAAAGGACCCAAGGACAGGCAAACATGGTAAATAGATATCCAAAGGGATATTGGTAAGATGGGAGTTAAAGTCTGTGGTGCATTATACATGTAAACTTATTTGTATCTTATCACTGCTGTCATTTGTGGAATTGTTTTTTACATTGTTATCTCAGACACAGACGGAGAGCCTAGGGCTCATTGTAGAGGGTGCGGGTACCTGAAGTGGGCCTTTATACAGTCTATAGGCTATAGCATATGTTGCATATCATAATATAGTATAGTATAGGCTGTATAGAAATCCAAGGGGAAACTTTACAAGGGTGGGACAGAGAGAGATGCAGATTACTAATTCGGTTTGCTAATGTAGGTGCAGGCACACGGTACTCTTGTTCTTCATCAACAAGTTTTTGACAAATAACATTTGGCATTTTTTCAAAATTATAGCACCACAAAGTAACTATATCTTTGTAGTTTTGTAGAATAAAAGCCTGAGAGGTCACTGTGGCTTAACAGGAAACCCCAGACATGGCTGTTTTTCAAAATAAAAGCCCCACAAAGTAACTATATCTTCGTAGTTTATTAAAAATAAAAGCCTATGAGGTAACTGTGTTTTAACAGGGAAAGCAGAACAAGACTGCCCCACAAAATAACAATATCTTTATAGGTTAGTAAAAATAAAAGCCTGAGAGGACACTGAGCTTGATCAGGAAAACCAGGACAGTACTTTGCAATAGTCATCGAAAGTAAAGTAATTCAATCTTAATTTAGGGTTAATGATGTGGCTGTATTGTAAAACTCAAAATTTCCACAGGAATGTCATAGTTATTACTATTTCAGCACAATGGGCAGTGCCATGGATTTATCATTACACTGACCTGCTGATATTTATCAACACAAGTGCTGATATGTCTGTGTGAATATTTTGTCATTAATTTGATATTTAACAGGTAATGCCGACTAAATTAGCGGGTCAGTAAATACAGAAGGCAAATAAATGCATTTTCACATTCAGTGATGTTAGATGCCCATACAGCCACACAGCCATATAGCGTACACAATCATACCACACATAATCAACCCACACACAACAACAAACTACAAGTGTGCAAGCAATGTGTGGCCGGCCGTTCATATAACCAAGCAGACACATGCAGACAAAAGGCCAGCATCTACAAGCGTCATCACAGATAATGATAAAACAACTTAACATTTATGTTTTCATCCAGCATTTGTCAATTTGAAAGTTAATTGAAGTGTAATCACATGTAACCTCATCATCATCATCATCATCATCAACATCATCATCATCATCATCATGGAGCTCCTCGCTTACATGTTTATTTGCTTGGCTAGTAACATTAGAGGAGCTAGAAGCAGCAGACTTGCCTATCTTCGTAGTTTATTAAAAATAAAAGCCTAACTGGTGGTAACTGTGTTTTAACAGGGAAAGCAGAACAACACTGCCCCACAAAATAACAATATCTTAAATAGGTTAGTAAAAATAAAAGCCTGAGAGGACACTGAGCTTGATCAGGAAAACCAGGACAGGAATGTTTTTCAAAATAAAAGCCCCACATCATCATCATGGAGCTCCTCGCTTACATGTTTATTTGCTTAGCTAGTAACATTAGAGGAGCTAGAAGCATCAGACTTGCCAGATTCTTCTTGCCAAGTAAAGAGGGTGCAACAACAATACAAACAGGCCACAGAGGCCAGCTGGTGCTGTTTGCTACATAAGCTAGAACCCCCTTGACAGTGGTAGGGCGCTGTTTGTTGGGGGGTTTTGTACATGTTTTGTACATGTCTGTGCTATCTTTGAAAAGTAAAGAATAGAACATTACCCACTTCCTTGCTCTTGTTCACAGATTAATTAAAAAAATATTTTGGGGTACAGTGGGTTTAAATGTTAAGATAATAAAAGTTACTGTCACCGAGCACTATTGTTATACTGTGGATTTTTTCTTCTTCCTCTTCTGGACACAGTTTCGTCCCGCTACTAGTCTAGTAGACAAATTATATATCAAAAACTTTGCATTTAAGTGAATGGGACAGCCGGAAAAAAATGAGCAAAAAAGAACAATAATTGGAGATTTTCAAACGTCTACTTCTCCGGCATGATTTCACCTAGAGACTCCATTTAAACTTTAAACAGTAGACTCAAGTCTTGTGTATATTTTATTTTAGCATCCATTTTTAACAATTACAAGCCCGACCTTACATTTGGTAGTGTTTGCCGGGTCCAAATGCACTGCTGTTGTTGGTCCAACCCATAAGTTGTAGGCTGTTTTTCTCCATGGTTAGCCCAATTAGCTCAGAATCATAACAGGGCTGCCATTGTGGGACTGTTTTGTACATGGTTATCTCAGATACAGTATACTCCCTTATGGCCATATACACTGTAATAAATTATTCTGTAGTCATTTCATTTTACTTAATATATTTGATAAATTGTATTAAATATAAATGCGTCCTTGATTTTGTGGCAGTTGTTTAAGTAACTTTAATATAAAAATGTTTGAGATAGAATCTATTTATTTTGACCACATTAAATATAATCTTTATGTGTATGTAATTCTAAATCAAGAGAATTTTTAATGAATCCAACACAATAGAATTAGTCTGTTTTTAATTGACAGGCACTTCCTGTTAAGTTGTTATTTACTCAACTTGTAACCTAGTTAGATTTAATAAATAATATTGCATGCAATCTGTTGCCTCAATTTTATTGAGTAGTTATCTTTTTTACAGTGTACTTTCATATTCATCATTCAGAATAGTTTCTGTAGCAGCAGATGTCTGCATCATTTAATAATTATCAGTGCTTTATTAAACTTATTATAACAATGACAAGGTCAGTATCACACCCAACAACAGAAGAGAGGAACTGAATTGCTGACTCTTCTCTAATGGCTGCTCAATTGTTCAAATCACACAACACTAATGAAGGGTATTGACTCTAAACAAGAGGAACATTAATATGTTGATTGAATCTCTTTTAGCTGCTTCTCTTTTTCCTGAATAATGTAATTAACCCTTTAACCTCTTTTAAATTCACCATAGTAAACATATGAGTCCAGTGTTATTGGAAGAGAAAACAACAATAAATAATGCTGCTCTGCAACTGTAACTGAACTTTATTAGTAATAATGGCTTTTTGCCTTTTTCTTATGACTATAACTGATCAGAAGCCATGCATTACCTATCTTTTTTCATGGCATTTTTGCCATTAAGTACATGGATTGGTGCAAATTCAAGAGATGGATGCAACAAGAACTCTAAATGTTATATGCCTGTAATGCAGCAAAGATTTAAACAAATAATCAACCCTAATCCCCACACCACTGTTTTTTCTCTAATTTCCTCCTCGGTTCTCCTTTTATATTCCATATTTTTGACTGCCTTTTATAATGCAGAAATAGAGAGAGAGGAAGATTAGTCAATGCGATCTATTTATCGTACATGGCCTACAGTATATGTGATAGCTGGATACGATTGTTGTATAATATCCTTCCATCTTTTGGTTTCAGGCTTTTACACACACTCAGAAAGTAAAATGGCAAAGGTAAAGCTGTACCCTTGACATTGGCTTGGGAACATATATATTTACCTTTTTATGCCCTCAAAATCATAAATATCTTAAAATCGACAGTTTATTGGACCTCATCTAACTATGTACTTTTTTGAGGGCCAAAACGGAACATACAGTAAATGATTCCAAGTCAATGTAATGTCAAGAGTAAAATTGACAGGTGACAAGCCATTGTACCCATAAAGGTAAATCCAGTATATTTTTCTGGGAGTGCTGAACCTCCAGCAGGAATTTTTTCTCATTCAGACAACGTTGTTATTGTGTCCCGCACTGATGTTGGCTTATGACATCTAGCTCTCAGTCTGTGTTCCAGATCATCCCAAAGATGTTGGATGGGGTTGAGGTTGGAGCTCTGTCCAGTTGAATACTTCCACAGCAAACAAACGGGAAAAACACATTTCTTTATTGAGCTAACTTTATTTCAAGTTGACACAAAGAGCACTGTTGTTTAAAATATTATTAGAAGAAGAAGATTACTTTATTAATCCCACAATGGGGAAATTCAACCTCTGCATTTACACACAAGTGAACACACCATGCAAGGAGCAGTGGGCAGCACATTACTGCGCCCGGGGAGCTGTGCAGGGGGGATTAGGTGTCTTGCTCAAAGGCACTTCAGTCCAAGACCTGTCAGTACCGGGATTCGAACCGGCAACTCTCCAGTTACAAGCCCAATTCCTAACCTCTAGGCCACTACCAGGCACTCTATCATTAGTATTTGCCATTATTACACCTAAGTGATCCAAACCAGGAAAAAAAAGAACGTTAAGGGTGTCCACATACTATTGCCATACAGTGTATCTATTTTTGCAGGATACCAGTAGGGGGTGCTGCCACATCATCATAACCACATACCTTATTAGTGCTGCAATGGGAAGACACATTTGAACTTATAACCAGAAATAATTGCATGTAAAAAAAATTAAAATTCAATTTTTTTCAATTGCTTAGATTCTTGACAATTTTCAGTATCAAGCATGAGTACTACACTGTACTGAGAAACTGCAGTACACAACATTTATGCTCAACAGTATTCACTCAGAGAGTACAATGTGTGTTGTGCAAACAGGTGCGTGCAGGCGCAGCAGGAACACTTAATTCCTTCCCTTTTAGACATCTCCATTCATGCATTTCTCCACAGAGATAGAAAGAACAAAATGGAATGTCTGTCACTCTGCTCGGATGCTGGAGTATCAACTGAGGGGAGGTGAGGTGTAAATGCATGTGTGCAGGGAGTATTAAGGTGTTTTATAACTATACCTTTGAGGACCAAATTCCTCATCACTTTGTTTTGTCAGTCTTCGTTTCCTTACATAGTTACTGTTTAGAATTTAGAAACAGTGTGGAAATATTGGAAACATTGTGGAGCACAATGCAGAATAAAATGACCCCTTAACCCTTTATCGGGCGAAGAACCGTATTTGGTAACTTCAGTGGATATCCAAAATAAAAAATAAAAATATTTAGAGAAAAAAGTTGCAAATTTACTTGATTAAAGAAGAAAAGTCACAGATTTAAGAGATTTAAAGTGGTAAATTTGTGTGGAAAAAAGTCGCAGATTTACGAGAAAAAAGAGGGATTCACCACTTTAAATCTCATAAATCTGCGCATTTTTCCTTTTAGATTTGCCACTTTAATATCGTAAATTAATTAAATTAATTATGTAATATCCTCCAATATTCTCTTGAGGTTGAAGAATAACAGAAGAGACAGGAAGTCAGAAGCTTGGGCTTTCTCAGTGTGGATATCCGTGTCTCCCATGACAATCAGTGGCGTTTCATCATCAGGGAGAACAGAGAGTAGCATGTCATGCTCTACTACAAGGTTCTCCAGTTGACACCCTGGCGATATCATAGACTGTATATAAATAATGGACATAGTCACCGTGACGTCACCCATTGGTTTGTGGCCTGTTGGAAGCATCGAGTTCAGCGTTATACTCGTCGCCATCTTGTGTCTCCATCTTGTTTCCGATACGCGGAGCAGACCATAATTGGACTGTGGAGGAGGAGAGGGATCTGACGACACTGACTACAGCCTCTCTACACCTCAACCTGACTGAGAGAAACCGCTGCTAATTCATGTTAGCATTAATTGGAGCATTAACTGGGATGTTAGTTTTGGCTAGCAAAAAAACAAAAACAAAATGTATCTTTCTTACCTCATAAAACTGAGCAGCGACTCCTTGGAGTGTCTGTTAGTCCAACCAAACACTGAACAAGACATTTTTACTGAACAAAACGTTCAAATAAACGTGTCATTAAGTGAAAATACAGTGAAAGGGACAAAGTTATGAGACCAAATCGGTAAACATCCTCTTTTCTATCTATAAAACGTTATATATAACTTTATTGACACGTTGCCATGGATACGCATTGCTCTGCTTCTCTCCTGGTGACGGCTCGCCTTGTCAGTGACCTGTAGCCACGCCCCAAATCATACGATTCTTTATCTTCTATTTTCTTCTAAATGGGGCCATTATTAGAACTATTGACATCAAATTGTCTTGAATATCATTTTTTACTAGCGATTGAGACCATAATGTTGTCCTGAACATTTTTTCTAAGGTAATAAATCAAGTGAGAAGTTTTTTCAAATTTTGCACTGAAATGAAAGGGCAGATTTTTTTTGCAGCCAAACTTAGCTCCCCCTGCTGGAATTTTCAGTGAATTGCAGGCTTAATGCACTTCCTGGTTGGCCTCCATGCTCAGACACGGAGATTGCTGCCTGGGCGATATAAGATGACCACACTGAGTTTAGCTGGAGATGTAACCCTCATTGCGTGATGTTCATCGGAGGATATGTTGCTGAGCAGAGACACCTTTGAGAATTTCCATATTTTACAAACGAGGGCTCCAGCGCTGGATCTGACAGATCCAGGTGAGTGGGAGAAAGTGGTGTCAGCAGAGAGTGCAGCTGGTGTTTTCTGGACAAATCCAGGTTTCGGTCAGAGCAAGTATTTATATGTTAGATAAGCCTGTGCTTGGATTAATTCTGTCTTGTTTACAGCTGGCAGTTCCATAAGCCAAAGGTGAAGGAAGAGTGAGGCTTTCCTGAATGTGAAAAGGTTCTCAGGGTTGCATCGTCTGCGACAGGTTCTGTGTTTTCGGTAGCAATGAGTGAGAGAGGATAGTAGAAAAACTAGAAAAAGACTTAACCGCCGCTGTCCTTGCAGTCAAAAATTTTTTTCCTGCAATTAATAGATTCCTGATTAAAATTGTATTGTTACAGATCAAAAAGTTTTGTTTGCAAATCCAAAGGTTTTGTTCGTTGTTGAGCTGAGTCTCGTGGGTGGGACCGATGCTGAAAGATTTAAGACATATCTCTATTGGCCAGTCAACCTGAGTGACAGCTTGGTACTGTCAATAGTAGACAATAGAGTTAAGTCCATGGAGAAGAGGAGTAGGAGTGTTGTAGCTCAACAGCATACAAAGATGTTTAGTTTTGTTTTGCCCCAGGAGAAAATTGACCATGCTGCATTGCAGCAGAATGAAAACACCTTTTATATGTGTTGTTTCATTCAGTTATATGTCTTTAAATGGCATGCAAACTATCAACTATAAAAGCAATGAAAAGGATAAAAAGGGTGTGAACATGTAAATAACATATTCTATATACAGAACATATATATTTACGTGAATTCTTCAATATACAATTAGACAAGGAAAATAAGAAAAATATGTAACACATTAATGTGAAATTTAAATACATGTTACCCCCATTCAGACATTCTCTGGACAACTATCACTCTGGACAATTTAAGTTCCTACACATGTAGAATATGTATTAAACTGTATGTGGGCTATGTGTTGAAACACACACTGTGTTTTTTTATGCTGCCCATTCGTAACTACAATCTACTTTTCAAAAAGAAAAAAAAAGTTCCCCTTTAAAGTGATAGATTAGTTTGGCACTATATCTGCTTGACAGTCACACAAACAACACTTTGAGTAAGAAAAATAAATAGGACTGCAAAATACTAAGATTAAACGCTGTCGTAAATAGCATTAGAGGGGGGGAGCTGAAGTGTGCCCAGCTAGGTGTGACAACTTTAAACTTCAAACTGATCACCGGAGCCCTTGTTATTGCAAGCCGCATATGTTCAGCTCCAATCTTGTTGCGCCTGGCCAAGCCTCTGTTCTTTAGAGAGCAGCCGAGATAATCCTGAAATAATCTGCTGGGTTTGGCTCAGTCTGCGGTTCAGCTTTCTCATATCCCCCAAACAGCCACCGCTAAGCTGTTTCCCTCCTTTAAGTGCCAGGGCTGGATCTCAGGCAGGAGCAGGTGTGAGTGGTGGATTACTGCCAGTATGGATAAGACTTGACTCAAAGGATCACTGGCAAGATCACTGGCAGGATCACACAATTTTTAAAATGAGTGTAAATTAAAGCTAAAAGAGCTTTTGTTAAGTGACTAATGTTTCACCATTGAAAAATTGTGTCTTCACAAGATAACAGCAGGCAGTATTCATCCTCTTGAAATGACAATCCCCCTTTGTTAATTGTACAGTACTCCTTTGTTCTTGTGTTAAATGACAATTCTGGCTCATTACAACTTGAGTCGAATTTTTCTAGCGTTGGACATCACGTCATATCAGTTACAGAGTACACAACAAAAACATCTGCAACATGACAACCTCTCTACACGTAAAACAGGTAAAGAAACAAAAGCACTCAGGCAGGTGGTGAACATGCCAACACTTTATCAAGATTATCCAAACCACTTTCTAGAAGTCAAATATAGAGAATGAAACAACACACCGTTGTTGTTGTTGTTGTTGTTGTGAAGGTCTCTCAGGTTCGTAGATTGGAGGCCAGAGGGAAAACACACACTGGTGAAAAAAACTGGTCTCAATGCAGGCCTTTAATTAGGTCACAGGTAAAGATATACAGTGCTGGACCATAGACTGTATATAAATAATGGACGTAGTTACCGTGACGTCACCCGTTGGTTTGTGGACTGCCCGTTGGAAGCATCGAGTTCAGCGTTACACTCGTCACCATCTTGCATCGCCATCTTTTTTCCGATATGGGGAGCAGACCATATTTACTGTTTTACCATATACTGTGGAGGAGCACGAGGGATCTGACGACACTGACTACACGCCTCTCTACTCCTCAACCTGAGTGACCGAAGCTTCTGCTAATTCATGTTAGCATTAACTGGAGCATTAACTGGGATGTTAGTTTTGGATGGCAAAAAACAAAAACAAAACTTATGTTACTTAGCGACTTCTTGGAGTGTCTGTTACGCCTGGATTCCACTGGATGCGTAACGGCTGCAGATCCGTCGTCGGAGCTGTTACGCACCCATTATAATCAATGTGTGAGATTCCACCGACTGCAGATCCGCTGCGTAATGAGTCCGACAACGCAGGGCCATCCGACAGCCCTCGCAACACTTGCGCAGAGCTTCTATTTTTGTCGGACAGCACAGAGCAGATCGTTCGGGACAGGAAGTCTTGCACAGACACAAAATAAAACACCGGTATATTTTCAAAATAAAATACCTCGGGTTCGCTAAGGAGGTCGGCCGGCTCGTTAACAAGCCGGCCCACCTCGTTAGCGCTCGTTAAGACGGAGTCGCTGGATTTGTCTCCAGTCATTAACGAGGAGATGTTGATTATCTTCCAGTTATATCAATTGATTAGGCGTGAATTCGCGAGATCTCGTGCGTCCTCGGGACTCTGCTGTCCGCAACAGCTCCGACACAGACGGATCCGGTGGGTGTTGACGGACTGCGTAGATACGCAGCCGTTGCGGACAGACCCCTGTCGGAGTCGTTACGCATCCAGTGGAATCCAGGCGTGAGTCGAACCAAACGCTGAACAAGACATTTTTAATGAACAAACAAAGTCTAGGGCTGTTTTTTGTCCCCGACCGTCCGTGCTGCCATGTGATTGGCTGATTAGATATATGAGTTAACAAGCAGTTGAACAGATTTACCTAAAATAGGCCGGTAAACGTATATGGAAAGTTTTTGTTGTTGTTACTTTGTAGAGGCCTATGCCTAAACCCAGTAACCACCTGAGAATGGCTTGTTTCGCCTGCAGTTGCAGCAACAACACATGGAGTGTAGACCTGTGCATGATGGGAAATGAGGGCCCTTCAGCTGCTTTTGTCTCTTCTGATTATACGTGTTGTCTGTTAATAAATATAGCAAAATAACACTGAAACATTACCAATGATGCTGTTCAGGGCCAAGAGTTCCTGTAAAACATTAAAATAAAACAAATGGTGGGGCAAAAAGATAGCTCAGGTCACTAAAAGCATTATTTTTTATCCTCTGAGGACCACGAGGACCCAAAGCAAAATCCATGGTGGTGTGTCTTGTTGTGCACCAAACACTGTCAACATCATTAGCGGCAAAGAATCATTAATAAAGTAGCAAATTGAGGTGTAAACAAATGCATGAGGTGTCCTCTAAAGAGCCGTTTGGACAATAGTACAGTGGCTCTAAGAGCTCCAGCATACATAAAGGAGCACTTGAGCGCATGGTTGAGGGCCAAACCCATTACATGAGTGTGCATCTCACATGGCACAGGGCTTGTTGGAGTGACACAGTTAAATGAAAGTAGTCCTTGAGAAAGCAAAGCACTAGAGGAAAAAAAAGAACCAGTATATCATTACAAGTTCATTATTCATGGTGGTAAGTTGTTGAACCAGACTACAGCTTTTGTTAGACAGGGAATCTGTAATCCTGCTGGTTTTATCTACCTGTTAAATCATGGGCCCGTATTTAAAAATGATCTCAGAATCACATTATATGGAATATAAACAGACTATAAATTGTCTAGACTCAATTCAGTGGTTTGTTGTCAAAGGGAGGATATACTGAGATGGGTGTCAGGTTAATGGAAAAAAACAACTTAACATGTTGTGTTACCAAATCATTGTTCCAAAAGAAAGAGCAGTAAAAGATTACATGCTAATAGCATGGCTAACACCAGACTAATCACAAATGAGATTAGTCTGGAAACCAGCCGTTCATTTCCCATAGAGGAGGCGTGGTTTACGATCCTCCAGAGCCGTTTATTGGGCGCTTAGAATGTCTATCAAAAGCTTCTGTACGTAGCCCTTAGCCAATCGTATCAATTATACCAGATGAAGTATGTAGAGCGACAGAAATTGATGCTTACATCTATGGTTTACATAGCAAGACTAGCCCATCTCTACTTTGAGGCTAAAATGCTCAATTCTGCTTCTGCAACGTTTTTCTGCAGCATGTTCACATTCAGCCACACACATCCACTGATTTTATGGGCAATAAACAAGCTGCTGCTGGTCTCTCGACGGCTCCGCTGTCCCCCGGTTCGTAGCAAGATCACCGGCATTACGGTAGCGGGGCTAGTAGCGGCGCTAGTAGCGGCGCTAGTAGCGGCACTAGTTGGTAGATTAGTAGATTAGACTTTTCCCAAATCCTGTCGGAAGCAAGGCTAAAACATCCTTTTTTGTGGTGAAACAGGAGTCTGCTGCAGCCATGTTGGATCCGTAAGAAAACTACAAAACTACAAGCTCCCGTCTACCGAGTAGTACGCGTCATCGTCTTGCCGTCCCTCCCCGTTCTGTGATTGGATCCCTAAAACAGGGATAAGAAACGGCCCTGGTTTCCAGACTGCCTGGAGGTTCGAAATGAAATTCGAGCGCTCAAGGCAGTATGGGTTTACCCAGGCTAACATGCTAATCTCATTGGGAGCCCATCCAAGAGAAAAGAGCACTTCATTCAGTTAAAATTTGTTTTTTTATCGTTTACATTGTCATAATCTTGTCTTCAGCTTTGTTTGAGTGTGACAGAGCACACTCAGTGCTGCTTTTCACACTTTCACCAGCCTGTTCGAAAGGCTTTCCAGCAGAGTGGGCTTTTCACACCAGCAGCATGAACCCTGCTGGCCTGCACACTTCCAGCACCGTGTTCTCCATTCAACCCCACTTTGATTAAAGCTCTCCAGGAGCGTCAACATGATCATTTATAACATTTCTCTGACGTCCTCCTGTTCTAAGCATTTCTAATGAAGATTACCACCACCTAAATAATGATGCAGTGACATTTAGGGCAATGCTGTGTGGGGGCCTACCTGGGTAATAGATATCAGAGGAATAGAGCTGCTGATGGACAACACAAAAAGAAAATCAAAACTATAGTAATTTCAGAGAATAGCCTTATAGTTACACTGAATAGCCTTTTTGTTTCACCTATTTCAAAAAGACAGATTGCAAAACGCCATACTCTAAAAACTACGGAGGATTAAAGAAGACAGAATGAAATAGATGAATACATCTTGAAATAAATACTTAAATGTGTCCTTAATTCATTAAAATACCGATTTATTCAATGTCAAAAATAGAATGATATATATATATATAATTATTTCACTATTTTGTTATTTCATGGACCTTTGTTGCAGTGCTTCATGGTTTTATTTTATCTGTCAAACTCAGCCATCAAAGTCAGTGGGCGGGACTAACGCTGATCTAGTCCGATCGATTGCTTTTGTCTGAGGCAAGCAGCAACCCGTATGGAGTTAGATTTGTGCCAAAATGTTCAAACACTTTTTCAAATTCAAACAAAAAAATATTAATCAAAATATCAAATAAAAAACATGCACTTAGGTTTAATTGGTGACTCTAAAGTGCCCGTAGGTGTGAATGAGTGTGTGATTGTGTGTCTCTATGTGTCGGCCCTGTGATAGTCTGGCGACCTGTCCAGGGTGTAACCCGCCTCTCGCCCAATATCAGCTGGGATCGACTCCAGCCCCTGCAACCCGACTGTGGATACGCGATTAAGGATAATGAATGAATGTTTTTAACAAGGTACCTAGGTAATGCAGTGTATTTTTTGGAACTCGCTTCTTTGCAGGTGGGTATGCATGCAGACACATATACGTAAACCGCCTTTAAAAAAATAAAAGCACTGCGGTTGTATTGATTTCTTATTTCTGGGTAACCTCACATGGGCCCGACAAGGACAGCCAACGGGCCAGATGTGGCCAGCGGGCCGCCCAATGCCCAGGTCTGCAGTAGGCCACCACCAACAAGAGGCTGATGAAATATCAATACAACCTATGTGCAATTTTTTTTTTGCAATATTTCTACACTCTGGTGTATTATTATATAAAATATGCAATATGTCCATTTCAGCCTTGTGCAATAATGTTCAATACATCTTGTTTGTAGAGCTGCTATAAGATTCAAAACTGCAGGAGAAATACAGTGCTGTGTAATTTCAGGCTTCATACAGAACTAAATGACAGTAGCACAGTCCCAGCCAGAGCTGCTGGAGAGAGAGAGAGAGAGAGAGAGAGATTTTCTTTCTTGATAAAGCTCTACCTTGTTTTACAGCCAACAGTGACAAGGTGACTTTGCAGGGTTGGAAACCGTATAAGACACCTTACTGTTGATAACAGTTTAAAGGCACAACCTCCCTTGATCATGTCACACTGGCTGTAATTTGTGCCATGTAAAAGAGATTCTGTGCATGTTCTGCTCTCTCTCCTCCCACACTGAAATGGACTGAAAATATGAATTAATTCTTAGGAGAGTCACTGCCGCTCGAAGTAAAACTCTCTTCATCTTGTCCTCGTCACAGTTGGATTTTCCATTACAGGCACTTGTCAATGGACATGTGCTGAGATTCAGAGCGCAGGGATGCCATGGTGCTGCCCCTGCAAAACCAGCATTTACTCTCAATATAAGGTGTTGATCTATAAAGCATGAAATCATTATAACTTTATAATAAAGGTCAGCCTTTAGCAATCTTCTAACAAGCATTCATTGAATTAACACCCTGATTGTGCCATATTCATCAGCTGTTAAGCTGCCTCACACGAAATGTGAAATTGTCTGTGTAATGCAATCAATTAGGAGATGCAGTTTGGAAAGTGGAATGAAAATGAGTGCTCACACAGATGATGCTCTACTGAGATTTTTCCTCCTTTCCTTTCTCTCCTTTTTTCATCGAAAACAGAATACTTATACTCTGTGTGAATAGACACTGGACAACGCAAAAGCTTTATTGGATCTGAGAGGGACATTACTGTGAGGTATTTCTTTTCAGTGAATGGATTCCCAGGCCTGCAGCCGCTCGTTGGCTCTGGCTTCTGAAAATCTGGCCTGCTGCTGACTGCTGGACTTGTGCCACAACAGATTCATCCAAGACTATTCACTGGACCACTTTCAGCCCACAGAAACTGGCAGTTATATAGTGCTGTATGCAAAGAAGGGTCACAGGCTCTGGAATTTGTGGTGGATTTAAGCTGGGCTAGAACTGCATGACTCATCTGCCAGGCTCTGATTTTATTGTACATGGTAAAGTGCTTTTTCATCAGTAAGCATATCTGATACAGTGGCTACTGGTTAAATTACCTCGGGACTTCTAAAGTCTGTGAGTAATTACACTTTGATAATTCTCTCATTATCACAAAGCCAATAGCATGCCAGAGGGAAACATTCCTTAAAGATTATTTTGCATATATGCAGCCAAATTAAATGTAACTCAGTAGGTAGACTTTGCATACAGCTCTGGACTGAATAAATGACCATACAGACAAATGCCATGTATATAACAAGAGTGTGTGGCTGTGTTGCCAAATAAATACCTGCAGGATTTTGTCTTCCCCCTCTTACCCATTTTTTCAATGCAAATTTTTGCTCCCAGATACCGATTTTGCCAGCTGCATGGAATATTATGCAGTCCATTAGTGTGAATTAGTATCCTGTTTTGCATGCTGCTGCAAGTTTTTTTGCAAATGTCAGACTGGCCTCTGCTGTTGTGTAATCCCATTAATCGCGGCATAATGACCTAATTAGGTCAATTAATTCAGGTTCACTCTAATCAATTTAAGCGCTTTAAGACAAGGCTTGTCCTCCGACACTTCAACGTGTGTGCTGAATAAGAAAGCAGATATATTTTGTACTCTTGTGCATACAATTAAGAATACTGCATGCGTATCAGGAGCCTGTTCAAATATAGTGTGTCTATACATGCATATACTCTCTTTCAGAATCATTGATCCATTTATTTGGATCCGCATTAGCCACTAGCAATGTAAAAACTACTCTTCATGTGTTCAGGACATGTTAATATAACATTACCATGTAAAAAAACATGTTATAAAAACATCCAAGGCAAAATGGAACAAAAAAGCATTTACAAACTACAACAGCAACAACTACAAAAAACAATAAATTAACATTAATAAAAGTACTTATGATGATGATAACTGTACACATAATGGACATGGATGTTGGGGAATAATTTATAAATGAAAGACTGAGTTTTGTGCCTCTATTCTGGACTAACTGTATTTTAAAGTATTTATTTTATGTGCACAGACTCACTTGATTTAAAGGAGGAGAGGTTGATTTATTTCATGAAACCTTCTGGAACAAGGCTCTTAATCACAAGGCAATCATGTGAGCATATTCTCTTGACATCCATAATGATGGTGAATAACAATGAGCTCAGCATCTGATATTAACACTGCATACTTGTAGTTGATCCACATGTAGGTGAGCAAAGCAAACAAACCTTTCTCGGTTCTTCTTTTTTCCTGACTAAATCTGATTTTGCACACAAAATGATAACATCATTGACAGTTTGTAGTTAGATTCTGCTTTTTGATCATAGTTTCCTGATATTTCCACAAAAATGGTGTTGGTGTTTATGATACATACAGATCAGTTAATTGGTCAGGAGACCTATGACACCATAGGTGGTCTACTGTAAAAAGCCCAGCACCACCTCTCCTCATTCTCTCTAGGGGACACAGGCCAGCCACCCTCCTTCCTCACCTCCTAAAGAGCCCTGCTCAGGTCTCTCCTTTTCCAATAAGGAATTATGAAACAACTCCCAGTCTTAATCAGTGCACCCAAAGGTTGGATTGGATGCACAAAACAAATAATATTTTAGCCTCTTCTATGAAGAGAATTCCCAATTCCTTCAACCCCTACTAAATATAAATATGGTAACTTAATTATACTTATTAAGTTAATTAGTAATCAGTTTCCTAAATGATGGTTTAGTAACTTCCTTCATCCTTACATAATTGATATCCTTATGAGAGGGATAGCATTTATGGTAATGCACTTTTTTACTTTTTGATGCTCCCGCATCTCCGTAACAGATAAAATCCTTACATTAATGGTGCCCCTGTGCAAGGTAACATTTATTTGTAATAATGCATCCTAAAATCCCAAAAACAGTCCATCCAATGGCTTGGAGACAACCTAATGCCTAACGCACCACAACCCCCATATTGGCTGGCAATCAACACAGCATCCTGGTGGCCATGTGCACTATCCCCATCTCCTTTGCATGGTGGTTTTAGTGGCAACACCCTCTCCTGTTGCCTGGCCTGAGTGGCTCCTCTGCAAGCCTGAGTTCTTGGACGCAAGTCAACATTTGATATGAAAATATTGATTGGTGCTGCACATCTTCAAGGACGTGTTCAAGTTGTTATGTCTATGATGAAATTGTTTATTTGATGTTTTCTGCATAATAAGCAATAGCCTGATAAGAAATGAAAAGTGGAGTATGTATAGTTTATATCGCCTCCAACTTCCCATCTACTGAAATACTACTTGGTCTACTTGACATAGAAAATGGTCTTCCTTAATGGATGACAACTAAGAATAATCCCCCAATGAAGAGTTGCTTAAAGAGCTTACGTAAAATTCAATAAGTGGACCTTGAGGTTTTTCCAAGGTGAAAGATGAACTTACACAATCAACTGGTATGGTCCTCTGAGTTATAGCTATAGTAATCTACAACAAGACTTTTCAAAAATACTTATTGTGAATCTATCCTTCCAGCCAGAGGACACTCAAAAGATGCAGGTGACAGTTTCACCCACACTCATACATAACCTAATTATCAAAACTCAGCCAGTTGTGAACAGAGGCCACACACTGTAGAGGGAAATGGAGCCTGTATAAGAGAGGGTGAGAGCAGATGGCAGGCAGATTAAAAGGATTAGTACAAATTAGTAGGAGGCTGTTACCTATAAATGCATGAAAATACATCAAACAAATGGGAAGCAGGTGAAAGTAGCAGTTGTGTGTGTGTGTGTGTGTGTGTGTGTGTGTGTGTGTGTTGCTGCCTCAATGAGCAAGGTGAATACACATGGGTCAGGGGAGAACAGATGATGTATTAACTGAAACAGGAAATGCGTCTGCAGCTTCGGGCCACAAACACATCTTGAAGGCACAAAGCATTGAAAACACCATCTGCCAGTCTCATCCTAAATAATAGCCAGGAACTGAACCAGTGGATGCAATCCAACCAAAGCAAAGTACGTTATTCCAGAGAAGAGTAGTTTCGTAAGAGGACACCTTCAGTTAGATGAACTATGAAAATATTATCAGTATTGTGTTGTTGGCAGGCTCAGCAAGGACTGATTGATGGACTAATGGCTCGGTCATAAACCGTGAGCTTAAGTATTTATGAACTTATTACACACAGACTCACTTGATTTGAAGAAGGAGAGGCTGATTTATTACATGAAACCTTCTGGAACAAGGCTCTTAATCACAAGGCAATCATGAGAGCATATTCTCTTGACATGCATAAGGATGGTGAATAACAATGAGCTCAGCATCTGATATTAACACTGCATACTTGGAGTTGTGATCCACATGTAGGCGAGCAAAGCAAACAAGCCTCTTAAAGGGACAAAAATCTATATCAACGAGGACTGGAGCTGATGCCAGAGCTGAGAGCTGCAAGAGAGCGGGGAGACATAACCTACTGAAGACACGATAAACTGGTCATTCATTCCCGCACCAGCATGCCAAAAACCACCAAGAGACCACTTAGCTTCAAAATGGTCAGGATGGATGTGCACTGGAGAAGCAGGTATGCTGAAGAACAAACTCTCACATGACTAACAACACAACACACACTCATCCCACACACACACTCATCCCATGTACTGCAAAAAAAGAAAAGTTGGGTGAACTCGAAATTTCAAGGCAACAAACTTCGATAAAATTTTAAGTTGGACAATTAAACTAAATATTTGAAGTTTTGTTTTTGAGTTTGCTCAACTCTGAATTCAGATTTTTGTCAACTCACTAACTTATAATTTCACATTATAAGTTATAATAACTTTTAATCCTTACTTCTGCTAACTTCTGCAATGCGCTGAATTGGCACGATTGTAACCCCGCTATGAAATATCAGCTAATGTTGCAACCACAATTTTGAGTTAGCATTGATAGCATTAGCATTGATCAGTTAGCCGCTAGCATCAGTTAGCCGCTAGCTTTCGCTGATGACCGAATTTCACCGTTTCACATTTCACAACAAAGAAATAAGAGTTAGCAGAACTATTGTCCCTTGTTGTGAACCCCAACTTAAAGATATAAGTAACAACAACTCACAAACTTGTTTTTGAGCAGACAACTGGCTTCCATACAACTGCTAACTTACATTATTGCCCTAAATGTCAATAGTTTATATTTCCAAGTTTTACCAACTTAAATGACTGTTTTAGGCCAAAGTAGTAGTTATTAACATATTTTATTAACATATTTCAAAGGATTGATGAACTTGATCACCTGGAGATAAATACGTTCCAGTAAACAGAACACCAGTCACTTTACAACAAAACAAAAACCGCCACTACTACACCGTTAACACTGAAAAAACTATTTCTGTCATCCACTTTAACAACAGAAGCCTATATGCTAAGTTCCACAACATCAAAGATTACTTAAGTTATTTCAAATGGCCATTTAACATAATTGCAATATCTGAAACATGGATCAGCTGTGATAAAGGCATGAATTTTGAAGTGGAAGGATATGAAATGGTCTGTATGAACAGAAAGAACAAAAACAGCGGTGGTGTAGCTTTGTTTGTGGATAAAAATTGCAAGTAAAAGGTGATAGGAAATCTGTCAACAGTGGTAGATAATGTTCTTGAATGTGTTACAATAGAAATATGTATGGAAAAGAAAAAAAATCTCATTGTGAGCTGTATATAAAGAACACTTGGTTCGGATATTGACATCTTAAAAGATTGGATGGAGGATAATTTTTCGGAAATGAGCCGTAAAGTAATGTTTGTCTGTGGGACTTCAATATTGATCTACTAAATCCCAACAAACATATTAAGACAGAACAATTAATCAACACTGTACAGTATTGGCCTACACCCCAAAATCACTAAACCAAGCGAGATTACTTCTTACAGTGCTACATTAATTGACAACATAGTTACAAATTATATTGACAAGGACACAATTGACATAGAACCAGAAGAGAATAAGAAGAGAAGTACAAGAAATACAAGAATAAGTTAACCAATATCATGAGAATCTGTAAGAAGGAATATTCTAATAAATGACTAGATGAAAATAAAAAATAATATCAAGGGAATATAGAATACATTAAACAGTGCAATTAGAAATGGCTCAAGTCAACCTAACTATCCTAAATAATTATTTGATAATGAAAAGAAGATGGCGAAGTCATGGCAAAAGCAATCTAGAAGGGATAATTTTCTAACAGCATGAAAATATCAAAAGTTAAGCCACTGTACAAAACTGGAGATAAACGCAACTTCACAAACTACAGGCCTATCCACTTCTACCACAATTCTCAAAAATTCTTGAAAAACGTTTTAATAATAGACTGAACAATTTCATTGATAAACACTCTCTGACAGTCAGAATGGATTCAGGTCCAACCAGTCAACTTGCCTAGCTCAGAGCTTATTGAAGACACCGCAAATAGACAAAAAATATATTGTTGGAGTGTTCATCGACTTGAAAAGAAAAAGTGTTGGATACTATAAACCATGAAATACTAATCAAAAAGTTGGAATTGTATGGGATTCGGGGAGTAGCTCTGGAGTAGTTTTAAAAGCAATTTTAAAAAATAGGAAGCAGTTTGTGAAGTTGGGTGAATCTCAGTCATCATCACATCATTTGTGATGTTCCCCAAGGCTCAGTGCTAGGTCCAAAACTATTTATAATATAATATGTATATATATATATATATATATATATATATATATATATATATATACAATGACATAAACAGGACATCACAATTACTTCATACATAAGTTCATACTGTTTGCTGATGATACAAACATCCTGTGGGGAGAAATTACAGCAACATTTGGGTGTAATCAAAACTGAACCAAGCAGACTAACGTCTCCATGATTTCAGTTTAACTTCCAGTGTTTTAGGTGATACACTCACAAACAGGAAACTGTAATGTATTCATATAAGGCTAATGAGGTACACACTTTCAGAATGCCTGCAGGGGAATACGGTTTACACAGAAGTTTGTGACAGGTGGTGTTTTTGTGTTGTGTATGGTTTAATATGATATTATATTATCTAAAGATTTGCTTTAAGCCACTGACTTTTGTGACTTTGGTCTTAAGGCCATTGAGAATAAATGTATTTCCTTTCTATAAATCTCTATAGTGTCTTTGCTTCACTGTACTCAGATTTATATCTCCTATGAATTATAATTGTAAATGAAACAGTCTATTCCCATATTAAATTCAGTAAACCCGTTTAAGGTTTGCAGCAGTAAGCCCTAATATGATTATGTTATGAAGACAGAATAACAGTATTAAACTTAAAAATTAAACGGTACAATACAATTACAGCATCATGATCTAATCAAACTGAAAATTACAGTATTGTACTTAAAATCATAATTACAGTACATTATTATAAAACACAAATACTGCACACTTTAAACCACAATTACAGTATAGCAATACTGTAAAGCAGACTTACGGTAGAGCTATTTTACAGTAAACAACATTACAGTAAAGGTACTGTAAATAGGTAGTTACGGTAACTAACTGGCAACAGTGCTGCCTGTAAGTTACCGTAAAAATACAATAAAATGTCTAACAGTGTATAAACTTATTCCTACGCCTTTTTGAACATGTACAATGAGTGGAATCACACTGGAAATATTGCCCTTTTTTCAATTGTTTTGTTGTTTTATTTTTTTCTTCCTTTCTTTTTTACATGTTTGAAATAAAAAAATTCAAATCAAATCAAATCTAACCTTTCTTGGTTCTTCTTTTTGCCCGACTAAATCTGATTGAGCCCACTAAATGACCACATCACAAGACAGTTGTATGTAGTTACAATATTCTGCTTTTCAAGCATATTTTCCCGACATTTTCATAAAAATAGTATAATTTCTCAAAATGCGAGAGAACATTGTAAGTCTGATGAAACACTGATAACTGTTCATGGATTGCTTTACAAAACCAAAACTATATTTCTCCCTTCAAACATGACCTTTGGTTCTGTTTATGTTATCAGTATACCCTTCTAAGTGACAAGTTCGCTCTTTCCAGCAGTCAGACCTGAAAGGTGATCTAATCAGCTCCAGCACTCACTATCAGCATTTCACATTGAAATCAAAAATGATTTTCATGACTTGCTGATTAGAAGCTGTTCAATGTGTTTTGCCACAGAAAGCAAATGACACTTGCACATTCAGTCAGAACAGGGATGCAGAATCAATAACTCATTAAATCATCATCAATCAATTTTAATTTTTCAGAGTGATGGCTGTGTGACAACAGGGCACAGACTCACCCACAGGTCTATAAATGATACATTACAATGCACTGGGGCATGAATAAAATCAGTCTTGTGCTGTGTTTTGTTTAAGCCACCATTAAGACTCCACAGCTCCTGATTCACAATAAATCATACAGATTTATGCTATCAGCAGAGAAGATAGGAACCAGGGAGAGTGTTCTCAGGTCTCATCTTTGTCTTATTTTAACCTATTGTGTATATCTACGTCCCACATGAACCTGCATCAACCTGATAAAACATTGTGAAATACATATGTAGCACAACATAGACCAGAAGAAAGAAAGCAGTAAATATAGACAATTTTGTTACTGATTTCCCACATCCTTAAAATAACAAATGTCATCCAAATGTTGTGTATTTGTAAAATAAAAAAATAATACTAAAATAAAATAAGAAGCACACTGTTGTCAGAGAACCTTCTCAAGGTTTATGTATTTCAGCATGGATGATGTGTCTCTATCTCCCCTGCACCCCTTTATTTCTCTGTTGTCTCTTTTGGACAGCACTACAATGCAATACACATTTTCAATTTGATTTTCCTTATGGTTGCTACATACTACAAGGCATTTTAATCCATAAGATTGTTTTCTGATGTGGTGCCTGTTTTGGCTAGAAATTGTTTGTCAGTGGCTTCCAAAATGTATCAGTTATGAAAACCATTAATATATGTGTTTTCTGACATGCCATCACCATTGTTACGCTCTGGTAAGGCAGGACAAACCTGGTATCACGGTTTAAACAAACCAACACTGACTGTTTTTACGATATAGAATGCAAACCTCCTTGAAAGGTGCTGTGGTCAAATGACTTTTGCCATTGTGACCTTTTGCATGCAAGGTCACAATGGTTTTTTTTGTCATAAAAACTTTTTAAATTGAATTTCAAATGCACATTACGTAATTTCTGCCTCAAAGGCTCTCCTAGTCCAAGCAATAGCAAAAGACAGACTTGAATGACACCTTTAAGAAGCATGGACTCATGGGAGTTGCTGTTTTCATCTTTTAACAACCACTATTACTGAAGCAAAGGTGGGCAGGTGGGAGTGGTTGCAGATGGATCAAACAAGCCCTGGATTTTGACCGAGGAGACTGACGTTTGTGTCCTGAGTAGCGGTGGGTACCTTTCACTTTTGAACCGATAAGGTACCGATACCCGGTACCTGGGAATCGGTATCAGTACTCAACGGTACCAATTTTCGGTACTTTTGCGTTTGTTTATGTGGTAATAAATGTTAGTTTGTTAAATAATAAAATCTCAATTTTTCAATTCAACATATTTATTTCTCAAAATATAAACTTATATCAAAAAACTTATAACTTATTTATATCAAAACAATATAACATCCAGGATGAGCAGTGCTTTATTGCTGAGTGAACGTGCATTTTGTAACATGAAGGTTGCAGTGTTATCAAAGGATGCCGGAACAGAGGTGGATGATGCTGTCAACACAGAGGAGCGCTCTCAGGTGGCAAGTGCACGGAGAAAAAAAATAAAAAATTGCAAGTGCACGTGTGATTTGTTGTGATGACGTCGTAGCTGTGCGGCGGAGCACCGGTCAGACAGCATTGTGGGCACGGGCTGCTCTGTGCACATATCGAGGATGACGCAGGAGTCTGAGGGATTTAATTTCAGCGAGGCAGTTTGGAGTACATTGGCAGGTAATATTTCTGAGTTGAAGAGCGGAGTATTAGCGGAGGACCAGAGATGCAGCAGCTAGCTGCTAGCTGTTAATGACTGGTCTACAGAAGAATGGAGAGAGCAAACGGAGTAAGGAAGGTCCAATCTGGAGGCAGACTAAGGCCAAGTCCGGATAAAGACATTGGAGAGATAGCAGCTGGCGGCTAGTAGGCCTCGAGCCGGGCTGTTCGTCTCTGCGCCGGGGTGGAAGAGGGCAGCAGCTAGTGTCCGCGGTGAGCAGACAGGACCAGACGAGGAGGTAAATAAAAAAATACAAAAATACTGCGATGGTCAGCACGCTTGTTAATCAAAGACGTCAAATGAAAACAGGTTGAAATCAATGATCAGTTTAAAGTTAACGCCGTTTAGGTACCAAAACATGGCACCGTTTGATTTTACATGAATCGGTACTCGGTAGTACCGGTGGAATTCGGTCGGTACCGCAGTGTTAACCATGTTTTACATTTTTGGGGGTGTGTCCATATGTAAATGAGCCTGTACTTGGAAGTGATTCATCTTTGTTTAACATACAATATGTTTAATACTGGGCTTGTTGAAATTTGACTTCAGCAGGGCTCTTTAGTCACAAAGGTGAAGGCCATTTCAAACTACACACATAGCACAATTGTCTCCTCAGCATGTGATTTTTCATAGCAGAAGAACAATTAATTGACTGCCAAAGCAGCAGAGAGCTGGCAGGCCATAATTTGTGTCTGCGTGGGAGACGGTCATTGCTGAATGCATCTCTTTCTTCAGAGGAGTCCTTGAACAGAAAGACACAAATATCAGGTGGAGCTGTTGTTAATGCACAAGGACTGGAAAACACGGCCAGCACTCACTTGTATTAATTACTTAATAACTGACAGAAGCATTGGACTTGATTTCAGAGTTGAAATAAATGCTGAGGAGAGATTATCATATAATGTGACCCTGCTGTTTGTCATTGAAAAACAATTCATAAAACCTATCCACACAAAAAAAGCCTCATAAAAAATAAAAACATTTTTATAACGCTCACTGGTCATAGTATAGTTTTTAGTATAATTTCTCTTATTTTTTATTTGTGTTTATGTTGTGTTGGGGCTTAAATATGCTTCAAACCTGAACACCATTTAAGTGGGTCTCACGGTTTAAAAGTGTGTTAAGATGGCTGATGGCAGAAGTATTATAAGTGAAATACTTATTTATATATTAAATTATATGACTTGATTTACTCTAAGTAACCTATAGATGGGGCACAACACTGTAAAACAGACAAAAGCTGGCCAATTTAACTAAAACTTCGTCTCATAAAATTTCTATATTAGTAGTTCAATTTGGGAAAGCACTGGTTGCATTAATGCAGGAGCAACCCTGCTTGTTTATCTAATATCTTTAATGTTTATCTCTTCATAATTCCAGTTGCTGATGAAGACATGTTGCAATGTAATGCTCAAAGACATTCCTGAGCATTGCACATCTTTAACACAACACAATACAGAGTACAAACACACTACTACAAACACATAAATAAGGAGGGAAATATACAGATATGCAGACATGCAAACAGATGATTAATGCAACACCCACACATGCAGGCAAACATCCAGACATCAGGAGCTGTGGTTTCATCTCCGTTGCCTTGGCTCCTGACACCAGTGCTTTTATTGGCTGGCTGTGGGCTTGCATTCATAACGAAGGTTTGAAGTGAGACGTGTTGGAGGAGAGTGATGCGTCCTGCTTTGTGTTCTTGGCAAGCAGAAGAAAAGAGCGTGCCAGCTGCTGTGCCTCGAAAAATGACATCCTACTCTGTGAATCAGCACAGCAGAGCAGGACAGACCAAGCGAGGCACACTGTCAGTCTCACTGTGAAATATCTATCTGAGTGATGAAAAACTGCCAGTGGCACAGATGGGCTAGTTTATAATCATAATCTGACATGTCATGTCAATTATTGATCCCATCTGCAGTACGGCTGTATGAATCAATTATCATATTTATGCACACTGTGGTATTGTGTGCCTCAAATGTTGATTTTCAAAGCCATGTAAACCTGTTTTCTATTGCAAAGCCTGTTATCCAAGGTTCAGGATTAGTTGGACTAACTAGGATTAACTTTCAAACTCCGTTGAATTATGCTTTGTCCGGTCTGTTTGGAGATTCAACGAGACAAAGGGTTCACAGACACACTAGTGTGTTGACTGCCATTTTGTCACATGCATACACATAACCTCACTCTTCGACATTTTAACTGTAAATAGTCTGTTTGATTAGATATTGTGTATTTTGTTTGCTTTACTTTGTTTTTTGAATAAATATATATTTTTTAATATATACATGCTGTCCCCTTTTAATGTTGAACAGTTGTGAGTGAGATGCCAACCTCTTCTATGAAAATAATTCCAAATTCCTCCAACCACTACTATATTATACTATACTATATTCATTCATTCATTACCCTTAACCGCTTATCCACACTCGGGTCACGGGGGGCTGGAGCCGATCCCAACTGACATTGGGCGAGAGACGGGGTACACCCTGGACTGGTTGCCAGACTATCACCACTATCACTATTTACCTCTCATTCCTGCTTCCATAATGATGATGGTGTGGTGTTGGGAGAGTCGTTCATCTGCAGGAAGGATGCCCACTCTCTTTGGATCAGTGAATTAAAATCTGGATCTTCTAAGAGAGATGTATTCAAGCACAACCCTAGAGGGGGATTTATATGTGCTTGGATGTGTCTTGATAGGGAGACAGGAGTGTGATCATTTGACATGATTGGATGGATGTATTGTGTCCAGAAAGTAATGAGAAGAGGCTATGAGCTATGGGCCATAAATGCTGGTGAGAGTAAAGTTGTGCTGTAAATAGATACTTTGATGATGATGATAAACCTTCTGTCTGGGTCAATGATAGATAAATTGTGGACAAAGGGAATTTTTTTATTCACTAAGATTGAGACATCCCTTTGTTACTGTTTCTGTATGTTGATGAAAATACTTTATCAAATTGTTTGAATTGAAGACATTGTAGGTCTAAGTTTTTATGTTGTTTGTTTGTTGTATGAAACATAGGTGAGTCTTTAACTTCAGAAGATGTATGATTTTAATGCTTTTAGTCTGAGAGTGCAGAAGCCACATATATTCCATGTTACCAGGTTGAGTCTTCGATGGCTGTGTTTAAGTAGCCTATGTCTAGTTCTGAAAATAAGAGGGAGAAGAGAGAAAAAAACAGTGTGGTGTGTGTGTGTGTGTGTGTGTGTGTGTGTGTATGTCACTGAGACTAATGGTACATATAATATATATTTTTTTTAAACTACACATACAAGTACACACGTGGCTAGACCAAGCAGCAACCTCCGGGTCTGAGCAGTGAGGTAAACCAGGAAGTGCATTCTACCGAAAATTCCAGCAGGGTTGGTCTCATAACGTTGACCCTTTCACACTGTATTTTCACTTAATGACAGTTTATTTGAACGTTTTGTTCATTAAAAATGTCTTGTTCAGCATTTGGTTGGACTAACAGACACTCCAAGGAGTCGCTGTTAATTTTTCTGAGGTAAGTAACGTACATTTTGTTTTTGTTTTTTGCTAGCCAAAATGAATCCCAGTTAATGCTAACATTAATTAGCAGCGGCCTCGCTCGGTCAGGTTGAGGTGTAGAGAGGCTGTAGTCAGTGTCGTCATATCCCTCACGCCTCCACAGTCCAAATATGGTCTGCTCCCAGTTTTCAGGCGCAAGATGGCGAAACAAGATGGCGACGAGTGAAACGCTGAACTGGATGCCTCAAACGGGCAGTCCACAAACCAATAGGTGACGTCACAGTCACTAGGTCCATAATTTATGCGGTCTTTGGGCTAGACATTATAATGACTAGTGAAGAAACAAAATGTGAAAAACAACAACAAAAAGCAAGAGATGAACAAAAGGAGAGAGGTGGTATTTTCAGGTGAGTTGTCAAAGGTTTTGTATTAATGCAATTCTATGTCCAGAATTGCTGCTTTGATCAGTTTGTTTTCTTTGGAGATAGAATGCATTTGCTTGTTGAGTGACTGAACAGCGGTATGTAATTCCAGGTTTGACTGGTGTAGTGTAACGATGTTGAGATGGAGGAATTCCAGGCTTTTGCATAAAATTCTTTGTCTACTGATATGAGAATGTCCAGTTTCTTGTTGATGCTAGCCAGTACACTAACCTCGATTTTGGTGGTTTGTAGATTGTCTGTGTCAGTCTCGGATGTTTAATCAAACATGCATGTTTCTTTAAGGAGAAATACATGTTTTTTTCCTCATAGATCATGTCTATAATGATTCCAAAACACATACAGCTCCTCATGACATCGATCAAGCAATTTCCCCTCTTGTGTTCTGTGTAGACACACACCCACAGCAATGGTGGATGCTCTCCTATTTTGTTGCACCTCAGTCCTATTCCTTCCTCTGGCTCATCATTGTTGTTTACTGGTCTTGTAACTGTCACAGTGGATGGTGAGAAGGTCAGGTACAACTACACCTCTTCAATCAACAGCGCCAGCATCATATAGATAACACCCAATGGCCATTTTATAGCGGTAGGTATTAGTTATTATCAGATGAGAAATCGATAAAAAGAAAGAGGTCCAAACGACTTCTGAATCCAGGGGAAAACTCTGCTTTTGGTTCACAGTATTTGCTAAATATTATTTTCATTCTATGTAACGTGGGCCTAATATCTTTGTGCTGGAGGCTTCAAATTACGCGAATAAAAAGTTGTGTTGCAGCAGTTCATTTACAGCTTGACTGTAGTTTTTTATTTATTTCTTATGGCCTGGCAGCAGAGATGTGACATGAGAGAGGATGACATGCATGTCAGCATCTCAGACCCATACCAGGGCATACCAACAAGAGTCATGTCAATGACCTCTTTGAACAAGTTAAAATCCCTGTCAAATTAACCCAATGAACCAACATTGTTATTTTGGTGATGCTCAGCTGACTATTTTGCAACAGACTGACAATGAATGACCTAAAGCTCAGAAAAAACGGGTTTTGACAGCAGAAGAGGAGTCAAACAGGGAACATATTAGACAGCAGCAAGCTAATTGTGGTGGCATAAGGAAACGCCAAAGTAATTTATATACAAATTATCCGCATCAGTTGATCAAGGTTTTGGAATATTTAAATGCCATGTATCTTGTATTCAGGCTGTAACCTCTCATCAGTTTAAACAATTATGAAATGGGTTTGGCTGGTTGTAGCTTCAAAATGAGAGGATGTGTAGAGTGCAGTGTTGCTAACTTAGCGATTTTGTAGCTATATTTAGCGACTTTTCAGACCCCTCTAGCAACTATTTTTTTTCAAGAAAGCAACTAAGGACAAATCTAGCTAATTTTTCTGGTGTTACTGGAGACTTTTGGTGACTTGTTCTTACTCTCCTTAACGAGAGGTGGGTGCTGCCGGTAGGTGCTGCCGGCGGCTCCTCCCTCGTCCCAAAGCACAAGCGGTCACAGTCCTCCCAGTCTCTCCCAGCAGCAGTTACAGCAGGAGATGTTATCCCCTCAGCATCGAGTCTTCAAATGAATTGCAGTGCGCAGTTCACCGCTGGCTGGTTTACAGGCAGTCACTGTTAGGGTCACTTTGGCCGGCCCCGGATAAAGGAGGAGTTGGAATTGTGACAGAAGGTAGTTCATCGCAGATCTAAACATAGTAAGGGTGTTAGTTTTTTTTACTCACACTTTTTTTTACTTTTTTTGGCTTTCCCACGATGTTATTCCTCTCTTACAGCATCCATTACAATTACATGTACATGGTAAATTATGCAAATTAGGTGATGGCGTCATTTAGCAACTTCTAGGAGTTGGCAACACTGAAAGAGTGGCAGATACAGTCGGAATGGGCAATTGGATGGAGTGGAGGACAGGCAACATCAACAATGTTGGAAGCTCTCTTAC
Organism: Centropristis striata; assembly: GCF_030273125.1. Classification (NCBI taxonomy): domain Eukaryota; kingdom Metazoa; phylum Chordata; class Actinopteri; order Perciformes; family Serranidae; genus Centropristis; species Centropristis striata. The sequence goes on along the minus strand of NC_081538.1, from coordinate 8,401,881 downwards.
TGGGGATTTCCACCGGGTGTGTTACAGCCACGGAACGGCTCCACCGCGGTTTTGCTCCGTCTTCTGCCCAGCGTCAATTCACACCGGGCGCGTTACAGCCGCGGCACGGCAGCATAGCGAGCCAGCCATATACACGCGAGATAACGAGAACACGCGATAATCCTGACCATACGAGAGACCGCGAGATCCCGTGATTAACTCTTATTTATACAGTCTATGGATAAACTGTGTGTATAAAGAAAACAACAACAACAACCAACAGCTTACTTTGCTTCTCTAACGTGAAAGATTTGTTGATCTGACCATCTATCCTTATAAAAACAATATGTTATGTCATAAATGATTGTATGATGTTCCACTTCAACAATCAGTCTCTTGTCGTCCGTGTCACCGATCCTCTGAGACCCTTTGATTGATTGATTGATTGATGATCTGGTGCCTCGGTCATAACATAATGTCGATGTGAAGTAGTTTTAGGCTGCATGAACTGCGTATTGTGTTTTATTTTGAAAGGGAGCGGAAGTGTTTTACGTTGATTCTGAGTCGGACTTCCTGTCTGGTGCGATCTGCTCTGTTGAGATTTACGCGGTTTGGCAGCGTCTCGCGGAGAAAATAGAAGTGCTACCTAATGCTCGCCCGGTGGAAATGCTCTCATTGATTAGAGTGTTACCTATTTGCAATGGCGACCGCGGTGCTGCCGTTCCGCGGCTGTAACGCGCCCGGTGGAAATCAGGCTTTAGATTGCCCTGGAGGTGCAGATATGTGCGACCCTGTGCACCCTCTAAAAGAACAGAATTGAGAAATGTTGCTGATTTTGCTAATGTTGAAAATGAGTAAGACCTTGTCTACATGTATACGGATATTGAATATTGATTCTCCACTATTTTAAAAATAACTGATCTCCATTACCTTTGTTTTATGTTTAGTCCTTCTAAGTCACCTGATAAAAGAAAAGCACTACTGAAATGTAGTACTATTTTATTTAGTTGTTGTAGATGAAGGTAAGGAGGTCATTAGGACCCTGGGGATATTAAAAATATCCAACGCAAAGTTCATTATTCTGGTTACCGACCTATATTTTATGCACTTCTGGGGTGGAGCCAGAATAAGCAGCCTTTTACCAGTTGGGCGTTTACGGAACACCTCTAACGGGAGATGCCTGAACCACCTCAGTTAGCTCCTTATGATGCAAAGGAGGAGCTCCATCCGGATGTCTGAGGACAGCACCCAGGGGGAACAGTCAGCCAGATGTGGCCTGTGCTGCTTATAACCACATACACACACACGCACACACAGTGGCATTCAAACTACCACTACGTTCCTGCCAGGGACTGTTGCAGGGATAGTTGATCAGACATAATCAAATTACCATATTAACATTTAGCAGTGTTTGAAGGAATTTGGAATTTGTTTCATAAAAGAGGTTGGCATCTCACTCATATATGTGCAACATTAAATGGACAGTGTGTATATTCCAAAAAGATATTTATTCTAAAACAAAATACAGTAAAGCAAACAATATCTAACAGATTATTTACAGTGTGAAAATGTGGGAGAGAGATAGTGAGATAGGGCCTCTCAGTTCTCTTATTTTGCATCCCTGTTTCCCTCACTTGTGTCTTAGTCCGCCAACCAGGGTTGAATGAGAGATGCATGGAAGTAAAGGGAGGAGAGTGGAAGCATTTTAAGAGAAATGAGAAGTCCTTTCCTCCGAAGCGTCACGTGAAGCGACATCCGTTTCTAATGACGGTGGCAGTGGATCACAGCCGGATCTGCTGTCAGTCGGCTTTAAAAGCTTTGTTTGTGTCCGCACAGATACAGACATACACTAATAATAATAATAATAATAGTGTTTTCTCTGTTTAACAAACACCTGCACATGAATAACAACCTGCATTGTGTATTTATGCTATTAACACGGGACACGGGAATACCTTTATGCTTTATATTATTTATTTATTTATTATTTGTGTCTGTATATAGACTATGGTGAATTCATAATTTAATGTCCCAGAACATGATTGTGTCCGCAGAACACCGGCCAATGTTTTATTAGGTTTGATGATAAAGGGAAAAGGTAAATGTCACTCAGATTAAACCTACACTCGATGATGATCAGCCTCACGTGGGACTGTATGGGCTTAAATTTGTCTCATTAATACCTGTAAATGCACAAAGGGTGATCTACAAATAGTCCTTGATTTGCACATGTGTTTTGCTATCCACAAATACAAATTTCTAATTAGTAACTTGTATTTTGGTTTTTACAAATACACAATATATTTACAAATACACACGTATTTGTAAATACCCAATTGTCCATTTGTAAAAATAAAAAAATACATTTGTAAAACTGACAATTCTGTTTGTGAAGTGTGACTCTGCATTTGTGAATCACCAATCACACACACGCATCTCTTTCCTCACAGATGCTTTTTTGAGACGTTCTTGACAAGATCCACACAGATTCACAAACAAACAGCTCGTGATTCACAAATGGCCCGCCATAGGATTTGTAACTTGTGTGTTGGTTTTTACAAATAAATGTTTATTTGTAAAAAATACAAAAAGGCATTTGTAAAACTGAAAATTCTGCTTGTGAAGTGTGATTCAGCATTTGTGGATCGCCAATCACACACGTGCATCTCTTTCTTCAATGACGTATTTTTGAGGCGTTCTGGTCGACAGAATCCACAAGCAGCTGGTGATTCACAAATGGCCGCCCTCCTCAACAGTAGGTGGCAGTGTTGTTGCATTGATGGAGCGATTGTTTGAACTATGTTTAAGGTGGACTACACTTCAGTTTCGATTTTGCGGTAAAGCCATGGTACATAAGTAAAACTATTTTTCCTTGCCCTACATTACATTAGCACCTTTACCGTGAAAATAAAATGAAAACAATGATAACACTATCGCGACTGTGCCCGTTTGGTTAAACGTTTAATTACCTTAACTTGTTCCTTGTTGGGTAAAGTCCTCTGCTTTGTCTCAGCACAGACCCATGGCTTGGTTTATGCTGGTCTGTCTCCCTTTGTGGACAATGCAAGAGAGTAGAGACATATGTGTGATCTCCTTGAAGACTGGAGAAGAAAGAGGGAAGGAAGTGTCTGAGATGCAATTTTGTATTTAGCTGGGAGTACTGTTCTCTGGAAAAACAGGTTCTGTGTCTCCACAGCCAATGAGCTTTCCACACCTCATGTTTATGCAAATCCCCCTGGAGCTGGGAGAGAGGTGTGGCGTTGTGTCCCTTTGTTTGTGGCATACCTGTGGTCCCTACACTTGTATTTTAATGAGAAAAATTGCTTCTTTTTTTGTTTAAGGTAAAGGAGCAGCTACAGCCTCTGCCATCTGATGTATCTGTTGGAATGGCTGTAGTTTTCTTGGGATCACACTACAGACACAGAAGGGGAGGAAGAGTTCAATTGAAAACAGTGAGTACATTTATTTGGGTCAAAGAGACAGCGGCTGGAGTCTCATCTGGCAGAGGGTTCCTAATAGTTTAGGGTTGGTCCTGGGGGACAGGCTGGTAATGGTCCAAGGAGTGGTGGTGGTACAGTGGCAGACTGAGGCTCCAATCACACATCAGGTAAACAGATGGTCTAGCGATGAGTGGAAGACTGAACTAAGTGGTGCAGGTTGAGTGAGCCAGAGACCTTGAAACCAACTCCAGACACCAACACACAGAGGAGACAGACAGGAACATAAAAACACAAAAGGGAGAAAGGGAATAATGGGCAGAAGGCCGAGGCACCTGACAGTCTCAGGTCAAAAAGATGATGATACAACAGTGGAAGCTGTACAATTTTTCCCCAGTTCTGTGCTGCTTTCCCAAGAAGGATGCCCTTTATATTAGATATTCAGATAAAAAGCACTGTCATTTTGCTTTTTTCTACAGACAGATAAATCTCTCTTTTTCATAGACCAGTCTGGAGTACAGGATTGCACATGACTGCAAAAAAGCATCAGAGTGGGTCCATGCAAACCTGAAATAGCATCATGAACTTTGTTGAAGCTTGTGTTCTTCTTCTGGCAGTCTTTCCACTGTGCAGTTACTTTTTTCTTGGCCTTCTCCAACTTTTGTTGATATGGCTGCTTGGCCCCGCAGTGCTTACATTCCTTACTGGCCACCCGATGCTACTAATTTGTTGATATATGTTGATGAGCCTGGACTGCACATGATTGTGTAGCGTGTGTCCAACACTTCATCAATAACAAAATCATTCAGACAATATAGAATGGTGTGTATTTTGTAGTATTGGTTAGTTTGTTTTACTGAGAAGTATATATATATATATATATATATATATATATATATATATATATATACATAAATATATACCATTAGTTTTGGGTCACTGGAAAAAAATAATAAGAAGTTATTCTAGTCATTATTCAATGATTCCATGATTACATATTGTGTTTCAGCTTTATAATTGGAACCAACTGGATAGGCATCCTATTCTTCTGCTGGCCAAGAGGGTAGGACAGGGTTTCGTGGCTGAGTGTCTCTGTCCCCAGCCAATGCTGACGCCAGTGGAACGTGAGGATATATGAGAACATTATTAATGGTAATGTGAACTAATGTGCAAGATAGTTTTACCCCCAGTATTTATAAACATAATACTATGTGGTTGAGTCTACAATGCTATAACTTCAAATTATTGAAAACCTTAGTTAGTAGAGCAGCTTCAATAACTTTTGGCATGGAAGTCAAGCTTATGTTCTTCCTAATAGTGACTCTGCCATCTGAACCAGGGGCGACTGAGGAGACTCTAGAGACTGAGACTCCAGCAGCTGAGACTCTTCTCCTCCCTTCTGCCATCCTGCCACTTGTGTTTCCTTCCCCCATGTCAGATCGCATGTCAGTGTCCATACCTGAGTTTAATCCTGTCTCTGACCCTCTCATGACCCTTACAGTCGCCCGTGTTTACCTCCCTGCCCTCTCCTCTGTCTACCGACCTGACCCCTGTGTCATCCTCCCCCAGGAACAAGAGTTTGTTAATGTGTGTATGTAAAAATGTCTTAAATGACACTGTATTTCTTCAGTTTCTCAAATAATTAACTGTGCCCTTAAGTTCCATTACTTTGCAGAGAGTGTGTGTGTGTGTGTGTGTGTGTGTGTGTACGCTTTAATGCAATGGTTCAGTGTAGGACGTGTAACCCACATGATATAATGGGTTGCATTAAAAAAAGAAAAACAGGCACATTGTGAATTACTTCTGCAATGTTACTCAAGCAAACATAACTAATCTAGTACAAAGTGTTAAGTAATGGTTGATGTCCAACGAATGCTAGAGAATAGCTCTGAATATGTCGTCTCAGCCAACCATCAACACGCTGGGGCAGTTAGTCCCAGCCACCTGCTCCGGTCAGGTAGCAACTGTGTATGTCTCAGGTAACAAGTGTGTGGGTGTGTCTTGCAGAGCACGGGGCAGAGAGAACGGTGCCGCGATAGAGCATGATATCAGTTGTGTTGAGATAAAAGTTAATGAAATAAGGAAAGAAACAGAAGACAATAATAATTTATTGTTTTGTCCGTTTTTGAACGTCACATACGACATTTAGTGTCGTTTTCTTGGGCGTAATGTAGACTGTTGGAAGCCAAAAAGATAGCTTACTGTAGCTTTAAAGTTTGATTTGTCATTGTCATGACAGTAAAAGGCAATTTCATTTAAAAAATCGAGTTTAGGAAGATAAACATTTAATAATGAGTTTGAACAAGAAATGTAATCTTAGAGTGTGTTTATCACAGCCAGGGATGAGCATCTCTACAAGTTTCAAAGCAGAGGGAAGCAGCTTGCCCACAATAAAGTGGAGCAGTGTCAGCTGCAGATTGATGACCTGATCTATTTGATGGATGGAGCTTCAGCACTCAGCTATCTGCCTTTCCGTCAGCGTCTGAGCAGCAACACACAGCACTACAGAGCAACTCCACTCCTCTGCTCAGATAGCACTCAGATCATTTCATTCAAACCATGTGAAATACATTCCACTGCTGTTCTCTCACAAGATAAAGTAAAACTGAACTAATACCCCCATAATGCCGGAGAAGAAAATGCAACTAAATTCATTATTGCTTAGAAATCAATATGCTATTTACTTCAATTCCAGGTGCCATACAGGCAGTTGGCAGTGAGCAAGTCTATGTATTTGCTACTATCTAGACTCTTTCCACAACACTGAGTGACTGCCAATGACTCAGCAAGTGTTGAAACAAACATGTTGTCAAGCAATAATAATAATAATAATATAATGAATAATAATAATAATATAATGAATAATAACAATAATAATATTATAATAACTTAAATTTATATAGCGCCTTTCAAGAAATCCAAGGATGCTTTACATTAGGCTGAAAGATAGAGAAAGTGGGCAGTAATGACAGGTTGGAGGAGGTTAACTGAGGCCAAAGGCCTTGGTGAAAAGATGGTGCTTGAGGGAGACTTTTGAAGGTGTCCAGGAATGCTGCATTGTTTATTTTGGCTGGGAGAGAGTTCCAAAGGGTGGGGGTTGTGGCGCTGAAGGCACAAGCTCCAGAAGTTCCCAGTTTGGTGTGAGGGGTGTAGAGCACACCTGCATCAGAGGACTGCAGGTACTGGGAGAGTGCAGGTACTATACTGGGTATAGTACCTGTATAGTATAGAAATGGAACATGTTTGGCAAAATCATAATACCTCTCATTGATCCGACTTCACTTTGAGTGTCCTGAGTTCTTCCTGAACATCTACATGTGTTTTTTGTGAAGAAAAATGAAGAAAAAGCTTTGTAAGAGCGATCTGAAAAACTGTTAAATATGCTTTTCTACAGAAATCTTCCTGCGTTTTTAATATGGGAGTCAATGGGGCTGTTGGTGTGTATTGGTGGCGTATCTGTGCGTCCTACGCCCAAACTATAACTCTGACAGCTTTACCAGAGGATTGTGAGTGAGAAGAATTTCCTACGTTTCTATGTATAAATTATTTCTGTAGAGTGGAATTTGCGGCCTGGAGCGCAGTTTTCAAATTTATTTTTTGACAGTTTTATCTCTCCCTCTACACTCTGGCGATGATGTCACACACTCAATTTCTCCAAAATTGATCATGGTCATTGGACAGGGATTGATAAAAAACTATATGACCTATCGAAACGTGGATTAATACACCAATACACAAGATGTGTGTCCACTGTTTAAAGTTTAAATGGAGTCTCTAGGTGAAATTATGCTGGAGAAGCAGACTTTTGAAAATCTCCAATTATTGTTCTTTTTTGCTAATTTTTTTGCAGTTTACGTCGCAAAAAAATCGTATTCCGTAGAGAAAAGTAATAGCACACTGATCCCGATCAAACTGCATGCTTTGATACATAATTTGTAGCGGAAATGTAACGAAATTGTGTCCGGAAGAGGAAGAAGAAAAATTCCACAGTATAACAATACATACATCTACAAAAATCTCATGAACATGCACTCAAAGCACAGTGTGAAATGGCAAAGCTCTGAGATCATGCATAGCTATGTCCCCTAAAAAAAGATTTTTAGGGTGTCCCAGAACTTGAAAGCAATGTTTGCGCTCAGTGAACTGCTGCCAGCAGAAAGAGACTGTTTACACAAATATGTCCAATATCATCTTCCTGATCTACCAACATGGATGAGAGAGGTATGGATATAGGCCAAGCCCCTGAGAACAGTGCTAGGCTGTGAGAAGATTCTGGCACAGCAGCTACACTCTGTACTGGCCCGAACATAGTCACTACAGATGGAATACACATCTCTAAGTGTCACAAATACTGTGAAATGACCCCTTTGTATTATCAGAATTTGAAGTCAGCTGGCCCAGCCAGAGGAAATATATAATGTGCATGCTCTTAACTGGTCAGCTTGAGACCAGATCTAGTACATACTCTTCAGGTCCAAAAACCCTGAAAGCTTAAAAACATTTTTGGTTTTTGCGGTTAAGGATGTAGTGTCATCTTCGAATAAGGTTTCCGTCTTTTGTTAATACACATTCTCCATACAGAATGCTTGCTGGTATAGCTTTAGTAATGTCGGCATGGACACTATCAACACATGCAAGGAGACGGTAAAAATCACATCATGCCTCTCTGATGTTTCCCAGTCCATTTATTGTTTCACTTATGCCAGGTTTTGCTGCCAGCCAGCAGTGGGGCTGATGGGAGGGGGTGTGTGTGGATTGGATGCTTCCTGGTTGTCAGGAGCAGAGGAGGCTGGGAAGAAAGCTTTTCATTCTTGTGCGTAACCATGGGACACAGACTACAGCCACTCAGGTTCACTTCACTCTGTGTGCCTGCACACACACTCCATCATGTTAGCATAATGGTGTGGTCTATCTTGTTGTAAAAATGGTACAATCCATTCAGATGGAGTTGTGGGCATACCCCAAGTCATCTCTTTTCTCCAGGTTTTTTTGAGGTGGTGCGAAATTGCCAGTAGTAAACATACCGTATTTCCTCAAATAGTAGCCAGGGTTTCTATTAATAAAAAATCAGTTTGGGCCCGGCTAATAATAGGGGCAGGCTATTATTTGAAGGAGGCTTTTATTAAAAAAAGAAAATCAGAGCAGCTCTGACCAGCACTTTTTAGAGTGTTTTACACGGCGCTTTGTAGCCAGTTACCCGGATGTCAGCCATATTGGAAGTACTCGGATGTAAACAAACAATGAACAGCACGCTGAATGTTCATTTTAAGCAGGATTTCAAATGTCTAAACTACTAAAAAGCCCAGAAGAACGTGCGTAAACGGCTCGACTTTACAGAGAATGACTAGGACAGCGGGAGAAACAACCACATTTACCTACAGTACTAACTCGTGTGGCGAAACTTCAAAATACAGGTGTTGTGTCGAAATCTGTTACAAATGATGTTTCCTGAATGGTGTTCTCCGTAGCATCACCTCCGCGGTTGGAGTTAGGATTTAAGTTTAAGGTTAGGCCTTGTAGAGATAACTGTTTGGGGTAAAGGTAAACTTGGGGTCATGTTAAGCAACTTAAAGGAGGACTGGTTGGGGTCAGGGATAAGGTTGGGTGCAGGTTAAGGGATTTCATTGGTTGCAACAAAACTAATTGTGCCTTAATTTGGCCATTATTACGGTCTTAAACAAATTGAGCATTTGTTTCAATGTATTCATTGCTCTGGTTTTGGAAATAGGGATACAGCTTACTACTGGTTTAACAATACATTTAATTGAAATATTGTCTTATAGCTAGTATCTACAGCAGCTTTCTTGAAGTAGGATTTTCGTATTCAGGGAAACTGGGACCATGTCATTTGGTTTTAAGCAGAATTTATCATTTAGACTTCCTGTTCGTCAGAGGGGGCTACAAAAGGAGTCGACATTGGACTTGTCATTGTTGTGGAGGAAGGTGGAAACAAGAGTTGCTGGCAAAAGACATGATGTTGCTATTGTACTGGAGGAGCACATCATTCTGCACAAGCTAAGGGATGTTGCTAATGCCTTTGCAACATTGATGGGTCTTCTTTATTGCCTTAATATAGATCTTCCAGCAAATACAAAAAGTTGTCATGGGCATTGGTGGTGGCCACTGTTCAGCCAAAGTTCACAGGCTCCGAAACAAGATGCTGCAAGGCAAAGTGTCATGACAAGTTGGCCAATTTAATCGCAGTTATCACTGATCCAGTTGGTCTGCTCAAATCATACAAATGTTTATTCATTAAAACTACACAAAACAAAACCGTACATACATACATATCACATAGTAAAAATACTCAACACAAGGTTTATGATGAAAAGAAAAAAAGCGTGTAAAAGTCACAGAAAAAAACCCTGTAATGCATACCAAAGGCAAAGGCCACCAAGTTTTGAAATTTAAATTAAACAACATTCAGAATGTTCTTTGATGTTGATGAGTCAATTGTATGTAATACTGTTAAAAAAATACCAACCTATTTGCAAATTATGCAGTTGAAGTTTTTGAATGAACATTTAACTAAGTTGAACTACTCTTGAAAAAGTAACCTGGCTACCTGAGAAAGATGAGTTAATTCTTAATGCCTTTTTGAGACAACTTTCATTAAGATGACTCTTGCTGAGTAGTCCTAGTGGTGTAGTGGTAGAGCGCTACCACTCAGCTTCCTTATTGAACTGGACTCGGGTCCAGCCCCCCCCCCCCCCCCCCCCCGTTTTTTAAGTCATGTGCTTTCTATGCCCAACAATCCAACTCAACCTCTTTACTATGACTTTCAAATGGCTATAAGACTGACAAACAATGCCCTGGAATGTAATTCAAACAGGAACTATAATCCCCCTACAAGGGATTTACGTTAACAAATTACTTTTACATAATCCCAATTTGTGGAAGACACAGTTCTTGGAAAGGACTTTGTGGATATACTCTGGCAGGAACAGAGGACAAATATAGACATGCTTTCTCAGCAATACTTTGAAATAAGCCTACGTTGCATGTAAAGGCACAAATGGTCTGTTGACCAAACCATACACATGGTTGCTTCGAAACCCTGGGACATATTTTTAGGAAATTAAAACAAACTAGATTTTTGTAATGGATAACTGAATTATTTCTAGACCCCATTAGATCCTGTTTTTACTTTAACTTTTTCAAGGTCTCCCATCAATCAACAGAAGCACCCCACATGGCCCCTCTCTCATACACATACAGCTTTAAATAAGCAGTGTTCCACTATAGAAGATGAAAATGCCCTCACTGTGCTTCTGGCATAAACATGCTGCATAATCATTAGAAGGATGTAAAGTATGAAAGAGGAGAATGCTGTTGCCATGGACACCTCAGTTGTAAAACAGTCAGCAACTTAAGCATCCTGTAGTAAGCAGACAGTAAACTTTTGTGCTGACTCATGTTAAAGGCACTCTAGAGGTTGCATTAAAACATTTTTTTCTAAAATTCCAGGAGTGTGTGTGTGTGTGTGTGTGTGTGTGTGTGTGTGTGTTATGAGTTTCTTAACAACCATTCATCTGATCGGTGCCACGCTAAGCAGGTGTGTTGCTGAGGACCCAAGAAAGTGCAATGCTTAAGGTGAGCTCATATTGTCGCTAAAAGATTTGTAATAGTTTTGCTCTGGCGATATACGTTTCTTCCGTTCACATGAGCAGAGAGGCATTCGGTCAATGTTTCATTTTGCTAAATGGATGCTATCTTTAGTATATACTGTTCCACCCCCATTTGACTATTTAATGTTAGTTTGCCAAGCTTTTGAATTAATGTCAGCTCACCATCGTCAACAAAGGTTACTCCTGAGAAGGCAAGCCATAAGTCGGATGCTCAGGCTAGTTTAATTCCTCTTTTTGTTTGTGAGGACGATGTGTGTCTTAACAGATGTGAGTTGCCGCAAGTTGTGTCTGTATGATTTTTAAATATGCTTAAATATGCATAGTTCTTTTCCAAGTGTATGCTAACAAATTAAGCTAATGTGAGTCCAAGCTAAGTCCAATAACCTTTTGTAACCTTTGGGCACCATTCTTGTGTTGGAGCTCTGCCAAGTGGAGTGTAACAGCTACTCATTATTTCTGTACATTTAATGTAAGTGTAGGAGTAAAAATGGGATATGCAAATAAGATGAAAATAACATGATGGAAACATAATCCACCTGGGGGGCACTGTTCGGGTAAGAGGTAGTGGTGTATGTTGACAGGAGAGAAGAAGGGAGTAGATGAGATTGGAGAAACTAGAAATGTTGTGTGCGTTGAGGTTGGGTTTCCCTTTCGGGATGAGGTTCAGTTATGAGACATCAAAGGGAACAACTTGTCCTTTGCTACTGCTACCTCAGACTCTACGTGACCTCTAATTCCTTTCAGTCCATTTGAGATAACCGTAAGCTATGAAACTGATAAATCAGGTTCATTTATCACCAAATAGACATTAAAGGGCATTGCAATATCAAAGATATTTTCAGTTGTGAAGTCATTAGCTGCATGGAGCCTTGGATGTAAATTGTGACACAATGTGTCCGAGACCCTAATTCAATCATGTGCTGAGAGTCTGAGCTAAATGTTTTTACATTTTGCTTTCAGAAGGTTTGTGGCAAAAAAATATCAGGAGACATATCTTCCTCCTTGTATTAAATTTCTCCTCCATGACTTTTAAGAACGTTTGTATTTTGTGGTTAAATAACCTGTATTTGATACCTCAAAAACATAGATGTTAAAAGCTTACCCTCTAATTTGTCTTTGGGGAGACAACTTAGCTAGTTTAAAATTCTAAATCCTGAGATAAAACCGAAAGGAAAACAATACCTAAGGAAGTAATAATAAGGCAGGATTATGGGGATATTTTTTATAGCTGTGAAATAGAAGGAAAACAATAAATCAAGGTCAAGTAAGGACCACAAACAATTGTTCAACCAGGCAAGCTCCATGTTATTTCTTCAACTCCACCATGCATTACATGCAGTACTGGCCTTTAATGAAATTTGATGCATTAACCAAGGACAGTCAGACATCATTCTGAATTCCATGTTTCAAAAGTGAAATTTCAGGCTGTAATGTAAAATCTAGTCTTAGGAAGGTTGCACTCTTTTATATATTTTTAGTCTGACCTGATGTATTGTTATAACTCTGCTATCTATTTTGTAGGGGTACCGTTGATGCATCCTGGGCTTAGTGCCACCCACGACGACTGTGATTGTTTTAAGGAACAGTCTTCTTCTCCCATAACATAATAATAATGGGTGCTACCAGACCATTCTCCAGTGCTGACACAGTACTGTGGAGTTTGGTTCAATTCTATTTATATATCAATTCTATTCAAGACTAATTTATCTACCAAGTCAGTCACTTAATAACTTTAGTCCAAACTAAAATATAGTATCTTAAATATTGGATGGATTGCCATGAAATTTGGTATATACATTCATGGTCTCCTGAGAATGAATCCTAATGACTTTGGTGACTCTCTGACTTTTCCTGAGGCCAGCGATATACTTGCTGTTTAACCATATTTTCACCTACAATAGTGATTTGTAAGTGAACAATGGGAGCCAGCTCCTGTCCGTGAGCTTTTTTTTTTCGATTTCTTTTCTAAAGTAATACAAGGCAGAATGATATGATCTCTGACTGCTCCATTCTAATCCGCACCGTTCATCGTTGCTTGCAGCCTTAATTTGTAGATGAAAGAGTTACATATTGTTGCTTTAAAACAGGTACTGCTATCACCCAAGTGCATTTGTTGCAAGTTTATCAATTGCAAGACCCGAAGAAATCAAATTAATTGTCAAAAATCTAATTTAGTCCATGTCCTGTTTTTTTTTCTTTGCCAAAATGCCAATTAATTTGCAGAAAAACAATAACAATAATTCCTACAATTCCAATAGGGTCCTTGGCGACCCTTGCGGCCGCTGCTCTAGCCCTAACAATATGCAGCAAACTGTAAAGAACATTCAGTATTTAATTCACATAACAGAACTGACCTTAAGGTCAGCTGCGAGACAATTAGAGGGCCCTGAGTTTATTAAGATTCCAACTTTTGTATCAGAAAGTAGAGCAAGAAGTCTGAAAGCCTCAGTGGTTGGGAAATGTGCTAATAAGCTGAAAGTTTGGCAGTCCTCCCTGTTGAGTGCCCCAATTACACTCCTTGTTTCCATTATTACTTCCTCTGTTACGAGCAATATGAAACCATTGTCAGGTGAATTCTGGAGTTGGATGTTGAGATGGTGTGGGGTTTTCCTGCCTTAGAGGACAAAGGACCATGAACACACTATGAATTTTTCTACAAAGTTGCCAATTTAATAACTTAATTAAATTAAATTAAATTAAATGTATTAAATTTCAATATTGCGTGTGAATTAGTGCCCCAAAGCAAATTGAGTTAGTCGGTACATTTTTTTCACATGTTCGACTGTTTGTGTCAAGCAAGACTAACATGTAACGTTCAACTTTAAGCAGGGCTTGACTGGGGAAAAAAATGGGCCCTGGCATTTTCCCCCCCAGAGTGTCAATCAAAACACAGGAAATCAAAATGGATAAGTTTTACTCTTTAATATAAATGCAATAACGTGCAGCACAACAAAGCAAGCCCACAGGCATAAGAAAATATGGAAGAACAAAGTACTGTAAAAGAACAGCTCCATTGTTCACTGTAAAATGGTGTTCTACTAATGCTCAGGAAACAAATGTTTACATATCGAAAAAGATCCCTTTGGGTGGGCAAATTACTCTGGAGACAGAAATGTCCTACTAGACATACAGTCATATTAATGAAACCTTCACGTCCAACTGTTTGTCTGTCACCTCCAAATCTATCAACAACTGATCAAGCTGGCACAGACAACAGCAAATCACCTTCTCAACACTAACAGGACTGACCAAGATGCAAATATGAGAAGGCACTAGAATGTTAACCCTTAAGAGGGCACTCATTGAAATACTTGCAAATTCCAAATTTCGACCCTAGAGAATATTGGAGGATATTACATACAGCCAGAATGTGTAAAAAAAACCATACGGTCCCGGGGGAGGGGGCTAATATTTTGAGAAAAAAAGTTTAGGAGATTAAAGTGTCAAATCTACGAGAAAAAATGTGCAGATTTATGAGATTTAAAGTGTACCGTTCCAGGTCTTCTACTCTTCTTCCCAGCTCCTCAATCTTCATGTCTTTTTCTTTTATCACAGCCTTCAGTTGTCTGACTTCATCAATTAAATCCAGTAGGCCCATCTGTTGTTTAACCACCTTGCTCAGCTCCTCTGACATAAAGTTAAGGGACTTTTTAACTTCTTCCATATCTTCTGATAACTTCTTAGTTGCCATGTTTCTCTTCATCAATAGACGTTCTTAGAAAAGGTTAAGTTCAGTAGAAAAAGAAGACTTTGAGGTTCCAGGTAATCCAGTGATATTGACTGCAGAGCACATGTCATGAAAAATACCAAGTTAAGAAACTTAACTAATCTCTCAGATCTCAGGGGGTTGGGGGGCACAGCAGCAGGTGATGATGCGCCACCATTGGCCAGTAGTGATGGTGAGTGGACCAGGAGAGGAACATTCCCATCTGGGGCCGGACCAGATCCACAGCAGTGAGACCAGCAGGAGTGATGGAGCAGGACCACAGCTCCACACCCTGTGAAGAGAGAGCAGAGAAAAGTGCGAGTATTCTGGGAAAATAAAAGCTTGTGTCATGTATTATTGGGACAGAGAGAAAGAGGGCCCCGGTGTATCGTGTCCCCCGACACATTGGGCCTATAGCGGCGTAACTAGGGGCTGGTCCAAGGCATTCACACGTGTTGTGGTGAATTGCTGGCGTGTTGTGATGAATTTCTGGTGTGTTGTGGTGAATTGCTGGTGTGTTGTGATGAATTTCTGGTGTGTTGTGGTGAATTGCTGGAGTGGTTTGCACTTCAGGGCCACCGTACATACTTGTTAATGGCCAAACAAACACACCCACATGCACCCGAGGAGGGAGGGAGAGAGGACTCCAGCCGCCGCTGCGACCACACTAGTGTTAGCCGTCAGACAGCATCAGTAATAGCGCCAAGAGAGAGAGAACACTTACCAAGCGACAAATACACTGCCACACATAAGGGGAACACGGAGCACCACTCAAGCAGTCTCGCCCAATAATCGGTGGCCAGGTAGGATGGAACCTCCTTAACCCCAGAAGGTAAGCTCACCACACAAACCTCACACAAAGCACCAATCTCTGTGCGGGGGGAAAGCAACACATCAGAAGTGCCCACATTAACAACAGGTATGTACACAGTACCTCCCTCAACTCGAACCAGTGCTGGGGACGCCAGAAGAGCAGCAGGAAGACCTTGATCCAAGGGCTCAAAAAGCACAGTCGTCCCAGAGTGTTGGGGAGAACAGGTGGCTGGAACTAGCTGCATAGTAGCATAGCAAAGATATGTCAAGCTTTCTTGCCTCGCAGCTTAAAATCTACATTTAGTGAAAGAAGTAAACGGTGAATAAAGGCAAATTCTGTTGCAGTAAAACTTGCTGATGTTCTTGTCAATGAAAAAATGTAATCTATCGTCTCAAGGCATAATGGCGAAAACAAGTTGCGTTCCTTGTGAATCGTTAAAAAAAGCATGTCTTTGTCCCAAACTGTTCAAAAGGTTTAAAATTTGGACCCAGTTCTACGAACAGTAAGCTGGAGCTTCTTATTCCCTGCATCAGTATGAGCAAGTTCAGAGAGAGACACCACTCTGACTGTAAGCTTCTTTCTCTGTCCACATTCATTTATTTAGATTAGTTTCCTCTGTAACTCAATGACACAGAGGCTTAGCAACGGACCAACTCATTTTGGTGTTTTAGAACATGCTTGTCATGTGTTAACAATTCATGGTGGAGGTATAAACCTTTCAATGGCTCTCATTGATTTGTGTCTGTGAATAGAAGCCTCCGATTCAAAATTGTCTCTGATCTGGAGATCAATACTCACAAGAGTTCAACAAAGCAAGTTAATTAGGTGTGCGGAGGAAAAGGGAACGTAACAGGTTGGAAACAGACATGACACAATTCATTATGCATTCAATTGGTATTGCTACTTTGTACTGCAAAACCATTGCATTTGATGATCAAGATTGTATTTTTGTGGTAGTAAGGTAAAAAGCAGCAATCAATAGTAGAGTGCTATTGATTTTTTTGTTTTCTTCCCATATCCAGGAATAAGCGTTCCACTTGGCTACATTTAAAAACACAGGATTAGCAAGAAAATGCTCCTAGAAGCCTCCAGGGTTTTTACACCTCACTGGCCTCAGCACACAGTCACTTTCCAGTGACGGTTTAACCAAGGAACATTTCAACATCAAAGTCACACTCTTTTCTTACTAATTTGAAACAGACCTTAATCTCTGACTATTAGATGATGGGGTGTTGAAATCTCAAGGCAGAAGTAAATAATTGGAATGGAGTTTGAATTGTTCCTCAGTGTGCAATCCTCTTTATCCCATGTGGCCAATTCACCGAAACCACAGTAATTAGTTGTGTGAGGTTGGACAAGACATAACTTTATCTGAACAGTTGTTATATAATATCTTAGGGCATTTTCACACCTGAAAGTCCGAACCAAGGTCCGCGTTCTGTTACATTGTATACATTTGGTCCTGTTGGTTTTGGTTTCACACTGCAAAAGGAATAACGGACTTTACAAGACAGTTCTACTGGACACGTCATCTCCCTGTGTACTTCCGCGGCTCATTTTGTTTTGGTCACGCTGCGTTGTTAGGCCGGCCGGCATCTGACGTCAGTGTTACTTCCTTAACGTGTTTACACAAAATGAATCCAGCGAGCCACCTTTTACTCTGTTTGAGTCCTTTTCCCATGCGTTATTTCAGTCTTGTGGCAGTGAAGGTTTCTGCTGCTGTCCTCAGCTCAGAATTTAGGTAAGAATCAAACTGAAAAGTCCTAAAGTCCGGACCAAACGAGATAGGTGTGAAAGCGCCCATAATCATACTGTATGTGTCTGGATACTGTCTCTGTATCTCTAATTGAAACCTAAGGTTTTAGTGTCAGTAGCAACAGTATCCAGTTTGAAACGTCAAAAAAAACCTGTAAATTAACTTAGTGAATTAATTAAAAGGCTTGGTTATAGTCAATTTAACAAGTCACTCTACATAAATACAAAAATAGGCAATTTGTCACTGCTTTACTAGATCGTGTGTATACTATTACACACTGTTGTGAATGTTCGACTCAAGGCAAAAAAATAATTCACACAATATACATACAAAATTGATGAAGAAATGGTAGGAGATGAGAAATTAGTGCCGTTTGCGATTGGCGACATGATAATACGATATTTGCATCTTTGGGTATCCATGCAAGATAAAAAAAAAAGACTTTAAAAACAAAGTTTAAACATGAGCAACAAATCAGGTTGACACTGTTGCTTAAGCGTTGTTCGTTTGTTGTCCTGCAGACAGACCTTACAAAGCATAACTTTAGACTTTAATCCATTTATTGCAATTAAATCACAGCTGGCATCTGGATGCAGACTTCCACAACAGGTACAAAGCAACAATTGTAGTTATTTTGGCCAGGGCTGATGATGGATGAATGCATACATGCATTTTATTGTAGGTTTTATACTCCCTTTATCCAGGTGCCTTTGGTTTTAGCCTTATTAAAGGAGAGAATAAAAGGGTTAGGGCGTCCTGGTTCAGTTCTCTTCCAGCTTCTAATCAGCAGCAGCAGTACTTTTGAGTTTCTTCCATTTGTTATTTCTTTGTTTTTCTTGATCGCTCTGGTAGTCCTATTTCCCTGGGTTCATTTCTGATGTTTTGAGGCGAGAGGGCCAGCCAATCAGTTTGGGTTAAGGTTTGGTGTTCATTTGTTTGCTGGTGATTTATGTTGTTTGGAAATAAATTTAATTTTTTATGGCATTTGCTGTGTAATTATGTTGTGGCCCTTTTTGTAAAGAGCTTTCTGGGGATTGTGACAGAGCCACATTGTATGTGATCAATTGATGGCAATATTAGCCCTTTTTTTTATTTGAGTGCCAGAAATGATAGAACCAAAGGATTCCACAAGGAACCGTGGAAATGAGGTCAATTACATGGATGACCAATTAAAAAACAACAGCACCATTTGAAACCCAAGTACAGAGAAAACACAAAATTTTCAGTCTATCAGAAAATTGAAATTCCATAAAAGCACACCTGCACCAGAATTTAACTTTCGGCTTTCTACTCTCTCTCTCTCTCTCTCGCTCAGCTGGAGCTCATTCAGATTCATCAAGCTCCAGCATTTAAGCCTCACCAGCCCAGCACTAGATGCCAGATTGTCTCTTGTGTCATGCAGAACTTTCCAGCACTCTACTTCGGCTTGATTTCCCGGTTCCGATCCCGTCTGTTCCTGACTCCGTCTCCTCATCTCTGTCCCCGACTCTGATTCCAGCCTGTGTGTGTCCTGGTTGGATTTTTGCTGTTCCTGTGTTGGTGTTTGCTGCTCCAGTTTCTCTGAAGAGGATTACTTGCCGGTCGCCTTTCCTGCTTCAGAGCTGTGCTTGGGACTCTGGTATTTCTGTGTCATTCAGAGACTCTAGTTGCAAGACTGTCTTCCTGTTTGTTGTTTCCTGTGTTACCTGCTGTGTGTGGACCAATAAAAGAGACCTCATTCTCAATCTTGGTTGTACTGCATTTGGATCCTGCCTGATTCACAACACATCTCTTCCATTGGTCAGTTCCATTCTGTATATGATGTAAGACATGGCAAGTCACCAGGTCGTCATCAATGCTGTGATCAAACAGAACCCACTCTGGGTAACTGTTACAAAGATGTACAGGAGCAACACATTCTAATTCCCAATGTGTCAAACGCATAGACTGTATATAAATAATGGACGTAGTCACCGTGACGTCACCCATTGGTTTGTGGACTGCCCGTTGAAAGCCTCCAGTTCAGCGTTATACTCGTCGCCATCTTGTTTCCGATACGCGGAGCAGACCATAATTGGACTGTGGCGGAGCGAGAGGGATCTGACGACACTGACTACACGCCTCTCTACACCGGCAACCCGACTGAGAGAAGCCGCTGCTAATTCATGTTAGCATCAATTAGAGCATTTACTGGGATGTTAGTTTTGGCTAGCAAAAAAACAAAAACAAAATGTACCTTTTCTTACCTCAGAAAACTGAGCAGTGACTCCTTGGAGTGTCTGTTAGTCCAACCAAACACTGAACAAGACATTTTTACTGAACAAAACGTTCAAATAAACTGTCATTAAGTAAAAATACAGTGTGAAAGGGTCAAAGTTATGAGACCAAATCGATAAACGTCCTCTTTTCTATCTATATAACGTTATATATAACTTTATTGACACGTTGCCGTGGATACGCATTGCTTTGCTTCTCTCCTGGTGACAGCTCGCCTTGTTAGTGACCTGTAGCCACGCCCCAAATCATATGATTCTTTATCTTCTATTTTTTTCTAAATGGGGCCATTATTAGAACTATTGACTTCAAATTGTCTTGAAGATCATTTTTTACTAGCGATTGAGACCATATTGTTGTCCTGAAAATTTTTTCTGAGGTAATAAATCAAGTCAGAAGTTTTCAAATTTTGCACTGAAATGAATGGGGAGATTTTTTTTGCAGCCAAACTTAGCACCCCCTGCTGGAATTTTTCGGTAGATTGCAGCCTTAAGGCACTTCCTGGTTGGCCTCCATGCTCAGACACGGAGATTGCCGCCTGGTCAAACGGCAGCTCGGTCACTGGCCCTACACTTGAAGAAGTGATGCTGCAGGTGCCCTTCCAGCGCAACTTTTGGACGCACAGGGATGGTTGGTTGGTATGGTACCGTGGCACTGTCAAGTTAGCAGTAACACATTTGCCCACTTCCAGGTAGACTCTCTGAAAGTCAGGACTCACATCGGCACCTACAGCTCAACTCTACTCCCCTGATTTTTTTTCTTCTTTTTTCTCCAAATCAATTGAGTTTAATCAATGTAATTCAATCTATCTATTTATGCCAGTGTCTAGCCACACCATACAATGGAAATGCAACTTTGTTCACCTAGAGGATGTCAAAGTCTGTTTCTAAATTTCATCTTCCTCTTTTCTATTTTTTGCATCATTGTAGGCTGCCAAACATTTTTATACAATGAAATAAAAGAAAAACAAGTAAAGGAGGTAAGACGCTGTAAAAAAAAAAAAAAAGTGTTAAATAGCAGTTTATTTATCGTTGCTGAAATGGCTAACACTTCTTTTTGTCTGTGTTCGTGCTTGGAAGAGAAGAGGTCAAAGTTAGCTGGCTGCCTTGTTCCTCATGGTAAGAGCTTGGAATTTTAATCCACATTTGCTGATTTTAAAGCCTTTTTTACAGTATGCTTTGTAATTATATGTAGTTTCATACCAGTTCAGTACCAGGCTTCTGAAAAATTAATTTGTTGTTTTATGATACCCCAGTGATATAAAATACTATTGTGGTATATGCAATGATCTGTGGCACCTGTGGCAAAACTTGAGAAGACACCTGCGAGCCTGCCAGCAACTTCCACTAGTTTAACATTAAACGTGTTTGTTTGTGTGTTTCAAAGACACCTGTATTTTGAATGTTTTAATGTTTGTATGCACGTACTGAATGTGCATAAGTAAAAATAAAGATTTGAAAGATGTTTTCATTACATTCTGAATGTTTCTTTCACACACCCAGTCTCCTTTAATGTTTTAATTATGCCGTGTGTGTGTGTGTGTGTGTGTGTGTGTGTGTGTGTCATATATACCATAAGCAATTAAAAAATAACATGGGTTGTGTAAAAACATTAGTATGTACAGAATCTCTGACGTGTGCAGGAGTATGGGTGAGTGAAGAGGCTAACAAATGTGTTAATGAATATTTTGTAGCGTCAACTCAAATTTCACCACTGTTGCAATTACTGTCTGTGACGTACCACATTAATTAAACCTGATTTCAACATTGCACTTTTTCTTGAATTGTTGAAGTATACTGTAGACAGCCCCATCACTTTTGGGTAGCTGCCTTATCGTCCACAAAGATTTTCTATGATATAGAAAAAGCATCACAATCTGCACCAAGTCTATGAAACGTTAGACACTTTCTGTTTCCCAAATGGGCCTTGTGTCCTCGATCCCGCTCCCCAAACCTCATTCAAGCGTTTTGAACGTCATGTAGGTAAATGAAAGCTGACCAACAATTCAGCACCATAGACAGTTCAGCATTGTCAAATCTCACGATAGTGTTTCTGCGAGAAAACAGTTTACAGCTTTTTTCCCACTTTTTTCTCATAAATCTGCAACTTTTTTCGTGCAGATTTGCCACTTTAAATCTCTTAAATCTGCAACTTTTTCTCACATAGATTTGCCACTTTAATCTAGTAAATTTGCAACTTTTTTCTCGAAATATTACCTGAAGTTACCAAATATAGTTCTTTGCCTGATAAAGGGTTAATGGAAATCTGCTCTGTTGTGATATATTGCATTAAATTAGACAAGCCCACATCTGTGTCCTTAGATAATCTAGTGTTGTGGTTGAGTACTGAAAGGTAGCACTTAAGTACACAATTACAGAGCTGTAATTTAAAGTAGACACTGACTACAAATAAAGACACCAGTTCGGTATCATAGCTGTTGACAGCCAACATCTCTGTTTATCAGACACTCCAGTGTTGAGCTTGGTTCCTCTTTCTTGGCTTGTTAATAAAATTTGGCAGTGTCTCGTCAGAACAGGGAGATGAGAGACCAGTGGGACAAAACAAGGCTGCAAAATCCAGAGGCAGGAAACAATAACATGACTAATCCTGTAGGAGACAATCCACAGTACTGTGACATACAATCTCTCTCTCTCTCTCTCTCTCTCTCTCTCTCTCTCTCTCACACACACACACACACACACACACACACTCAAACACACACGATGTGGAGCTGTAGTGCTGCAATATTATCTCCAGGGGAAGAAACAGCTTGTGTTTGTTTGCTGAGTAAGTGTGTGTGTTTGTGTGTGTATTTTCTGTACATTCTTGCACAGTGCTGATGTCTGTTAACAGAAGATTTGAGTACAGCAGTGCTGTATTTGGTGTATAATCAATACACCTGTTACCTTATAATACCACATTCATCTACTGTAAGTTTCGATTAATCAATTTTCCTTTTCGGAGTTTGCATGTTCTCCCCGTGCACTGCAAAAAAGCCAACTTGTATTTTTTGGCCTAAAACAGTGATTTAAAACTTGGAAATATAAATTACTGACATTTAGGGCAATAATGTAAGTTAGCACAACAGAGGAAGCCAGTTGTAACAAGTGACAATAGTTCTGCTAACTTTTATTTCTTTGTTGTGAAATTTGGTCATTAGCGAAAGCTAGCGGCTGACTGATGCTAGTGGCTTACTGATGCTAGCGGCTAACTGATGCTAGTGGCTAACTGATGCTAGCGGTGCTGCTTGTTACAGCTACAAGAGTAGCCATTAGCGTATCAATGCTAACTCAAAATTGTGGTCGCAACATTAGCTGACATTTCATAGCGGCGTTACAATCGTGCCAGAGAAATTCAGAGTTGAGCAAACTCAAAAACAAAACTTAAAATATTTTGTTTAATTGTCCAACTTAAAATTTTATCGAAGTTTGTTGCCTTGAAATTTTGAGTTCACCCAACTTTTCTTTTTTTGCAGTGTGTCAGCGTGGGTTCTCACCGGGTACTCCGGCTTCCTCCCACATGCACTTAGGTTTAATTGGTGACTCTAAATTGTCTGTAGGTGTGAATGAAAGCGTGATTGTCTGTATCTACATGTCAGCCCTGTGATAGTCTGGCAACCTGTCCAGGGTGTACCCCGCCTCTCGCCCAATTTCAGCTGGGATCGGCTCCAGCCCCCCGCGACCTGAGTATTAAGCAGTAAAGGATGATGAATGAATGAGTGAATGTTCCTTTTCTTTTTTTAAGGAGACCACTGAATGTTGATGCCAATAGAATTTAAGCCATGATGTACTATGTTTAATTACAATATCATGTCAACCCACCATTTCTGCTTGAAAACACAAATAATAGTAAAAAA
The DNA here is from genome assembly GCF_030273125.1 of Centropristis striata. NCBI lineage: Eukaryota > Metazoa > Chordata > Actinopteri > Perciformes > Serranidae > Centropristis > Centropristis striata. The sequence continues at coordinate 8,378,452 of NC_081538.1, read as the reverse complement.
AACTTAAGAAATACAAAAAAAGTTTAAATCGTCAGTTTACCCGAATTAGGGCAACATAAAACACATTTCCTTCAAATAGACTTGATCAGGTTGTTTATTGTTGCCTGTTGAATGTTGGTCCAATCCTCTTCAATGGCTGTGCAATGTTACTGGATATTGCCGATCCAGAGCATCCTAAACATGCTCAATTGGTGAAATGTGAGTATGCAGATCATGCAAGAGCTGGAATGTTCTAGCTTCCAGGAATTGTGTACAGATCCTTGCAACATGGGGGCCATGCCACTTGTCACAGTATCTCTATGCATTCAAAATGCTATCAATAAAATTTGTGTCCCTACAGGGGGGTGATTGCTTTCACATTTCTGGGGTAGAAGCTGTTACTGAGCCCTGTAGTGTTGGTTTTCATGTGTCTGTACCGCTTTCCTGATGGCAGCAGTACAAATGCTCACGAGAAGTTCAAGAGAAAACGATCTTTGTTATATCAAGATAGCGAAATAATAAGTCGTTATCACGAGGTAATGGTGCATAAAAATAAAAATAAAATACATGGCTGTTCTCGGCTTCCATAGAGATTAAACAATGCCCTGTTTTTATCAATTAAACACCGGTTTACAGGGAGTCCACTATGAAGGATAGATTTATAGATTAACTTCAATTTTAATAATTTTGATTAGATATGAGTTGCTCTGATAAAGACAATGTTTTCAGCATTTATTTGTAATACAGATGCCATGCCATGCCTTTTGAGAGAGTTAATGCAGGTTTATTTGTATGTATGTATATGGCAGCAGTACAAATGCCGGACGAGCCCCCAAAACTGGCAGTTTTGACAACCGCACTAAGTTAATGGGTGAACTGGCCAAACAAGACGCACACAATACTCAGTTCTCCAGGTTTTAATAACACAACCGTACTCCAATACACCGCTCAGTCCCTTATTTTACAATAGCAACAAAGTCCCATACACTGTTCGACTTGTTGTTGCACTTTCTAGCATTGGCTCTTAAGCAAGAGGCAAAGTGGCCCTAACCTTCCTGCCCTGTACATCACATCAGGACAGACACCATTTATCCACACGTTCCCCTCTCACATGGTTATCAGAGTTAAGTTCACGGTTTGAGTTCCCACAAGGCCTTGCATCTTGAATATCAAGTAGGTCGCCGGCCACTTCATGCCTCACCATGACAGGAAACACCAAATTTCCTTCACACATCCTGAACCAGAGTTCAGTGTCAAGTTTATGCTGACCGTTTGTGGCTTCCGTCCACATATTATTCCAGCTCTGGGCTGCTTAGAGTAATCACCCCAATGACAGAATGGATGGCCATACTTTGCCTGGTATGTACTGCTTGTAAACACTGTGATTAACTTTATTAATGAACAGTTTATTGCGCGCGTGTGTGTGTGCGCGCACACATCTGTATGTTTTTCCACAGGAGTCTGCTCTCATACTACTGGACGTATGAGTGTATGCTCAAGGATCACTTATAGATGCAGTAAAAAACTTATTAAATAAACTTATACATTTTATTGACTGCTTTATACCTTCATTAACTGCTGCCTTCTCACTCACTGTAACCAGTAGTGGCTGCAAGCAATCAACAACTGCTTCAGTTACATAGTAAAAGCATTTTTGGCAGTCGGGTAAGATATAAACAAGCCTTTTCTTGTCTGTTTCAGGCAACATTTCTGCTTTTGTCGTAGCTTAAAAAACAAAAAACTTCCATCCATCTGCTGCAATCTCAACTGCTGGGGTTAAACTGCCCACCTCAGCGAGTGTGCAATGTGGAACCTTTTGCGTTTGGCACCCTTGTTAACAGGTTGCAGGCACACAGCCCACAGAAGCAGCTCAGCTGTCACTCATCTACAGATTTGGCATGTCAATTTATTTTTGTGTGAGATGCATGCAGTATTTGGCAAAAACAGACCGTGAAAATTATCTTGAAATGATTGACATCATGCCACGTCATTAAATGTTTCAATCACCATGTAACCTCAGGAAGCATCATTGAACAAATCAGATACCCTAGTTCTTCACAACAATGCAACCTCACTCTCCTTATTTACATATCTCATGAATATGCAAAGTGTTTATGCCACAGTCATTGAAAAGTGCCTCTTCTTCTCTTGTTGGGTTATTCTTGTTTATCTCAGACTCACTTTCTATGTCAACTCTCAATAAGTGATGTTATGCACACTCTCAAATGGCCAATGTGTTGCTTTCCAACCATGAAAGTATTTTTTAGATTGAAAAGAGGGGCCCAGTAGAAAAACGTTGGGAACCACTGGCCTAAGGTATGGTTGAAGGGTATTCAGATTACAAGAACCAACATTTTGGACTATTGTGTTGCGTAGATAGATTAATGCATTCTCTAAAACCTCTGCCACCACACTGATGTGTGTGTGTGTGTGTGTGTCCCTCTAGAACCAACATCCAGCTTACTCAGGAGAATCCACAGTCCTGATGATTTCTTCACCTGAAAAAAGGTACAATTAAAACTGGTCACAATCTGTTGTGTAGATTACCTGCAGTAATAAGGGGACGGCAAGATACATGGTTGTTGATTTAATATGTAATGTTTTGAAATATATTTTTATTCAACTCCATTGCAGTGGGGTGGAGGAAAATCCTGTGTTTTTACAATGGAAAAGAAGTGACACTTGGTTAGCAAATACAAGCCCCTATGTTCTGTATAGACCTCAGTACTTTCCGGACTGAAGAATGTCAAGAATGCTGTTAAAGAATAAAAAGAATTATTCAATTTCATCAATTATACATATGAACAAATGGATGGTAAATGGAGTGCACTTATATAGCGCTTTTATCCAAAGCACTTTACACTACACAATATGCTCATTCACCCGTTTATACACACATTCATACTGGTGGCAGCCACCATCCTACACGGTGCCACCTGCCACCATTGGAAATACCAATGAAAGCAGCATCTGTGTGTTAATGAACACTTTGGGGTTCAGTATCTTGCTCAAGGATACTACGACATGTAGGTTGCCATGGTCAGGGATCGAACCACCGACCCTCCGGTCCGTGTGCGACCGCTCTACCAACAAAAATTAATGATAATTGATCGGAGATTAGATTTGCTTCCTGTCAAACAACTTTGGTTGGATATGCATTACTTTTGTATTTTGTTTTTAGCTCCTGTTATTTTATATGAACATATCAACACATCTGAAAAAATACACATTATGGGCGAAATAAGAGTGCTTTTCTGCAGCATGGGGAGACTTCCCATAATTATTTCCAAAGGCTTTGTTTGATGCTTTTGCGCTACTGACCACCTCATATTTTTCTACTCTATGAGCCAGACATTTTTGTATGTCTAAAATAGAAACCGTGCAATTACAGCAAAAAAGTACCTAATGTCATCTGAAACTCTTACTATTGTGTGATTGAATGAATTAAGAGAAGATAAGCCTACTGTCCCAGACTCATCCTAAAAGAAGTATTGAACTAACCACGATCCAGGCAAAGCTGGCAGTGCAGTGCACTTTGTGTTTTGCAAAATGCAAAAAGCCCTTTTCTGATCTAAACTAAAGTCCAAGTGGTGGTGCAGTTAGAACTGTGGGCTCTTCTAAGCTGCTGGCTGGCTCTTTGTAGTTTGCATGCCCTCTCTGGATTTTGGAAAGAAAAAAACCAAAGCAGACAGAAAGACCATCAAATCAAAATGAAAATCAAAATTACTTTACTAATCCTCGAGAGGAAATTCAGTAGGTGTGAATGTGAGTGTGAGCTGACATAGAAACCGTTGTCTATGTCAGCTCATTCAATTATTGACAATCTGGCCAACCCTTATCTTTTCAATGGTTCTGATTGACCAGATTTAAAACCAACACTCTAATATCTCAAACCATATAATTACAAACAGAATAGTCAGATGCAAGGAAGAAAAAAGCAGCTGAGCCACAGGTTCTGTAGTTTATGGATGCTGGACTTTCCAAATTCAGTCAGAGAGCGTTGTTATGACAACACGCCTGTTAATGAATGCTTTTGAGAAAGGTCACAATGTGAATGTCTCTCAGCAGAACAGCACACAGTGTTCTTACTCACTCCACTGCTTTGCTGAAGATGTGCCCTGGCTAAATACAACATGATGACAGTATCAGCATGTGTCAGCCTGCTCTGTGTGCTTTCTTATTTTTAAACTTAGAGGAACTGGATCTGACAAAACCCAGTTGCATAAACATGACACTAAGCTATTTAATTATATAAAATGTGTACATATGTATGCATTAATATTGAATGTGTGCTTAGGGCATGGGTGTCTCAGCAGTGTCTTTAGAATTGCTCAGAACTCCACTTTGGTCCTGTGTGAAAATCTCTAAGTCAAATACATTGGGACACCCAAGAGACCATCAGATGCTTTAAACAGCGAGGGGCAGCGATTGAGAGATGTTATGTCTGTTATATCCGCTGTCAGTTGAACTTGCTCTTCACTGCAGAGCACAGTCCCAAGTGGCCCTCTGGAAATTAACTGAGTGGCCACCCGTCAGATAGACAGTACTGTGCTGGCCTGGGTGGTTGCACCACTTCTCCACCGGATATACAGATTTATTGTATACCGCAGTCAATACTGTAATGTAATATAATAAAAATATCATGTCATATATTATCCCCTTTTCCAAAAACTCAAGATAGTGACAAATTTTCAGATCAATATATACCAAATATGCATTTTTATCTTTAAGTATATGTATATTCCAAATTCCATCCCTAAACCTTTCAGTGAATATTTCCATGTCAACTCACAAGATTTCACCCTCCTCACTATCGTACTACCCTTGGTCAATTTTCCTTAAAATACAGAGGTACAGTAATTTGGATCAATTTAGTAGTTCCATCCAGTTTTCCTCTCTTAACACATACAAAAGCAGTTTAGTGGCTGCTCTGATAGCTCAGCTCAAGTAGCACACACATTCATACGTACACTGTCAATCAATATACACTGTCAATCAATATGTGCTGTGTGTGAGTCTGAGTGTGTGTTTGTGTGCGTGCATGACTAAATGCGTGTGTGTGCATGTTTGTCTATGTATTCTTACAGATGTGTATGTGGGGGAGGGAGGGGTGGGTTTTGTCATTTTTATTGTCTGTTTTTATTCTTATTTTTTGTAAAGCACTCTGTGTTGCATTTTTATGTATGAAAAGCGCTATATAAATAAAGTTTGATTTGATTGATTTGATTTGATTTGACACACACACACACACGTACACACACATTTCTACACTTTTGTTTTATTTTACTTTTAATATTTTACTTTTAATATTATTATAATTTTGCTTCATTTTTATGTGTAATTATTTTTTTTCTATTTCATAGTTTTGAATCTAACCGTTGAGGCCCTGTATAAGCCCTTTTGGGTTTCTTGCCGCTATTTGCACCTTACTTTTGTTGTTATTTCTTTATCCTTTTCTTTTTGTCTTATTATTTTGCTAAATAAAAAAAACTTCAAACTAATATAATATAATATAATAATTTACAGACTGCATGGGGCGTTGCTTATGTGATGACCAGCAGCGGTGTTGTCATATCTCAGCATTTTTAGACGCTTTTAGCGCTTTTTTAAAAGCAGTTTTAGATGTTTTTAAACGCTTCTTTATTTCTCTGTCCTAAGGTTGTTTGTAAGATCACTCATTATGAAGATAATACTTTTACTCGTGGTGATATTTTCCCTTAATGTCGTTCTGAGCTTCCAAACGGATCATCCCAGTAGAATTCAGTATACACAGGAATTCCTCCTGAAAGTGAAATGAAACCGACAGCCCCCGTTTTTTCAACGTTGACTTGACCGCAACTTGTGTGTCTGCGTGGCCCGGACATGCACACTATGCTTATTTTGTCCACATAGTCAACAACAGCTCCTGTCACAAATCGAAGACATGTTGACAGTCTTGCAGACACACACACACACACACATCCATCTGCCTTGATAAACTAACGTTACAATATAGGCTATAAGTGCAATTTACTTTCACTCCACTGCATGTTCATACAGTAGGCAGTGTTTATGATTCACCTGGATGCAAGAATTAGATAAACACATTAGGTAGGTTTACGCTGCCTGCAGACACCTTGATCACAGTCACGTGAATATTAAGTTGCCATGGGGAAAATGCAGTCTCTTCACAATATGATTCCATCAGACCTTACACTGTTTAACCTAAGTCGGCACCTATGCACAGTCCCATTATGTTACAGACATTCATAGTCAACTTATAAGGTAAAACATTTTATTTAAGCTGCATTTTGCTCAATATTTGCTGCATTTTGCTTCCCTTTCTATCGTGCCTCAGGCACTTCCCTCAAAATAGCCTAATTAAGCCTCAAAACTTAAATTTATTTCATTCGTTATCACGAGAAAATGATCTTTGTTATATCAAGATAACGAAATAATAAGTCGTTTTCACAAGATAATGGTGCATAATAACAAAAATAAAATACATGGCTGTTCTCGGCTTCCATAGAGATTAAACAATGCCCTGTTTTTTATCAATTAAACACTGGTTTACAGGGAGTACACTATGAATGATAGATTTATAGATTAACTTCAATTTTAATAATTTTGATTAGATATGAGTTGCTCTGATAAAGAAAATGTTTTCAGCATTTATTTGTAATACAGATGCCATGCCATGCCTTTTGAGAGAGTTAATGCAGGTGTATTTGTAGGAATATTTGACAGGAATGTAGAAAGTAGTGTTTGAGATTTTGGACCAACTGGAAATACACAGCGGCATGAAAAAGCAGACCTTTGTGTTCTTGATGGACTATGCAGCACATCAACTCATCACATGAGTTTGTTGTACATGATGGAACAAAGCCTTGTTTTAACAAATGGCCTCGGCATGGGCAGTCTATTGTATGCCTGGATATCTCCTCCTTCCCTGCTATTTGCTTGACAGCTCCCATTCCTCTTGTGCCAAATTCCAGGCCGAAGAGGAGGGATACTCTCCCAGCTGGGGAACTCAACAGGTGGTTGCACCTGAAATGACAGATGGTAGCATAGTGGAAAGCCATCTATCTCAAGCTACTGATCAATACATGTAATAAGAGCGAGAACACTTTCCCCTTACAGGTTTCCCTGTGCTGGGAGCTGCCTCTGATCAATGGCTCTTCAGCATGTTATTGCATGAAATGGTCCCCATCTTTCGAAACAGTGTTGTTTCTCTGGGAACTTAGCAGAGTAGACTGAAGAAGAGATACATTTTTACATTCCTTGTTGAACGGCACAAAATGTAAGAATCTTTTAACTCGAGTGTTGAGCGATTTGTGGAAAAAACAGAAAAAAGAAAGCTTTCTCAGCCTGGTTGATGCAATGACAGCTAATATTGATCTGATGATGGCTGTAAACACTATAAAACTGACGGACTGATTTGTTTGGAGTATAGATCTGTTTGTAAAGAAAGACAGCCAGTGCCTACAGACAGCGTTGCCAATGCCAGCTTCAAATGTATGCATCTTATTATGTACACACAGACACACACACACACAGACACACACACACAGGGCATCAAATATATTAATAAAAGGGCGTTATCATAAATGCAATCCCTCCCATAAGGATACCAAATATGTAGGGATAAACCTGAGCAACACTGGTGTGGATCTCACGGTTCAAAAGTGTGGTTAGATGGCTATAAGAATAATTCATATTTATCATAAATAATTATTAATTATCAGAAATGATATGACTTTTTTCTCTAAGTCATAGCTCGTTAGGGGCACCACTCTGTAAAACAGAGAAAAATATATACATATATATGACGCTCCTCACACAATGAGTCGTAAAAATTCCAGCTGTGAAGCCAGGTGACTAGTCAGCCCTTGCCGTGTGGCAGTGTGAGCCGTTATAAACTGTGTCCTTTTTACAGTTAATTTCAAATGTATTATGTGAAAATCAGTGTGTGGGCAGGTCAAAGGTTAGTATAGTTAGTTGCATATAAGACTGACTGTCTGTATTAAGCAAGATTAACATACAGCTTTGATTGTAACATGAATATCACACAAATATACTTATAACACACATATAAACCAGATCATTAATTACAGGTCAAATCCTTTCTGCTAAAGTCCTTTCTGATTGCTTATCTAAGCCCAGTTACATTACTCACGAGTCCAGTTGAAAAGGGGGGGGGGGGATCCTTTTTCAGTGGCAGGCCTAGAAGAAGGAAGTTGAGTTCAATAATTTGCTGTCTTGCAAATTAAGTTGCTGGTTGTCCTTGTTGTTGAGTTAAGATTTCTCTGGCAGTTGCAATGAAGTTTGTATTCATTAATGCAACTTTGGTGCGCAGAGAAGGTCAGAGTTGCAGTTGTTCCAGAATTCCTTATGGAAAGGAGATTCTGAATGAAGTCTCACTCTCAGCTGGAGAGGATCTCAGCAGGGAGTGAGGGAAGAGGGGGCTGATGCATCCAGGCCTCTGGATTCCCTCCTGGAGAAGAGGTGGTACTCCTCTGGGGAGCGGTGGAGAAAGAGAGAGAGGGGATGGAGTACTGGCTCCTTATAGCAGACCAGTGGGCCTCCTGTGGTGTCAAGAGTGGCTTGACCAATGATGTGACCTGGAAGGTGTCGTAAAATGCAAAGCATTCTGGGGAGGGAAGTTCTTGACAAGAGACAAAATGGAGGTGACCTGCCATTTTGTGAGTTGACTCAGAAAAATGTTTCATTTAGTCCACAAATGTTAAAGTCCACAAATGAACCCACGATTCACCTGTGGTACAATCCCAACACACACACACACACACACACATATATATATATATATATATATATATATATATATATTCAGCTTTGCAGTGTAGTTAGAAAGGAATGCTGTTACAACCAGGAACCTCAAACAGCAAAATATATATGCCTCATCGATCCGTAAGGTTCTTATGTTAAAATTTCCTCTTCATTATAGCTACATTTTAATACATGAAAAACATTTCAGTCCAAACAGTCAGCCATCCATCAGGTGACTGGTCATCGTCTCCATTGATTAGGTCCATGAGAAAGAAAAGACCATTTTTCTTTCAGTGCTCAAGTGTTATTTTGGGGTTTTCATATGCTTCAAACCTGAGCACCGCTTGCTTGGGTCTCGTGGTTCAAAAGTGTATTTAGATTCTGTAAAATATAGAAAAGATAGCCAATTCGCCTAAATCAGTCTCATAATGTTAAAACTATTGTAAGTAAGGTACTGGGTCAGCATTTGTTTTGCTGTTGGTACAGAAGTGGACAGACCTGTTTATGATGTGAAAAGCACCCTCTGGAGTTCTTGTGACTTCACTGCACTCGTAGCTCAGGGCTGTGGACAGACACAGAAATGCATTCAATGGTGTGGACACTGTCAAATCTATTATGAGCATGTTGTGAACCCTGGTCAGAGATGCTGAGGTCATCATTTGAATAGTTCACCAGCTGGTCAGAAATTTTGGCCGATATCTCAGAGAGCTCTCCTCCTTTATGAGCTCTTTCAACTTCTGTTTTGCTTTATCCATCTTAGCCCCAATAAGGTTATTGACTCTCGCAGCTCCGGGTGTTCTGAATTTTGGTTCAAGTGAAGTGCTGAACTTTTTGACGGCAGTTGACTCACATAATCTAGTAGACATCCGAGTCTCAATAAACATATTTACTAAAGCTTCCTCCCGCTTAAGGTGTTCCTGCATATTTACTAGGCAGCAGCTATTTAGTCGCCGGTGGAGGCAGTCCATTATGGATACAGTTGTCTCGTATTCCTTCCCCGTGCTGCCTGGCCTGGGTGTAGCTTCTCCTTTGGGGGAGGGGGGCAGACAGGCTACCTTGTCCAGGTACTCTAAATTAGCGTTCTTGTGGGAGCTTTTCAAATGGACTTTTAGGTTGGTGGGATTTTTCCCCTTGAGAAGTTTTCCACATATTTTATCACCTGCTTCCACAATAAGGCACTTGCTGCTACCTTTAACACTGTCGTATTCTAAGAAATCCCAAATAGGACTTTCCCGATTTCTTCCAACTTTCGCGGTCGCCATTACGCCAGGCGGCCTGTGTAGATTGTCAACAGAGAGACGTCGGAGACCACGAGGTCCCGTAATGTGTCAGCAGCTGGCATAAAACTGGTTGTACTAAATAACTAGATTTCATATCAACTAAAAAGGATTATGGATGAAAAAATTTCACTATAATTATAGTTAGTTTTAGTTAGTTTTGCAACAACACAATTCAGTTTCAGTGAGTTAATCGTTTTTTAAAAAAATCTCTCGTTTTTATTTTTATTTCAGTTAACGAAAAAAAATTTTCAATTCTAGTTTTCGTTAACTACAATAACCTTGGTTGCTAGTCGCTTTTTTGAAAAATAGTTGCTAAGGGGGAGGGGGAGCGCACAGAGGAGGATGGATGCGATCTCATTGTTTTTGCAAGAAAGTTGATTTGTTGCAGTAAAATACGTAACAACAATTAGTTTTGCAAAATGTGACTAAAACATAGTGTTTATTTGTTTTCCCCCTGATCCCCAAGACCTAAAAATATAACATTCAGTTGAAAAAGACCATTGCATTTATGTTTTTGTGTGTGGTTTTACTATATTTCAGTAAAATTAAATGTCCGCTTTATTTGTTCCTTTGTCTCCAGGGTTATATAACTTTTTGCACATTCATGTGAAATATGACAGAAGCCATATATTCTGGTAGCACTGGTAATCCTGAAAAAAATGGTGTATATTTCTTAATGCCGCATCAAAGGTTTGAAGAAATACATGCATTTAACAACAACAAAAAAACAACAAAAAACAGGCGGAAATGAACAGTAAAAATTGGCTTAGACTCCCTGGGGTTAAAATTTGGGAGATTACGACCCCCCTTTGAGTATGGGGGCTGTAAAAATGGTAGTTTTACTCTAGGAGTTTTATTTTGCCACAGAAAAGGAGTTATAGCTTTATTGATTTCTTTAAAGAAAGTATTCAGAATTTTTATTGGAATACACTGAATAGATGAGTGAACGTAGGTACGATATTCATTTTGATTTAGTTTACTATGCCAATTAAAGATAATGGAGGTTGGATTTAGTTTGTTTCACTACCTTTATGTAATCCTTGAATTAAATCTGTTTAAACAAATATGTATACCTAGATACTTGAAACCATCAATGAGGCATGGTGCTCCATGGTGGATCTATTTTTCTTATATCAGCCTCAAACTTTCTTTAGTTCTATGAGCACTGAACAAACTTTTATGTCCACTAATGAAGCCTTATATGCTTAGTTAGCACAGGCCTTATATGCTTAGTTAGCACATTAGAACGTGCCTGATTTATCTCCCACTTTAGTTTTAAAGGTCCCCTATTATGCTAGTTTGAACTGTTTAATACATGTCCAATGGGCCTTTAAATCAAGATTATGAACTCTGTTCTAAAAAAAAACACATCCAGCCTGTGGGAGCCTTCCTCATACTGCCACTTTCTGTGTGATTGACTTGTCACTGTTTCGAGTTGCCAGCGATCCTATATATTTATGAGGCGCTTCTCTGATTGGCTACCTGGTTGCTTTGGTTCCGGAGTAGGTGGCTACGCAGAAACATAACAACTCCAGACGGCAGCCATTTCACCGTTTCTGGACAGGTACCGATATATATGCAGTAAAAATCAGTCAATCAAATCAAATCAAAAACCAAAACTACTTTTTTAATTAATTCAGTTAGTCAGGTAGAATCTCTTGAAGAAGGAGACAGCCTGATGGTGTTGAAGCCTGATGCTGGTGTTTAGAACATGACTCTTTTTGCTATATAATTTACTGGATAGCTAAGATTACTGTGCTCAAGTCAAAGCTACACGGTTGATATCTAACACGCTTTATAATGTAAAAATATAGCTGAAATATTCATTGCATCTCATAAAGGTCTAAAGGTATTCAGAACAAGAAAAGGTGTACTGCATAGAAACCCCACGGGTATCAATACCAAATTAGATAACTGGAGTCACCAGTAAATTGTTTGCAAAAGTGACTTAATTATCCCTTTTCATTCCTTAGGTTACAAGAAGAATAAGAACCCACCCAGATGCACTGTCGATCATCCTGGTATTCAGCATGTTCCAACATTTACTCGTCACAGAATGCAATGAACATTAATAGAGCTGACGAGAGGTTTAGTGCAGTAAGTATCTCTTTTGCAGTCAAATAATATTGTTTAACCAATAATTATATTGCCAACAAGACTTTTAATTATGTGAGTAAAACAAATGTTTGTTATGCTAACACTCTATGTAGAAGAAGTACACAGTTGTATATCTTTTATTTATTATGCATCATTGTAAATTAAATGTGAAGACCATAGTAACCACAACACTGTTGATACAAAATAGTTCCTTTATTGTAATAGACATGCCAAATTATTTTCAAAATGAAACATTTTGGAAGAAGAACCATAACACTTAGTTTTGGGCTCTAGTTTGGCTATGATCACTAGTTTATTGCTCAGTAGTGAGCATAGACTGTATAAATAATGGAGGTAGTGACTGTGACGTCACCCATTGGTTTGTGGACTGCCCGTTGGAAGCCTCGAGTTCAGTGTTATACTTGTTGCCATCTTGTTTCCGATACGCGGAGCAGACCATATTTGGACTGTGGCGGAGCGCGAGGGATCTGACGACACTGACTACAGCCTCTCTACACCGGCAACCCGACTGAGAGAAGCCGCTGCTAACTGATGTTAGCATTAACTGGGATGTTAGTTTTCTGTGTCAGCAGCGACTCCTTGGAGTGTCTGTTAGTCCAACCAAACACTGAACAAGACATTTTTACTGAACAAAACGTTCAAATAAACTGTCATTAAGTGAAAATACAGTGTGAAAGGGTCAAAGTTATGAGACCAAATCGGTAAACGTCCTCTTTTCTATCTATATAACATATATAACTTTATTGACACGTTGCCGTGGATACGCATTGCTCTGCTTCTCTCCTGGTGACGGCTGGCCTTGTCAGTGACCTGTAGCCACGCCCCAAATCATACGATTCTTTATCTTCTATTTTCTTCTAAATGGGGCCATTATTAGAACTATTGACATCAAATTGTCTTGAAGATGATTTTTTACTAGCAATTGAGACCATAATGTTGGCCTGAAAAATTTTTCTGAGGTAATAAATCAAGTCAGAAGTTTTCAAATTTTGCACTGAAATTAATGGGCAGATTTTTTTTGCAGCCAAACTTAGCGCCCCCTACTGGAATTTTCGGTGGATTGCAGGCTTAATGCACTTCCTGGTTGGCCTCCATGCTCAGACACGGAGATTGCCGCCTGGTAGTGAGTGTTGTTTACTCGGTGGTCATGGAAGACATTCAAGAGAAGCTAGTGAGTGGACCTTAAGTTAATAAAAACATTTTCAAACTGAACTGAATCACAACAGCTGTGTGTGGTCGTGGTTGGCCAGCTCGAGATGTGCTGCAATAATCCCATGCTCGTTCTTTTCTCACTGAGGGGAGTAGGCTGAGGTCACAACGCTTCATTGAGATCTGCACAATTACAAGCAGCTGTGGGGGCATCTTATAATGAGGCAGCCTTTTCTCTCAGGCACGTCATCAGACAGCCTAAGTGGAGGCCAGATCAGAGACATAGGAAAGGGAAGTAGACGCAGGAGCTGCCCTTGTACAGCTGTAGAGAAGTAGACCTGAATATGCATGATTGAGCATTTTGTTTGACCTTTGTAACCGCCGACAGTCTGTCCACTAATAAGGAGAGCAAAAATTACCCTTAGGATTAGTTTGTAGCTTATGGACTGGATCCATCTCACTCTGCAGATAGCAGCCACTGTAAATGTGCTGGTATAGTTTTATTTCTCATTTGTGTCACTGCTCCCAGTGGAATCTTTTCATGGGCTGTGCAAAAGTTCTTCACCCAGTGTGCTTCTTAAAAGGAAATTCTCTGCAGCATCCAGATTCAAAAATGAATTTTTAAAAATCGAGGATGCACACCTTCGTGCCATGCGCAAGCCACATACAAAATCTTAGGTCAGTCTGACTAATGGTCAGCGAGATATGCCCTAGACACACATACACACACACAGATGCTTCTTGCTTTTATAGATGGATATTCTCCTAAAAGGAATTGACCATCAATCAAAGAAGTAACTGACAGTGCCTCTGTATTCAAAAAATGATTGAATATTTGGTTTTGTTCTGTGTTTGTGAGGGTTGTATTTTGGTTTATTTTTCCTCTCTTTTCCCATCCCTTTTCTAGTTCTCCTTCAGAAGTGCATTTGTGTAGCAGGGGGCGTGGCTGGTTTTCCCCTGTGGCAGATAATGAGACACACCTGCACTGAAAAAGCTCATCAACCCTGACTAAAATAATCTAGTCCTCTCTCCATCACACTGCCACATGATTCTGTCTGATCTGCAGCACTGCACCTTTCTCCTTAGCATTTCCTCAGTGGTAAAAGTAAGCTTGAGGAAGACTGTGCAGTATCTTAGGGCTGCACCCTGCTGAGGCCTGTGTCAAGATATTGTTTCTTGGAATCTGCAGGAGCTACTCTCCCGGTTTGGGGACACAGCCCCTAGTGCTCCTATTACTGTTGGTATTACTGTGGATTTAGGCTACGTTTACATGATGACGGTCTGAACAGAAGACGCAAAAGTGGCGTCACGTCTTCACTTTTTATTTCCGCGTTTAGACGAGCGTTTTCGGGAGGAAATCTGCTGCATACGATGACGCAAAATTGCGTGGAATTGGATTGTATGCATGCCAGGCGGCATCACTTAAAGCGATAAGAGCATCTTTGGGCATGTGGAAGTTTTCACACCACGCACTTTCATCAGCTACTCCTTCCACAAAGTTATCCACCATCCACTAGATCTCCCAGGTCTCGTCCAAAGCCGTCTGGCTCGCCTCCGACGAACTGCTGCATCCAAAATGTGATAGAGGTAATTACAGATCCTTCTCTGTTCACTAATACTATCTGTACATATCCTGTACATTTGGTGGAAAGACTCCCGTAAGTTTATTAGAGCTGCCAGAGCAGCTTGAAGGTCCGACGCATTGAAATAATCCAATATGTTGACGTGAGCAGATCTGAGCAGAGTTTTGCGTCTTGTCAGTGTAGACGGACACTCTACGCTTGAGTGGATTCAACTTTTCCACTTTGGAAGGTGGTTTCAGATTTTTGCATTTTTAAGCCCCAAAAACGACGTCACCGTCTAAACGAAAGGCACTTCCGATAAAATATTTTGTCGTTTTTACCTGCAAGTGTCCTCGTGTAAACGGGGCCTTAGCCTTCCACACAAGATGCAGTTATTCCTTGCCCTTGGTATTTATCTTGCCTTTCATGCACTCTGTTCCCTGTCCACTGACTCAATGTCTAGTTGTCTCAGGGGCATCTTTGTACTTCACACTTTTCTCCTTGTCCAACTTCTGCTGGTTGAGGTAATCACTCAGCAGTTCACGTGGGACCCTCTTTCTGATGTACTTATGGATGATTGGAGACAGTTGCCCTCTCACCCTCTTACGATAGGGTTCTGGTGTGATTCACGAAACGTTCGTATCTCTCTAATCTCAAGAGTTTACGACATCGAAGGAAGCAATGCGGCCAACAAGAGGATTTTTTTCTTTTCTTTTTTTAAGTCACTTTTACAAATCATTCTAAGCAGGTACAGAAATATGCAGTGAATGTGGATTGTGAAATAAAAGCATATTTTGTATTTATAGATACTCAAACAAATTCAGTGAATATTTACAATTCGGAGCACAGTCTCAAAGTTTTCACAGATTTTTGGTTGCAGGGGGTAAACAATGTTTTAAATTAAGTTTTAATCACAAAAGGAGGAATTTCTCAGAGACCAATAAAGAAAAAGGATATTTAAACACAAATGTCATGCTTCTGAACAGTATGTTCATTTCTGTACACTCAATACTTGGTTGGGCTCCTTTTGCATGTATTTCTGCATTAAAATGGCGTGGCATGGAGGAGATCAGCCTACGGCACCATGTTGCTTTCATAGCAGCCTTCATGTCTTTGACAACAGCCCATAGACTCCTATGAGATTCAGGTCAGCCGAGTAGGTTTGCCAGTCCAGCCCAGTAACACCAGGGTCACTGAAGCAGCTTTTGGTACCTTTGCCAGTGTGGGCAGGTGCCAAGTCCTGCTGGAAAATGAAATCAGGATCTCCAAAGAGCTTGTGGAAGCATGAAGACTCTAAAATGTCCTGCTAGATGGCTGCTATGTTGACTGTGGACTTCAGAAAACACAATGGACCAACAGCAGCAGAGGACATGGACCCAAACCACCACTGACTGTAGACTCCAATATTGAACTTTTTCACAATATTCTAATTTTCTGAGACACTGAGTTTGGGGTTTTCATTATCTCTAAGCCAGAATCATCAAAATTACAAGAAAAACAGGCTTGAAATATTTCACTCTACGCGTAATGAATCTATATAATATACGAGTTCCACCTTCTGAAATGACTGACAAAAATATTTAACTTTTTCATGATATTCTAATTTTTTGAGATGTACCTGTAAACATCTTCTTTTGCATACATTGACAGGATCAGTCATTTGAGTAGAATGTCTCCATCCTTACTTTTAAGTTGTTTGGCTGCCATGTACACCTTAATCCTTCTACTCTTTTGTGTCTTGTATTAATGCACCTTTTTGAAATACCTTTCTTTGTCTGTCTCATGTGCTCTAAGCCAACTCATTCATCGTATCCCTCCACCTCTTCTTTATTAGCTATTCCACCCACAGTGCTTACTGTGGTGCTAATGCCCCTAGGCATTGCTTCTCCTGCATGATTTATTGTCCTCCCTGGCTGCTCCCCATACCCCGGTCCTCGTTCATGCATTCCACTCCCAGCTCTTGTGGCGAGAGGAATGAAGCTTCTACCATTGGGACATCATTGTTCAGTTTGCTGAGGTGGAAAAGAAGCCCGCTGTTTACTGTCAAAAGGGCATGGATGATGCCTCATATGAGGTTTAGCGTTTGTTTTGTAATTAATTTGTCATTTGAATTTAGAAGTTTTGTTTTCACTTAGGATAAACCATTCACAGCAGAGACAACTGAATATTTCCCATATATTCAGAGAATCACAGAGATACCCTGATGAGATATGATTTATAAAGTTAGATGTTGAGAATGCATGATAAGAAGAGAAAACAGTGTGATGTGCCCGAGGAAGGAAGACAAATAATAAAAGAAGCACCAACCCAGCTCAAAAGCTTGGCTTGCCAGCATGTTTTCATTACAAACAGTATAATTAGGTAGAGACAAGTAAGACTAGTGAGGCTTTTTTCGATAAATAATGAATGATAAACTCCAAATTTCAATTAGAGAATACTGTCTAAAAATATGTCCTTTGATAGGTCTTTGATACTTCATAGACAAATATACTGTGCTCCATACGTGCCTGATGAACATGGCTCCCTTAACAATATTCTTTTGATGACTCAATACTTGCCGGCTTTTGTTTCCAAAAACCTTGTATGAGCGTTACACGCCACTGTTGCTAAAAATGCTTAGACCAGCATTTTAATTAAAGAAAATAATTTTGGTCATTAATCATTGTTTCTATCAGTACTAATATCACCATACTTACTCCGATCTGGTAGTACAATAGAAAAATATTCCGATTGTTACAGGGCTTAGAGGTGGACCAAAATGCAGCAGATAGGTTGGTATTTGGGAAAAAAAAAAGTTTTTTGCTGATGGGAATAGAAATCCAGAGCGAGCAGCAGGAGAGAGGGAGATGAATGATGATGCAGAGGATTACAGAGGGAGAGCTGGGCTGGCAGGAATTACTTGGAAAAATCAGGTACAAACACAAGGGTGGGTCATCCTCAAGCATAAAAACACAAGTTTGAATGAGAAGTAATCACAGGTAAATCACCAGCCTGCATCCAGCTGGTAATAGATTGGCCCAGCCTATTTGCATATTCTCTTCTCAAGAAGTGAAAGAATTGGGGGAGCCATAGGGAATTAGGTTACGGACAGAGTCTGCTCTTGCAAGGTAAGGGTTAGTGGAGTGAGTGGCAGAGAGGGAAACCTGACAGCTAGTTCACTCCCTACACTGCTCATGAAGGTGGTTATCTAACCTGAAGGCTAGCGACACAAGGGAGTCGAGACTGAAGGAATCGTCACAGACTGCCAATTCATCCTTAATTTGGTCATTAAGCCCCTTTTAAAATACGCCCTGGAGAATTTGCCCAGTTTACATTTTTGACACTTTTCTGAGATTTAGATGAGAATCTTGAGACTGTACCACTTTCATTTCTGTGTGCTAAGTATGGGAACAATCCTTTAGAAGATCTTTATCAAAAAAATGTTTTTCAAGGGGAGTATTGCTCTAATGGTGATCAAAGGAAAATCCAGATTACCAAATCCACTGAAAATCAGACACCATTCCATGTTGTGGAAGATGTGGCCAGTAGATATTTAGCTATCTTGAACTGAACCGTTCAATAACTTGATGGATCATTTGCCTACTGAGAGAATGTACTACCGTGTTTTTTTTAATCCCACTGCAGTTCACGACAAGACACACCCTGTGATGCTATGATTTGTCAGTGCAGTGCTTTATGTCCTGCCTCTCAAAGTGTCGCGTCGCAGCATTGGGTTCCTGTCACCTGTGGAAGAAGCTAACAAAACGCAACCCTAGTGATCAAAATTGTTTATTAAAACTAGCTTTGTTAACTTACAATTTTCCTACCAATCCACACTAAATTGAACAAAATGTTGGACGACGAGCTACAAGAATGTAAGGCATGGCTCTGACCAGTCATAGCGTCACAGGGCGGGTCTTGTTGTGAACGGCAGTGGGATCCATAATAACGCCTATCTGTCCCATATCACCATCTGTACTTAACCCTTTATCATGCAAAGAACTATATTTGGTAACTTCAGGTAATATTTCAAGAAAAAAGTTGCAAATTTACAAGATTAAAGTGGCAAATCTACGAGAAAAAAAGTGGCAGATATACGAGATTTAAAGTGGGAAAAAAACAACTTTTTTCTCCCAGATTCACCACTTTAAATCTCATAAATCTACGCATTTTTCTCTCGTAGATTTGCCACTTTAATCTCGTAAACTTTTTTCTCAAAATATTATTTTGTATGTTTTTTTTTACACATTCTGGTTGTATGTAATATCCTCCAATATTCTCTAGGGTTGAAATTTGGAATTTGCAAGTATTTCAATGAGTGCCCTATTAAGGGTTAAAGTGGTGAATCTGGGAAAAAAAAATTGCTTTTTTTCTCGTAAATCTGCAACTTTTTTGGCACAGATTTGCCACTTTAAATCTCTTAAATCTGCAACTTTTTTTTCTTGTAGATTTTCCACTTTAATCTTGTAAATTTGAAACTTTTTTCTCGAAATATTACCTGAAGTTACCAAATATAGTTCTTTGCCTGATAAAGGGTTAAACTTGCTGTATTGATTGCATAAAGTGCATTCACCCTGACAGCATATAGAAAAAATCTGTGCATTATGAGTACCTGGATGTTAGACCTATAACAGTCATAAAGTTGACCTCAATGGTCACCATGTTATGTAGCAGAAGAGGTGGGACCACCTATATCAAACCATAAACTGGGTTAAACGTGCTTTTTTTTCCTCAAATTCCCACAATATTGTTGTCTGGTAGAAGTCATTAGTAGGTTTATATTATCAGTCTGAATAGGAAAATGAATTGATGCTATTATGCTGTAACGTCCACAGCTGACTATCAGGGCTGATCTTCTGAGCTTCCAGTAAGTACTTAAAGGCAACACTGTTGAAATGTAAGTACTACACAAATAAGTATATAGTGTACACAGTGTACTTCACATTACATAACTACAAGAAAGTGTACTAACTGAAGTATTGGAATTGAGACACAGCATAATACTAAAGCAGCTTTGATCAGTAATGAGTAGATTGATCCAAACAAAGTAAATGCATTCAAAGGGAAAACAAGTTGCACAATATGGATTTATTTCCAAACAATACCAATAATTACCTGCTTCTCGCCACAAATGTAATATCCTTCAATAAATTTCCCATTATCGGCCAATAATTTTCCAATTGACATGTACTGTGCATCCTCAAAAGAGAGGGTAATTAGCCCAGCAGAGCTGCAGCAAGACGGAGCAGAGCCAACTGGAAGAAAATTGGCATGAGAAGTCCTGTTTTGGCATTGTACTGCATTCAACAAAGCAGTCTGGCAGAATGCAGGATTAATAACAATCCAGAGAAGTGGGTGGTGGGTCACAAAGGATTTCAGTGCTCAGCATTTACTATAAATATTCTACTTTTGTCTTAGAGGGATTAATCTCTTTATGACACTTTGTTCTTTCTGTTGCCAGCATTCAACTTAGTCACTCAGATAACAGGACAGAGTGTAAGCCACAAGCTTGAAACAACATGTTCAGCTCACTGGTTCATGTCATTACAATATCCACACACACTTTAAACATATTTCAATGTTTGATTTACAAATATGAAATAAACAAGCCTTCAGGTCATACTCACAGCTTTATAGGCCTATGTGGCACAACCCCCCACTATTCTGCTCCTCACCTGTACATGACTATATATACTTATTGTTTAATAACTAAAATGGGGCTACACGGTGGAGTAGAGGGCCGTCGGTTAGACTCCGGCCTGCGGCTCTTCTGTGTGGAGTTTGCATGTTCTCCCAGTATTAGCGTGGGTTTTCTGGCTTCCTCTCAAAGTCCAAAAACATGCATTGAGACATTAAGGTTAATTGGTGACTCTCAATAGCCCGTACACTGCAAAAAAGCCAACTTGTATTTTTTGGCCTAAAACGATTGATGATTTAAGTTGGTAAAACTTGGAAATATAAATTATTGACATTTAGGGCAATTATGTAAGTTAGCACAACAAAGGAAGCCAGTTGTATGCTCAAAAACAAGTTTGTGAGTTTTTGTTACTTGTATCTTTAAGTTGGGATTCACAACAAGGGACAATAGTTCTGCTAACTCTTATTTCTTTGTTGTGAAATGCGGGAAATCGGTGAAATTCGGTCATTTGCGAAAGCTAGCGACTAAGTGATGCTAGCGGCTAACTGATGCTAGTGGCTAACTGATGCTAGCGGCGCTGCTTGTTACAGCTACAAGAGTAGCCATTAGCATATAAATGCTAATTGGTCGTAACATTAGCTGACATTTCATAGCGGCGTTATAATCATGCCAATTCAGCCCTGCGATAGTCTGGAGACCTGTCTAGGGTGTCCCAATGTCAGCTGGGATCGGCTCCAGCACCCTGCAACCTGAGTGCAAATAAGCAGTTTAGGATAATGAATGAATTGATTAATGAATGAGAACTAAAATGATGGAATGAGCCATAAAATGGATCATCTTATTTATTTTTAATTACCCTCTGGTATGAAGGGAAGAAGGGACGTTCTGACGTGCTTGAATCATTAATTCATTTTCCCAGGGAAGAATGTGGTCAAAATAAAGTGCTTCTATTGAGGTAAAGAGAGTGTACTGCTGTCCAAATGTGCTTGGGATGCATAATAATTGCTTTTAACGGAAGCTATGGCCAATATACAAGTGTTGTCATTTCTTGTGGATTATATCATTATTCTTGTGCTAAAATAGATGTCTTGTGCATCAGAGCTTGTGAAAAGGAGTTCTGTGCAGTCATAGCAGTGGTGGTTGGTGGGATTATCACACAAGGTTTGTTTTGTTTGTTTTGTGTCTTGGGATGATTTTCTTTGATTTCAAATTGTCAGCAGTTCTCTGCTTGCCTTTAGTCTGGCATTTACACAGTGTTGCCAACTACGAGGAATAATGCTGTGGGAAAGACAAAAAGTGAGTTAAAAAGACCCTAAATATGTTTAGAACTACAAATGTGCTGTCTTCTGTCACAATTCCAACCCTCCTCCTTCATCCGGCCTCGGGACCGGCAAAAGAGAAATTGACTGTAAGCCAGCCAGCGGTGACTTTGTGCATGCACGATTCTCAGACTGGATGCCGAGGGTTTAATATCTCCTGCTCCTGCAATGGTTGAAAACAGTCTAAAACTGTATAGTTGTCACACTGTGGTGAGGTCTTATTTTGTGTTCTGGTCTCATTATTTCCTTTTATTTATTTTGAAAAAGTAACTCTCCTCTCGTTTCAGTTCACTAGCCCTTCCCCATGTGTCTTCTGTCTGATTGTCTTCCCTAATCACTGATTGTGTTCACCTGGTGCTCCCTTCCCTCCATGTGTTCAAATTGTCTGCGTTTTTCTTGTCTTGTGCCAGTTTGTTTTATCTTGTTGTCTTACCAGACCGTGCCCTAGTTCTTGCCAGAGCCATAGTTTGCCCTGCCTTGCCATCTTGAGTTTTTTCTCGTAAGAGTGATTTTTCTTTTCAGTTTAACCAGCCATTCAGCAATTTATAAGATCAATTTGGGCCACATAGGGGTGGTGACAAAGTAACAGCTGAAACTCATGCAGTTAATGAAAAAGGAAGAAACCAGGCCTATATAACTGTCTGAGTGCCATAGGGTACATGCTCCAGCAGCAAGAGGAGGAGGAATGTCGGCGGTGATCAGCCAAATATAAACGTGCTATACTGTGTTTAATGGAGGTAAGCATCACCAACTACTGAATGTAATTTAAAAATAGTTCTACATACGGTTTAGTAAATCTATTTATGGGAAGTAACAGTTTAATTTTATTTTGTAGATGGAGTTGGAGACTCAACCAGTGTATGCCTTAATGAACCCTCATATGCCAGTCCTTGCGGTGTTCTTTGATGGCCAGAAGGACCTCCTGGCTGACTACAGGCCACCCCAAAATAAAACTGTAAAGAACCAATCCTTTATCCAAATGTTGCACACGTTTTATTCCTCAACACAATGACACAACAAATATATAAACCCAGGAACACATTAGGTAATAAACTGCATCACAAAAAGCAATGCCCCAAGCTTATTTCTATTTATCTGCTTCTAATTTGAATGACATAGAAAACCTGGATATTACATTTCCAGCAGATATATATTTAATCTACTTCAATGACCTGTATCTGATTCACGGTTATAATGGTGGGATTTCTGAAAGCAGGCAGAGAAAAAATATGCAAGCATAAATAAAAGAAGTAATATGCCTACAGGGAGGTAGAGACCTGAAAACAAATGAAGTGTAACTAGAGGAGCTATGTGAATTTGTTGAATTGGTTCTGGCGCCTTTTAATCAGAAATGTCATAATAATTCACCTGAATTTACCAAATGTAGTATTTAAATGAGGAACATATCTTTATCGTTTTATCCCCAAGCTCTAACTCCAGACAAACCAGGTAAGTGGACCTTGTAATAAGAATTGTCAAACTGCTTTTTTCAAGGTCAAGAATTACCTTCAAGTTTATTCCGATTATACAATGAAAGAACACCTCTCGCGGCTGTGGCTCAGTTGGTAGAGCGGTTTGCCCATGGATCGGAGGGTTGGTGGTTCAATTCCTGTCCGTCGCAGCCTACATGTTGAAGTATCCTTGAGCAAGATACTGAACCCCAGATTGCTCCCGATGCTGCGTTCATCGGTGTGTGAATGAATTCCCAATGGTGGCAGGTCGCACCGTTTAGGGTAGCCTCTGCCACCAGCATGAATATGTGTGTGAAAGGGTGAATGAGCGCAGTCTGTAGTGTAAAGCGATTTGAGTGGTCGCAAAGTGACTAGAAAAGCGATATATAAGTGCAGGTCCATTTACCATTTACCTCTCTGACGGAATGGCATCAAAAATTCATAATGGTGCTGTTACAACCAGGATTGCGATAATTCACTAATCATTTTAAAACTGTACATTCATTCTCTAGGGGGACTCCCCCCACTTATCTCTATGTATCATATATGATCTCTTTTTTTTTTTATTTATGTATGATATGGCTCACCCCCTGTGGTTCTTGTTGTTATGGTTGTTGTTTTTGTCTAAGACAGCTCTGTTTGTTTTTTGTGGCTGTCTGTGCTGGTTTGTGTAATGTATATTTGGCTACTCATAATGACAAGCTGTATATATGCGAAGGAGCAGAAACTGTACAGCTTTATTTTTTTGAATACATGTCATAACCTTCCATTCATGTTTCTCCAGCTGATTGCTTTATATTTGTATTTATTTTTATTTTATTTTGTTGTTTTTGTTATATGAAAAACTCAATAAAGATATTGAACACAAAAAAAAAAAGTACATTCATACATTTTTTTCATGTTCATTATTTGCAAGCGCGATCACAGGGCTGAAAAATATAGACAGACAGCCATTCATGTTCTTGTTCACACCTACAATGAACCTAAGATGCATATCTTTGGACTGTTGAAGAAAGCTGGAGAACCCAGAGAGAACATGGAGAACATGCAAACTCTGAACAGTAGGGCACCAAGCCAGGTTTCAGAACCAGCACCTTTTTGTTGTGAAATGACATTGCTAACTTACTCATTTTTGCAATCTGGGTTGTAATTAATGGCATGTTTTTGATAAAATTATGTTTCATTTGAGGTATTTTGTCAACAACCTGTATCTTACTTTGTTTGTTAACTGGGGCACGCAACTATAATATCCTATAATGGCAATTTGAGTTTGTAGGTGTATCTTTACTGATGGTGTGGTTTCTTTTTATTGCCTCTTCCACATTTTCAGCAAAGAGTAACTGCAAATTGGATTCCTCTTTCAGAGAAAGTCACAAACTCTCTTTGATGTTCCCTCATTGAGTTACCCTGCATGAGTGCAATCCAGTGAGGAAGATATACTTAAGTTGTGTGCCAAGACATCAAAAGCCTAATTTCAACCATACAGGAGAAAATCTTCCAGGTAATGGTCTGTTAGGTCCCCCTAAAATATCTACTCGGTGGATGCAGATTTGGGTTATATGGTTATTTTACCAAGGACTAGAAAGCGTTGGAAGAAGAAATAATCTTATTGGCATTGTGATTGCTTTGCACTGTCACCTTACAGACAGAAAATCTATAATAAATCCAAGCCCTTCTCCCTTTCTGTAAATATTTCACCATGTCCTTCCTAAATGGGTTTAACATATATTTTGATTGCTCTAAATGTTAGTTTTGGCTAGTTGTGGGTTTGTGGCTCTTTTTATCATGGACTTCTGACACATCTTATGACATACCTGTAGTAAAACAAAAAGGCAATTATTTCTTATTTTCAAGCTATGACTTTACTTTTTTTAAGATTATTTTTTTTGCTTTTTTATTGAAAGTGATAGATTGAAAGGGGGTGATGGAGGAAAGCTATGACTTTTCAACAATTTTCTTTCCACAGCCAAGTTCAACAGCAGCCCAACCAATCTACATATCCCGCACCAATAAGACATGGAAACATGCTTGGCGAGGCTATACTCAGGCACAGTGGTACTTTCAGGTAAATACATCAGCAAAATCATCAGCATACTAACTTGCTCACGATGAGGTGATATTTAGCAGGTAAAAAGTTGACCATATTAACCATTTTCGTTTAGCACACTAATATTTACTAATTAGCTCTCAGTGCAAAGTATAGCTGAGGCTGAAGAACATTTTTTACAAAAGCAAAATCACAAAGTCGGATTATAATTAAAGCCATTCTTGTTGTTGTAGCAGAAAGAGGCTGGCTAACCAGGTACCAAGGGAATCTTTTTGCCTAAAGCTTAATGCTTGTGAGCAGTGTAGTGTGTGTCTTTGGAAAATACCCAGCACACGCCGCTCAGTACACACACACACACACACACACACACACAAATGAATAAAACACAGATGGATAAATACATTAGCAAGCTCTTACTTTATTCAATCAAACTTTTCAATCAAACTTTATTTATATAGCGCTTTTCATACATATAAATGCAACTCAAAGTGCTATTATTTAAAAACAATTTATAATAAATATATCACAATTAAAGCAGTAAAAGAAACAATACAAAATAAAACACCAATATTTAAGTCCAGTCTGTAGGTAAAGACAATGTTGTAACACCAATTAAAACAAAATGTGTTGACAAATACATAGCAATGAGCAATCAATATAAGTGTGGAAAATATTATAATATAGTTAGCACTATAAAGCTATAGGCTACAGTATTATCCAAAGCTTTACATCCTTTTATCACCATCCAACGTCAGAAAGAAAGTCATCAAAATCTGTGCCTCCTTGATTTTCTTGAAGCAAAAACGCTAGTGACATCATCATCAGACAGCTGGCTGCCATTGTGTATTAATACTTCATGTCTCAATGAGCATAATCTGTTTATTTACCTGTTTGCCATGGAATTTAATATGACAACAGTTGAATCTGATTGTCTGTCATATAAAGTCTTTTAAACAGATAAACTTCTTAGAAAGACCTGCCCACATGCAACTACATAGTTAATTAAGGGAAGTAACAGTATATGTATTCATGGCTCACAGTCCTCCTTGTCAATTTTATCTGTTAGCAAACAATAAAAAAATGTCTCAAAGACGCTATATGGTGAAAAGCATTACCAACAGGGTAAAGAACCCATAGATAAGTTTTAATAAGTTAACGAACCAAGAGAGAAAAAAGGTCAAGAGGACAAAAGTAGATACAGACATGTACAGATAGATGAAAACCTGTAGGATGCTGACACCCAGTAAATGTAACGTTAACTTACATAAGCAGTGCATTTTGTCACACATCCAATGTGAGTTTTAGGCTAACTACAGTTTTGTAAGTTAAGCTAAAGCATTATGCAAGATGTAACCTGTAACATGGTGGAATATTGAAATAAATTACAAAGCTATACCGTATTATGTTTGCAAGTGCCAATAATTAGTTAATATTAGCTTGCTAACAGCTACCTTGTCCTATCGGGTAGACATGGAGTGCTAAAATGCTAAGTTGTTCCTTATTTTTATAATAAAAATGGCCTTAAAGCAGATTTTTGCTTTTTTTTTTTTCATTTTACTTAGTGTGGCCTTGTATTTCATTGCAATTCATAAGTCGTGCACCTATATGGAATCAGCACAATCATGGCTGAAAGTAGTAGTGAAAGTAGTCTTTTTATGTAGAATAACAGTTATAATGACAAACATCATAAAAAAAAGTTGTGAAAGCAAGTTGAATGTGTAAACTTTATACATTGGTCAGAAAAAGTGTAGTTATTTGCCTCAAACTACCAAGGATTAGTTTAGCCAGCCATCTGTGGTCCATCCCACAAATAATAAGCGCTCAGCTTGTAAAACACTCCGTTTGTCAGGGAGTTTCAAATAATAAATCAAACAAGAAAGTAGTTTCATGGAGGTGACTGACACTGAGGTGACTGGAGAGCCCTGGTGTTGTGCATATATGCGATATGGAGACCTTCAGTGTTTGTGCTGTAACTACTCTGCGGACCAAGGAGGATGCCCTGCAGCATGATTAAGTATTCCCTGCTGGCTGCTGCATTAGTATGGATGCTGAGTAGGTGAAAGTCCTCCCTTGATGCTGTGACACTCGGCTGCTGTCAGGTATGCAAGACACCTTAATCCAGACTGGGAGTAACTCCAAACACTTTAAAACAATAAAAGACAGGAAGCTCAAAAGTAATGAGACCTGAGAGTCCTAAAGTGCTTCCTCATTGTCTAGACCTTACAGTCCTCTGTGCCCGCCCCTCCAACACACACACAATCACTCTCTCTCTCACACACATTCTCTTTCAACCACACTATCACTTCATCTGCAAGTTCATTTCCATTCTGAGCGTTCAGTGCTGGTGGGTCAAAGCCCTGATTGTGTGGAGAGCTGATGAAGGCAGAGACTCTCACTTCCCAGTGCCTTTATTATGGAGGAGGAGGCTTCCCTCGGGCTCCCTCCTCTTACATCACAGGCTTCTGTCTGCAGCAGAGAGGACATAAACGTATTCATAGCAGTCAGAGCAGCAGCCCCTGGATTGTTTGAAATGAGCCTGTGAGGGGATGAATCAGGTAAAGGGCTGGTGGTGGTGGTGGTGGTCGTTGGATTAGATGCAATTCAGCAAGCTGGGCACCTTTGTTTTTCCCAGCCAATCCTGTTTGACCAGAGGGAAAATGTGAGATGTGTTAGCAATCACTTTTTTTAAATTTAATTATCCCAGGAGGGCCAAATCGATACTAATTCAAAAAGTCAAACTACAACTCAAATGAGACTTATGTATGTGACTATGGTTCAATGAATTCTAGATGACCACCAGAGATGGTTTACTCAAGTAGTGTAATCAGCCTTTCTTCAACCTTTATGTCAGACCTCAACAACAGAGCCATCACATGTCGCAGATTACTCTGATCAAACCTCAATCCTCTGTTTATACTATTTCTATCAGGCAGACACAGAAAATGGAAGAGGTCCACTTTTGGCAGGAAATTTCCTATGTGCCACCGCAGAGTTCAATATGATATATTTAATACCCTATTGACAACTCTGTAAATGTCCAGTGTGTGTTTTTACACTCACCGGCCACTTTTTTAGCTATTTTTTAATGACAAACTTCATTAAAAAAGTTGAAAGTAAGTTGAATGTGTACACTTTATACATTGGTCAGAAAAGGTGTAGTTATTTGCCTCAAACTACCATATATACAGCATACATATATATATATATATATATAGTTGATTAATATTATTCTGAAAAAAATTACTTAACTGACAATAACTCTCAGTTGACATGGATGAGGTGTCGATTGCAGCTGTCAGTCAGTTGGCACAATGGCAAGTTGACAAGACAAAGTGCAGTTAGAGGACCTCATGCATTGTTTTGGTCTGCTGTGTGGAAGCAGTACAAACTCGTGTTACTGATGTCAATGACGGAAATCAGAACGGCACTGTTCAACATGTGTGGCTTATGTGACAATACTTCCAATATAATGGCGCAACTACAAAGATATCACACCAGTTTGTCAGAGCGAGGATGAGACAACTCCTTCTCCCTGCAGCACTAAACGGACTCTCCATGTAGATACAGACAGGAGAGACAAATACATAACTAAAGTATTTAGGTGCTTTAGCTAAAGATACGCAGCCTGAATTAATTTTTCATAAAATGTGATCTGATCTGCATCTAAATCCCATGTATAGACAAATACAATGTTGTGTCGCCATCTTGATTCCGATATGGGGAGCAGACGATATTTGGACTGTGGAGGAGCGAGAGGGATCTGATCACTGACTACACGCCTCTCTACACCTCAACCTGAATGAGAGAAGCTGCTGCTAATTCATGTTAGCATTAACTGGGATGTTAGTTTTGGCTAGCAAAAAACAAAAACAAAATGCACGTTACTTACCTCAGAAAAATTAACAACGACTCCTTGGAGTGTCTGTTAGTCCAACCAAACGCTGAACAAGACATTTTTACTGAACAAAACGTTCAAATAAACTGTCATTAAGTGAAAATACAGTGAAAGGGTCAAAGTTATGACACCAAACCAGTAAACATCCTTTAGTTATATATAACTTTATTGACACATTGCCGTGGACACACATTATTTTGCTTCTCTCCTGATAATGGCTCACTTTATTAGTGACCTGTCAATCAAAGGTAGCCACGCCCCAAATCATTCGATTCTTTATCTTCTATTTTCTTCTAAATGGGGCCATTATTTGAACTATTAACAACAAATTGTCTTGAAGAAGATTTTTGATTACTATTGAGATCATAGTGTTGTCCTAAAAAGTTAGGACTAAGAAGTTTTCGCATTTTGCATTGAAATTAATGGACAGAAATGTTTTTGCAGCCAAACTTAGCTCCACCTGCTGGGATTTTCAGTAGAATGCACTTCCTGGTTTGCCTCCTTGCTCAGACCCGGAGGTTGCCGCCTGGTCTGATCACATCCTCTGTGGTCCATGTTAAGGTTGCAGACATAACCTGACTCATTAAGCTTGGGTTTGTGCTGATACAGTTATTGTACTGTATGGCGAGACTATGCATGGCTATTTATGTGGGAGGAAAATATCAGCGGGTCAGTAATGGAGGTTAACTTTGCTTCTTTTTTTGGGTTCACGTGTCATGTCACTGTCACTGAATGGTAGTGCTGTGGGATGAATGACAATCCATCCGCTCCTGCACTCTGATGTTTTCTTCACTCAGGCCCAACCGTGTTGACAAATGGAGATGATCAGAGTGTGTAAGGTAAATGATGCAAGATATTTCAGTGTGGATGTGACACTGGAATAATGCAAAAGCTATTGGAGTAATGAGGTGACACGGAGGCTCGACCCCTCTTCATCTATCTTAATTTGTGTGTTTCCAGCAGCCACCAGCCAGCGCCTCTCATTTCATGCTCTGATGTTGTTGTTCAAGGCTACACTGCTGCACTGCTCTAACCAGAACTCAAAGAAGTACTCAGATCCTTAACATAAAAATACTTCGTTTTTCATAAAAAATAATAATTAAAAGAAATTACTAAGACTTCATGCTCAAATATCAAACTGTTATTATTTACAATGGCTCCTTCATAGTGTGAAGTTATTAAATTTTCTTTGGGCAGAATAATCTGCAACCAGGTTTAACATGGCCACCATCAGTGAAAAATAGCTAATAATCAGAAAACACAATACAGGGTTTGTCCAGAGAATGCATAATTAATGCCGTAAATAGTACACACTATACAGCTAAAGCTGATGGGAATGTCATTTACCATGTATATGGTCATGAAACCACAGTATTCTAAAAGCTCATATTAGACTGCTGAGATATAAAGATAAAACGACACAGGATCAGGTAATATCATGATCCCCAGATAACTGAACCATGAATGTCTGGACCAAATTTCATGCCAATCCATCCAACAGCTGTTGAGATATTTCACCCTGGAATTAGGTAATACACTGATATAATAACAATCTAACTTTTATCGAAGTTTGTTGCCTTGAAATTTTGAGTTCACCCAACTTTTCTTTTTTTTTGCAGTGTACCTTTAGTTGTACCAGCCATTACAATGAACAAGAAATTGAAGAAAAAGGGTGGTCTAATATTTTTTATATTCAGGGCTTCACCCCTCACACGCCACACTTTAACTTCTAGCGCATTTATACTCAAACAATATGTAAAAAGGAGGCAACTTTCACTCAGTTTCAAAACGTTATGGGCGTGTATGCATTGTGATATAATTAGTGCAATATCTTAAGTGAATAGGTCATTATGCTATCAGCGGCCACAATCGATTCTTTGTGAATTCACTCCTCAGTGTACTACCCACAGTAGATGGCAGTTGGCATGGCCTTAATTTGGAGAAGCAGGCAGGAGTACCCACACAGAAGCTAAACAACGTACTGATGTGGTCTGGACTGTCGCTTTAAATACATCTCCAAGTGAGACCAGGAAGAGATGAGTGCTGCAGAATTATCTATGTTTAGCAGTGAATTGCTGATGACTATCTGACCACAGCAGAGGCAGGAGTATCTCCACAAAGCGTAATTAATGTTTAGCAGACTATAGATTTACATCTTCAGTAGCAACCAACGGACTTGGAGCTGAGAACCACAGACAGGAAAAAATACCTTCCTGTCTGTATGATGGACTTACACATTGTCAGTTTTGGGGTTCCTCATGGGATTTGTTGAGAAGAATCATAACAATAACACCAGCTCTATCTTTAAATAGCTCTGCCTATTGGTATTCATATTTTGTGGTGGCAGTGTTTGGTTGTGATTTTTTTGTATACATGTTTAGTCATTGAGTTAATGCAGTTGTAAGAAACATGCATTACATAACCTGCAACATTAATTGTATTTGCATGCAACAATATAGAGGCCAGGGTTACTTTGCGGCACTACAGCACACAAATACACTGCATACCCCCTAAAGCTTTAGTATTGCAATTTCCTATATGCTCCTCTCTCGATTAACTTCAATGAAGCCAAATGCAGTTAGTGCTACATGACTATCAGTCAACATACAGCGGAGATGATGGCAGCTTTCTGCTGTATATTTATAGCTTGCCAAGACAAGGTGACATTGGAAGATTGTTATTGCAACAGCAGTGAGTCTCTTTCATTGGAGTGGATAATAATTCACTATTCCCCTACAGGCACAGCATTTTAAACCAATCACTTTCCATAAAAGGAATTTCCTAAAAAAAAAAAAAAAAAAAAGCATGTCACCCCATGCCAATACTATATCATGTGTTTGATCCTTAGAATATGCATCAAATGCAACATTAATCAAAGATCAATTAGAAATAGTGTGATATTTTGTCTGCATGATTGTGATATTACTTGATGTGAAGTTTTGAAAGCCCCCTGTCTTGTTGTCTGTGTAACAAACACAGCACGTGCTTACCTACGACACCAACAGGGATGTAAATCTGCAACTGACATAAAATACTGCATGAATTCTAAAGAAGCACATTAATCAGCTGTCAATTGCTTCATTACATTGTTTCTCTGAGGCATGAACATATTGATAGAACCTCTGGGGATGGCTGAATGTGTCATGTGTTCACATACAGAAAACAGCATGAACAATACACTGCAAAAAAATAAAAGTTGGGTGAACTCAAAATTTCAAGGCAACAAACTGATAAAATTTTAAGTTGGACAATTAAACTAAATATTTTAAGTTTTGTTTTTGAGTTTGCTCAACTCTGAATTCTGATTTTTGTCACCTCATCTGTAATTTATACCAATTTATAATTTTACATTGTAATAACTTTTAATCCTTACTTCTGCTAACTTCTGCAATGTGCCGAATTGGCACGATTGTAACGCTCGATTGTTGCGACCACAATTTTGAGTTAGCATTGATACGCTAATGGCTACTCTTGTAGCTGTAACAAGCAGCGCGGTCAGCATCGGTTAGCCGCTAGCATCAGTTAGCCGCTAGCTTTCGCTAATGAATTTCACCGCTTTCCCGCATTTCACAAAAAAGAAATAAGAGTTAGCAGAACTATTGTCCCTTGTTGTGAAGTAACAACAACTCACAAACTTGTTTTTGAGCATACAACTTGCTTCCTTTGTTGTGCTAACTTACATTATTGCCCTAAATGTCAATAATTTATATTTCCAAGATTTACCAACTTAAATCACTGTTTTAGGCCAAAAAATACAAGTTTTTTGCAGTGTACACTGTAGTGTATGATGAGAAGACAGACACCAAGAATAGGATTAAAAAAATATTTTAAAAAGAGTCTTCGTTTGTATTCCACAGAGGTTTGTTGTAAAAGAAGGTGTTATTGGAAGCTTTATGAGTTTCCTGTCCAAAGCAGAGTACCATTACTCAAGCCATGTCAGGGCTGATCTCAGCTCCAATTCAATTCAAATCTTCAAATCTTCAATTTTATTTATAGAGCCCAGAATCCCAAATCACAGATTTCAAACACTGCTGTCCCAACTGAACAAGGAGACAAAAAAAGGTAATCTAGTTTATACTAAGGACCTGAGTGAAGGGCCCAGCACTGCATCTGTCCACACTGGGAATACGGAGGAAAGGCCATGTGAAAATGATGGTGGATGTCAGCGCTCGTTTATCAGTTATCTTATTGTCTTATCAAGGAAAAGGCCTTATGGGGCCCTACTGAAATATTATCTTTCATAGTCAATGTATTATCTCCATATATATAGTATTGGCACGCCCCCAGTTTGGAGAAGCAGGCAGGAGTACCAACACTGAAGTTACAGGACAGGGCAAAGGTTTAGCCACCTAAAAAGCCAGAACTAAAACAAAATCAATATCACCTTAAGTGTATACTATATAACATATAGCATTTGACGTTTTTTCAACTTTGTTTATAGAGCGCATTTCATGCACAAGGCAGACTCAATGTGCTTCACAATTCATATACATAATTACAGTTAAAAAACAAAACAAAACACAGAAAAACAAACAAACAATAAAAAAACATTTTTTTTAAATCAATTACAAATTAATTGAAGAGTGCAGGTAGACAAGCTTTGCCATATTCACCACATATACACTTACTTACTCACACATGTGCACCCACTCCCACAACCACACATGCACGCACACAGTTCAACCGAATGCTGTTGAGAAAAGATAGGTTTTTAATTTGTTTTTAAAAATGGCTACTGATGTGGCATGTTTAACTGTGTCAGGCAGGGCGTTCCACTTTCGCGGGGCATAAACACTAAAAGCTGCTTCTCCTTCTTTGGATCTGGTGTAAGTGATGAGTAAGTTGACACTGCCTGTTGACCGACTGAAAGCAGTGGCTTCCTCAGTGGTGTCCTACCATGTACGCCATGCCTGTTCAAGTTTAGTTGATTTTGTGTCACTTCATCCTCTTGGTTAGATGTGGATCTCCAGTCCCAAGTCAGTGATAGGTTTATAATGAGTATCCATGCCAGGCTAAAGTCTCTAAAGGGAGCCAAGCACACGATGATTTCACACCATGACAGTGATGACCTGTACATGTGCCTGTCTCGTGCAGCATGGTTTCTGAAATGCTAATATGAACTGAGAGTTTGCATTAGATTATTTTAAAGGTCAGCATAAATACAACAGTGTGAGGCCCCAACACAGATATGAATTGCACATTAGTTTACCTCCCATGAGGTCTCATTAAGACTAAATGATTTATTTGCAGAGTAGTTTTCACACTAGCAACAGCACTGCAATCTCAAATACCCTCTACCCTGCGAGGAGTCCTGCTTTTCGTGCAGTATTTTTCAATCTCAAGTTAGTCTGTTTTTCATTAATCTTGACATAGAGATCAGAGGTTGCAGCGAAGCTAACGCAACAGGAGGTCCAGGCAGAATTAGCCTCTGTTGTCTTAGGGAGGCTGCTCGGTCCCCCGTGGATCCCTGCTCTTCCCAGCAGTTCACAACAGAGCATACTCAGTGGGGGAGGAACCAGTGCCAGTTTACATCAGCGAAACCCTCCTGTGCCTTTCCTGCCCACTCTATGGGGAATTTTCATTTTAACTGTTTGATTTAATATCATATGAGAAACAGTGTGTGTGTGTGTGTGTGTGTGTGTGTGTGTGTGTGTGTTCTTGTACTTCCTACATAGTGAAGACCACAACACGTTTTTAACCAACAGAGTGAGGACATTTTTGCAAAGTGAGGACATTTCGGCCGGTCCTCACTTCTTTAAAGGCTTTTTTTCAGATTTCAGACTTTGTTTTAAGGGTTAAAGGTTACATGATAATGATAATCAACTGAAACTGTATTGTGTGGTTATAAAACAAACTAAAATTATAGTGAAAATGTCCAAATGTCAGCTTTTTTCATACATAATGAAGGTGGATCCGGCAAAGGAAATAATGGCAAAATTTACTGTGACCTCTTTTAATCTCACACCCAACAAATACCCCATAACAAAAAAAACCGAAACTAACACTAAAACTAATAAAAACTAAACTGAAACTAAAGCATTTCAAAAAAAATAAATACTAAACTAAAACTAGCAAACTCACTCAAAAAAACAATTAAAACTAGCTGAATCTGAAAACAAAAATTCACAACCCAACTAAAACTAAAACTGATGAAAAATCCCAAACTATTATCACCTTGCAAAGGAATTCACTATTTTAATGAGGGTCCTCACAAAGATAGAAGTACAAGTGTGTGTGTGTGTGTGTGTGTGTGTGTGTGTGTGTGTGTGTGTGTGTGTGTGTGAGTATGTTATATAGTTGGTTGTAATTACTCCCTGAGGGAGCTCTCCTTCCCTAGAGATATTTGCCTGAGTGGAAAAACACATCTAACCATGAATTTCATCTACATTTCATTCAATGCCAACAATCTTAACCACATTAAATGTACCACCATCTATGTCTGATATGAGTGTGTGTTTTTAATAAATCCACTGTGTTGAGATAAAGCTTCCTTCACATGTTTAATCCAAAACTGTAGCGTGGATAGGAATATGTGAAGGATACATACCTGATTACACTGGTGCTGAGCTATCTCTAACCTCATATTAATTCACTATATTCAGTTGTTTGAATGTAATATATAATAAAAAGAAAAAGATATCACGATTAATATGCATGGTCCTTCAAGTAAACTTAATGAAGTCTACTTGATAGGGACCATGTTGTCATGACAACAGCACAATTTTATTATGATATGTTACGTTTGTTTAATCATTTTATTATTTTATTTTATTTCATTTTATTATATTTCATTATCCTTAACTGCTATCCAAACTTGGGTTTCAGTGGGCTGGAGCCGATTCCAGCTGGCATGAAGCTGAATGTCTTTGGACTGTCGGAAGAAGCCGGAGAACCTGAAGAGAACCCATGCTGACATGAGTTGTGTACCTGCAACCTTCTTGCTGTTTCTCTTGCTCTTGTATTGTGTTATTTTTGCCTGTTTTATGCTCCATTCCGTCTCCATCCAGCTGTTGCCCCCACCTCTTTATGCTGCTTGTAATAAACTGATCCATGTCTGCTCAGCTGCAAACGTGGTTGTTGTCCATGACATCACCAAAACCTTTAACACTGCCATTTGCATTACTCACAGGGTTCCAATAACTACACATCAACTAAAAGTCATCTTATTTAAGGCCTACAACTACTTTTGGCTTTGGCCATAGACCCAGAATCAGAAGAATCACTTTATTAGTCCCTTGAAGGGAGATTTGTTTTGCAGCAGGACACACAAGACAAGGTACACAACAACGATAACGTAATAAGACCCAATAAATATCTAATAAAACACAGTCAAAGAAACGGCATACGCATATATAAAATCACTGACACATGTTTGTTGCAGAGCTAATACCCCTAAATGGAGAGTTAATACCTGGTATAGGCGAAAAGTGAAATGTGCAGATGTGCAAGAAGCAGACTTGTGAAGATGAGCAATTTGAGGGCTAATTTCTATTAGTTAAATAAATGGCAGTTATATTAGTATAAATGAGACCTGGAGTCTTTTAGTCCTCCACCTAGGGGCCCTAAGAAGACGGCCTGAGGGCAAGAGCTCAAATTCATTCCTAAGAGGGTGATCAGGACAATCCATAATGGCGTTAGACTTCCTCAGGACCTGTCTGTTATACATAGACATAACGCCTTCCTGCCAACTTCCTGAAATACTTCCAGCAGTATTGACCAGCCTTCCAAGGCAATTCCTGTTGGACAAGTTCAGGTTTTAAAAGAGAGTCATCATCTCAGAGGAGACATGGAAGGTCCTCATTGTCCTTAAAAAGAACAGTCTCTGCTGGACTTTTTTGGAGGTAACCTCAACATGTGGCTCGAAGCACAGCTTGTTATCAAGGACCACACCAGCTATTTATAGCTGTCCACCATCTCAACCACAGCACCTTTAACAACTGTTGGAGGTGGAGGAGAAGATGACTTCCTAAAATCAATTATCATTTCTTTGGTTTTTAACACATTCAGCTCAAGAGAGGACACATGCAATTAATTTCAATTGTGAGCAGTGACCACTGTACGAAGCAAATATATCTTAGTGGTCCTAGAGTTGAATATTGTGGTTAGACCAGTCAGCTTTCATTGGAAATAGATGGAACTTGATGAGTGGTCATGCTGAAAATGAGAAAGGCAACATGTAAATGGATGTCTTCCGTATACAGCAGACTAGTGACAGTGACAATAAAGATCTTGAACTTGAGCTTGTAGACCTTTCCAGTTGTGATCGTCCTTTATAATGCTAGGGTCAGCCCTGTCTGCGGCTGTCACTGAAGTTTTTCCGGTAGACTTCTACCTCAACTGTCACAAACCGCCACTCTGATTTAAGCCCCATGACTGATGCAACAGCTTTCTTTTCTTCGCAACTCTCTGTGTCACAATGTTCTGTTATCCCACTTTAGAAACTCACACCTGTAAGGATTCAAAGTCATTGCCTGTAAGTCAAGTGATGGGATACACTGGAGACACTCTAGTGCATAATATTATCAGCACATCTGTCCCTGTTGACCTACGTAGATCAGAGAGAGTCTGTGTTAAGAGATTGCAAAGCAGGACTCTTTCCCTGATGAATGTGATATAACTATCATAGTTAAAGGATGTGAACCCTGCATGTCTCTGGGGTACTAGGCAAATTGTCTTTTTGTACCCAACAATAGAGTAATTAAATTGAATAATTAAAAATATGACATGCTCCAGTGCATCAAATAGTGGTTTTATTTTTATTTATTTTTATTAATAAATGAAGGCCATGATTGGGATTCACTTTACTTAAAGTATTTGAGCACACTGTCAGTCCGCTAGTTGTTGTTTTTTATTGCTCATATTTGTTGTGTCAAAGGCCCACTTTAGTGATTTTGTAATTTACTTCCATACAGTTTTTTTTTAACGGTCAGAAAGCAGCCGAGGCTCTGATATCCTGACTTTTATTCCCCTGTATGGGTCGAATTCAGAAAACACTGGACCACTGGATACGTACCATAATACTACCTTCACTCAAATTACCTCATATTTACATATTGAACATGGTTAAAAAACCATAATGATTTCTGAAGACTCTATTCTTATAGTATTCTTATAAAGTAGATTATATCCATTGAAGCCCAGTGTCGCATTTTTGAAATCTTGAAAAACATCCCTCCAAATTATGTACATTGTCCTTAAAAATTACATGAATTATCCTTGCTAAGGACTACAAATACTGCTGGTCATCTTTCATCACAGCACAACCCTGTCATAACAGTCCAAATCATGTTTCAAGTAATTATAAGTAGTAACAGGACTTTATTGCTTTTGTGTTGGAACTGGAATCAAAAAGATGTGTGAATCATTTGAAAGTTTGTGGCTGCTATAATTGCAGCTGACCACTAGATGTCACTGGTAGGGTCTGTCTTTGAGGCTTTGAATCTTTTTCAATATAATCAGGAAGAAGCCTCAAAAGCTTCACATGGCTTCATCCGCCCATCTCTACTTATCCTTTTCTATTGATATATTTATAATATGGGTCACAGCTGCAGCAGTAATAACTGCAGCATATCCAAGAAGCCTGGCTTGAATGTTAGCCAAACCCCAATTTTACCTCGCAAGATGGGTTGTTTGTTTAACCAAACAAGATGGCTTAAATATTTTACCAAAATATGGGCTAATAACAACCCACAACCTCTGGGTCTGAGCAGTGAGGCAAAGCCCGAAGTGCCTTAAGCTGCATTCTACCAAAAAATTCCAACAGGGGTCGTTGATGGCGGTTGCAGAAGCATTTTGGTCCTATCTATCTCGATACCAAATGAGTCAACTTCTCATTTAATTTATGACCTCAGAATTTTTTTTAGGACAACGCTATGGTCTCAATCCCTAGTAAAAAAATATTCTTCAAGACAATTTGATGTTAATAGTTTAAATGATGATCCCATTTAGAAGTAAATAGAAGATAAAGAATTATATGATTTGGGGCGTGGCTACCTTTGATTGACAGGTGGTCAACAAGGTGGTCGTCTCATAACTTTGACTCTTATACACTGCATTTTCAAACATTTTTGTATCACATTATATACCTTTTGTTTAGTTTTTGCTAGCCAAAATTAACATTCCAGTTAATGCTACAGTTAATGTTAACATGAAATAGCAGCGACTTCACAGCCAAGTTCAGTGTAAATGGCCATGTAGTGCAGTGTTCTCGTACCTCAGTCAGATCCACCTCTCGCTTGTCCCCAGACTAAAATATGTGCTGTGTTCCAATACCCATACTTCCCGTACTTACTATACTTAGTTTGAGTACGCAGGGTGTTCCGATTCCGATTGCGGCGAAAAGAAGTGTACCTAAAGGACCCGGGTGTTGCCCTCATAACGGTCAAAACGTTGAGTGTGGAACGATGTACACTATACGCACTCAATGGCCGCCATCTTGTCTACGTAGCGGAAGAGGCGGAGCCAGGCAGAGCCGCTCAGCTCGAAAAAAATGTTTGGTAGGTAGGTAACGTTGCTGACGACGCCGGCGCATTCTCCACATTTGCCGCTTTAATGGAGCCATATTATCGGATTGTAGAAGTAAAGATTAAACAATACAAAGGTAGTGTACTCATGGAAGTATGGGTATTGGAACACAGAGATGGTCTGCTCCATGTTTCGGAAAACATGTTTGCGATGTACGTAAAGAAACATGGCGAGTGTAACGCTGAACTCAATGCTTCAAACGTGCAGTCCACGGCCACTACGTATATTATTTATATATAGTCCATGGTTATCATAACTGTACTGCTGGGTTAATCCTACCTTATAATTGGGTTGTTATTATTTTCATGTTTCTTCATAGTAAAATCCGTACCAAAAAAGTACTACACGTCTAAATAGTTAGATAACTTTAATATGCTGACCTTTTACAAAATATTTTTAAACTATTTAATATTTTACAAATAAATATTTAATATAAAAATACATATAAAACATAAAATTGACCAAATTCATGAACAGAATACACATTTACCAATTAAAATTTCAGTCTACCCAGTTTTCAGTGCTACCCTGACACCTGATAGCTGATTTGTATCCTGTATACTGATCCTGCAGCTATGATCGAACCGCTTGATGCCATTAACCATCGTGCCATTCAAGACTTAGATACTAAAGGCAGCTATCACAAGAAGCACTGTGACATATGTGAAAAGGTCAGAGGTGGATTTGATTAACAAATAAAACCCAACAGAACAAGTCAAATGATTAATGACAACATAATGAAATAGTGTTTAACATGTATTAGCTCTGTGTGATCCTAACTATAGGGGGTTTAGTGAGCTAATGAGGCCAAAGCCCTGTGATGTCCTGCAGTAAATCAGCAGTCCACCTCTGCTTTTAATGCTGACTCAGTGTCAGGCACTCTTCTGAATACACTTCTCTGCCTCTGCCTCTTCCTCTATATCTTATCTCTTTTACCCTAGCAGCAGTGGTATTTAATTTATTTTATTTAGTTTTTCATGAAACACTTTGGTCCAGAACCAGAAATTACTATACTGCCATTTGATTTGTAATGGATAGGTTTTTCCCCCAATAGAATCAAAATACATGCAGCTTTGTTTAAACAGGTGACTCTAAATGGCCCGTAGGTGTGAATGAGAGTGTGAATGGTTGCCTGTCTCTATGGCCGCATTCAGACTGCCAGCCAAAATCCGATTTTTAGCCCATCCAGATTTGAACCGGATCGAAACCACCTTCAGGAGGTAGTTTCAAATCGCATTTGGACAGATCTGAACCGCTCCAAACGCTGTCGCAATTATATGACTTATATGAATCTGACGCCGTTACTATAGCAACCTGTCAGATCAGTCAATAATGTGGCCCAGTCTGAACAGAGCCATATCCGATTTGGACACTTGCTAAAAACAGTGTGGACAGTCAGCCCTAAAAATCTGATTTGAGTAGAAATCTGATTTGAATCAGATTTGCCTGCATTCTGAACGCAGCCTAAGTGTCTGCCCTGCGAAAGTCAGGAGACCTGTACAGGGTTTCCAGAATTGCAACCCAAGTTGAATCGGCGAAGGAAGTCTTTTGTTCCATCTGCTATTAATCTTTTAAATAAGTATTGATAAATGTTGGTAAATGTTGTATTTTGGTATTGTTTTAACTTTTTTTATAATGTGTGTGTACGGCTGGCTTGATCTTGAGTTCAACAAAGCGGTAAAGCAAAATAAGGAAATAATGAATTAATGATTGTAGGAATGAACTTACATTATCAACAGAGTGTGAATGCCTGTCCTGTCTTGTAATATCACTTGTGCCTTGAGAGGCATTAGTGAGTCACTGTAGTGTCCAGTCTGCCCTCAGAAAGGATGAAGAAGTAGATGCAGCTACAGCCAGGCGGCAACCTCCGGGTCTGATCAGGGAGGCAAACTAGGAAGTGCCTTAAGCTGCATTCTACCAAAAATTCCAGCAGGGGCGGAGCAGAGTGTGGCTGTGTTTTAGAACAACACTATGGTCTCAATTGCTAGTAAAAAATCTTCTTCAGACAGTTGGATTTTGATAGTTCAAATAATGGCCCTATTTAAAAGAAAATTGAAGATAAAGAATCTCATGATTTGGGGCGTGGCTACCTTTGATTGACAGGTGGATAACAAGGCGAGCCGTCATCAGAAGAGAACCAGAACAATGCGTATCCAAGGCAACGTGTCATTAAAGTTATATATAGCGTGATATAGATATAAAAAAGGTTGTTTTCCGGTTTGGTCTCATAACTTTGACCCTTTCACAAGGCGTTTTGTATTTTCACTTAATGACAGTTTATTTGAACGTTTTGTTCAGTAAAAATGTCTTGTTCAGCGTTTGGTTGGACTAACAGACACTCCAAGGAGTCACTGTTCATTTTTCTGAGGTAAGTAATGTACATTTTGTTTTTATTTTTTGCTAGCCAAAATTAACATCCCAGTTAATGTCCCAGTTAATGCTAACATGAATTAGCAGCGGCTTCTCTCAGTCAGGTTGAGGTGTAGAGAGGCTGTAGTCAGTGATCAGATCCCTCTCGCTCCTCCACAGTCCAAATATGGTCTGCTCCCCGAATCGGAAACAAGATGGCGACGAGTGTAACGATGAACTCAATGCTTCCAACGGGCAGTCCACAAACCAATGGGTGATGTCACGGTGACTACATCCATTATTTAGAGTCTGTGGCTGCAGCAGATTTAGTTCACATCTAAAACATAAACCTGAACTAAGTGAGAGCCTGCATTGTAGATAAGCCAATGTTCCCTACCTGCTGCAGAAGCCTAATCGGGTGTAAGGCATGTATTGTGTAGTGGAACAACATCCGCAATTACTGCCCAAAATGTCGTGCTGTGGATTTGGACAACAGCGTCTAGCAAGTTGCTGGACTCTCTGAGGCGCTGGCACCACTGGAAAAGTTATTCCTGTAGTATGTGCTATTCTTTCTGCTATGGTGGTAACAAATATTTGTTCATACATTTCTACAGAGCATTGTCAATATAACAATGTCTAATGTTAAAGCACTTTTTTCAGTATTACTGTCACGTTCTTGTAATACGCAGCTCATTATTGTGGCACTCGGTACAGGGTTTACAAGATTTTACACTTTTATTTTTTTATACTTTTTATACTTTTAATTTTTGATTACTGCCCAAAGTGTCGTGCTGTCTGAGGCGCTGGCACCACTGGAAAGCTATTCCTGTAGTATGCGCTATTCTTTTTGCGATATGGTGGCAACAAATGTTTGTTGTTGACATTTTCTCGCACTCTATGTGTTTTTGTTTCAAGTTTTGTCTATTTTTTTCCACGTAATGAATCTGTTCTGTTGTTTTCACATTAATCAGAGTTTTTTTCTAATGAACCACAAAGGCCACAGACAGGGTCGACGGGGCGGCCGTTCTGGACTTTGACATAATTTCCTATTGGTCAGTCCACCGCTGGAGAACACAGCTAAAACATGGCTAGAGAAAGAGCGGCAACCACTGAGTTTGCAGAGGAGAGGTTGCGCCAGAGAAGGAGAAATTTCAATGAGGACACAGATGATGACCCAATCCATGACAGCAGAAGCCACTTTAAAAAAAGAGGTTAATTTTTAAATCTTAGAAGTCATGGTGGGGCAGTTTGGGAGTCGTTTTTCAGACTTCTAAGAGATGGCCAAATTGTTCACTATACTCGTCACAAAGCGCTATGAGCCCGCTAATGTGAGGAGAAAATGCATGAGCTTGCACATTTCTACTCAGACGACACAAACAAGCCAGAAGATGCCGTGGATGAGTTTTGTTCTTTTCATGCATTGTGTTCTACGTTGGACATGGATCTTAACGCCAATGCAGTCCTGCCATTCCTCATTGCCAACGACATGGGTCGCACATACCCACATCTGGCTATTCTCCACAAGATATACAAAACCATTCCCATCAGCAGCGCCAGTGCCGAAAGAAGTTTCAGCCGTCTGAAGCGTATTAAGAGCTATTCACGCTAGTGCATGAATGAGGCAAGCCTGTCAAACCTCACTTTGCTGAGTGGTTGGCAGGTTAGCCACCATGAAGGAGAGGAGGATGAAGTTTTGAAAGGGACCTTGATATTAACATAAATGGTAAATGGACCTGCACTTATCTCTCGCTTTTCTTGTCACTTTGCGACCACTCAAATCGATTTACACTACAGGCTGCGCTCATTCACCCTTTCACACACACATTCATACTGGTGGCAGAGGAGACCCTAAACGGTGCCACCTGCCACCATTGGGAATTCATTCACACACCAATGAACGCAGCATCGGGAGCAATTCGGGGGCCAGTATCTTCCTCAAGAAAGCTTTGACGGTCAGGGATCGAACCACCAACCTTTCGGTCACCAACCCTACCAACTGAGCCACAGCCGCCCATAGTTTGTTAAATGTTGGAATTATTTGTTCTATGGAGGATTGTTAAATGTACACAATTGGTGAAAAAAGTCCTTAATTACTAACACTTTGGTTAAGAAAAAGGAAGTCTGAATTTTTGATGAATCCGTTTTCCTCCAGGAAAAAAGGTTAAACAGGAAAATTTAGGTTCACCGCTCTGGCAAATTACTGGTGAATCAAACTGACGCTGTCCTTGGTGCTGAAACATTTTAACATGACTGGCAAACTGTTTTTTGTTGTTGTTCCTTAGAGCAAGCTTGTCTGAGAAAGTGGTTTTAATGTGTTTTATCAGACATAGGCTTCCCTGGCTCAACAACAGACATACTGTGCATTTAGAGGTATCAACTATTTTACAGCTGTGAATTTTAAAATGACTAAGAGCAATGGACCATACTTTATGAAAGAAAATATTTATGCGGACACAACTGTTGAAGTCCAGAAATACCTTGGCGAACTAAACATTGGAAGACTAGAGAGAATAGAGAGAACCCCTGGAGTATTGGGAAAGGCAGAAAAGTGTTTATCCAAATCTGTACAAACTTGCTGTTATATTCCTCTATACCCCAGCTTCATCTGTGCCCTGTGAAAGGGTATTTTCAAAAGCAGGTGAAATCACCTCAAAGAAAAGAAACTGCCTGTAGCCCAGCACGGTGAAAAAGAAAAATAATATAATAAAGCACCCCCTATTTTTTCAACTTTCTCAATAAAAAAAACAGACACTATATCAATAAGTATATTTGTTTATTGGCATTCATTTATTTTCTTTATTTAAGCACAA
Organism: Centropristis striata; assembly: GCF_030273125.1. NCBI lineage: Eukaryota > Metazoa > Chordata > Actinopteri > Perciformes > Serranidae > Centropristis > Centropristis striata. Next base: position 8,333,586 of record NC_081538.1, on the reverse strand, counting down.
TTCGACTCAAAGCTTCACACACCAAAGCCATGTTGTCATTTTAATCACTCTGCCTGGTTCACTCTTGGACACTTATTTGCTCTACTTTGCCATTGTCCACTTGATGGCGCAATAGAGCAAATGAAGCACCATGAAGCTTCGGTCCATGACTGAACCAATTGGATGGAAATGTTCAATGCTTCATGAGGCTTCGTCTCACCATCACTAACTTAGGGTGATTATTGCAAACAAATGGTAAAGGATTATGCTAATTGAGCTCAAGGCAACAAGGCAAATCTTACCACAACCTGCTGCTCTGTCCACTTGAGGTGTCACGGCCAAAGAGATCCCCGGGGACGTGACTTCTTAAATATGGTTCCGCAGGGATAAGAGCAAGTAGGAAGTGGGAGCAGGGGAGTTTGTGTAATTATGTAAATATGTTTATTCATGTATGTTTTAGGTTTGTAAATGGGTGTTTATATTGTATATAGTGTATTTATGGATGGATGTAAATATGTATGGTTTATAATTATGTAAATATGCAAAAATACCTAATAATGGTTAACCCAATTAGTCACATGATGAGGAAATATTTTATATAAGGAAGAAGAGTTGTTTGTTCATGGCAGAGAATTGTGGAGTATTGGTTTGTTTATTGGAGAGTGTTGGATTGTGAATTATTATTGTAAAATTTGGATTTTATATGTGTGGTAAGAGAGTCTTGATTTTTGTTTGTGTCTTGTCTACCTCTGTGATGCCTCTACCAAATTCAATACATTTGTGCTGCTGGGAATAGGTGTTGTTAAATAAATATTGGATGCTTTGAAAGTGGTTTCTTACTTATTTTTTTGTGTGAAAATTGAGGACACTTCCTTCCCTATCTTTTTCTATCTTTTTGTACGGTGTCCTTGAGTGCCAAGAAAGGCGCCTTCCAAATAAAATGTATTATTATTATTATTATTACTACTACTATTATTATTATCTATGTCGTGGGTAAATTTTGACAGATTATACTGATGCTGATGTGTTTTGTTTTCACAACATCATATGTGAGTGAGTGGCTTGACAAGAGGACATTGTGGTGCATTTGTAGTTCTATGAGCGTTTGCACATCTGTAGATGAAAATTAACTTGATGACAGTTAGTTATTGACGTATTGAGTATACTAACTGTATGTTACTGTAATTTATTCTGTATTTTGCCAGATTATGGTGATTCTGGGGTCGTGATGATGGGGCCCTTGAATACTGTTGCCCAGGGTACAGCAAAATGTTAATCTGGCCCTGCCCCAGACCTTCTCCAATAAGTGGTTGGAGCCCTGTCTTATTTTCATTCATATTTCAGGTGATTAAAACACATGGTCCATTGCATTTAATCAGTGGCGGTTCTAGACCAATTTCACTGTGGGGGCCAAGTAGGGGCCAGTGTTTAATCAGAGGGGCACATTTAAAAACTGCAAAGATGATATTTAAGCATTCAAAACCTTTATTTTACCTTATTTAAAAATCTCATTTAAGTATATTTGGAAGATACAAATACATTGATTGAAACAATGAGACTTAAAAACAAGAACGGTTATTTTTGTACGACAACGATATTTCTCATCTTTGTCCACAATTACTTCTTTTTGTGTGTGTAATATACACAAGCTTTGATTGCTTTTATTTAACTACACAATATACACATTTTGGGTTCCTTTTGTGTACAATGCGATATTGTTTGAAGAAAAAATAGGTACAAATTTTTCCGTCATTCATCATTATAAATTGATCATTTCATTATTAATTTGACACAGGGGCCACAGTAGGGGCCAAGGGCTTCTTCACAGGGGCAGTGGCCCCTGGAGGCCCCTGTGTAGAACCGCCACTGCATTTAATCCACCTATAATTGCCGGTCGGCCGATGAGCTGCTCCTTAGGGAACCGAGGTCCAGGCGTAAGATCAGAGGGGACCGGGCTTTCTCTGTCGCTGCTCCCAACCTTTGGAACATTTTACCTTTGCACATCAGGCAGGCCTCCTCACTGTCCGCTTTTAAAAGAAATCTTAAAACCCATTTTATTCACTGGCTTTTTAACTCAACATGAGCCTTTGTTCTGTTTTATTTGTTTTTATTTGTTCTTTGTGGTTCTTTAAAATTAAGATTAATTTTAAAATTAAGACTAATTTTTAAAATTGAGATTCATTTTAAAACCCACTTTTATTTATTGTTTTTTACCCATCATGAGACTCGTTGTTTTAGTTGTTTTTGCTTGTTTTGTTTTTATTGTTGGTCTGTCCTGCCATGTACAGCACTTTGTATCAGCTAACGCTGTCTTAAAGGGCTCTATAAATAAAGTCGATTTGATTTGATATAACACAACTGAGTTGGGAAGCACAGGAGCCCTATAGGGGTCCACTGCTTACTTTTAGCTCCAGGGCAAGATGGCCTGCTAATCCAGCCCTGTCTCAGACTGCTGAGCTCCTCAATCCCCCGGTCATATGGTCTCCCACTGACTCCAGTCCGCTGTGATCCACTCCTTTTTATCCTCCGTCCCCTCTCTGAATGCAGCGCTGTGATTGGACGCTGGGTGCTTGTCAGGAAGAAAGAGCTGCTGTGTTAAGGCCGAAAACTCAGACACAAGCAGGATCTGGACGACACTGGACTACCACAGTGGAAAGGCTATACGCTCTACTGGACACTATGAAGACATTTTAACTTGCTGAGCTTCAGCGGAGCCCCGAGCCAGACTGCGTGCCCCTGCTGCCGAGGCCGCCGCGGGTCTGTTTCTCCTCTCTGGCTGTGTATGGCTGCCTGCTGGTCACAGTAATCCAGACCCGCTGCTATAAATGAGATTGAGAGGGGACTGAAGCTGCAGACACAACAAACCAATCTGAGATTGAAGTCTTCAGAAAAAAATAGCTGCTCAGCTGTTGCTGCTGGATAAACACCCGATAAGAAACTACATGGAACAAGTCAGCGGCGGACCACTGTCTCATTTTGTGCTAGAAGATCCGTTATGACTGGCCTATAGACGCCAGTGTTTTACACCGCGGGCTTTATTATTGTGGATATATTTGATTCAGGCATCGTAAAAGCAGCAGTTTGAAGCCTCTGCATCAGGTGAGTGGAAGCCGCAATTATTCACGTCTTACTAGCACGGCGACCTTACCTCACCCGCCTCATTGTAGCTGCTTTAAACCGCGTGTCACCGCGATATTTTTCGCACAACTTCTTTGATTTGCACTTGTTATGTGATAACCTTAAAAGTCATTGTGGTTAAATTTCCATTTGGGTCTCTAAACGTATGTTTTATCGAGGATACGGGCAGCAACGCAGCAGGTTTAGGTTGTCTATCTATCGCCCAAACCTGCAGAAAGCAGAGCATGGACAGAGAGGAGGACCAGCACCTGGTCGGTCAATCCTCCTTTTGAGTTCGCCAGCTGTCACTCTGTCTCGTCATCTTTGAGAAATCAGAGAAAGACAGTGCGAAAAATCTTTCTCTTTTGTCTTTTATAAGTATGCTAATTCTGGTCCCCGTTCAGTTCTTGGGTTCATATTCAGCTAACTAGAGCGAGGTGAGTGGCAACAGTTGTACACATAAGCACTCATGTAGCGTCACATAGGAATGATGCTATGTAGTAATGATAGACCCAGTCTAGCATTGTTAGGCCAACACATTTTAATGTAATAAATGGTAATGGTAAATGGACCTGCACTTATATGTCGCTTTTCTAGTCGCTTTGCGACCACTCAAAGCGCTTTACACTACAGACTGCGCTCATTCACCCTTTCACACACATTCATACTGGTGGCACAGGAGACCCTAAACGGTGCCACCTGCCACCATTTGGAATTCATTCACACACCTATGAACGCAGCATCGGGAGCAATTTGGGGTTCAGTATCTTGCTCAAGGATACTTCGACATGTCGGCTGCGACGGTCAGGGATCGAACCGCCAACCCTTCCGTTGGGGGGCAACCCACAGCCGCCCCGATAATACTTTTTTTTTAGCAAGTAATTGTAATATTATGCATTAGTAACATTGCAATAGTGTACAATATCGAATTTAATTCAGTGAAAACTATAGATAATGTTACCATATGGGTCAATGACGTGATCTAACCCAGTGTCAGTTGGTGTAACCAGTAATTTTTTCCCCATAAAAATCTGATTTTATACAGGAAGATAAATGTGAACTAAAATGAGAAAAAAAATACAATCCACGTTTACATTGCAACACTGTGGTATATAACAAATTTAACATAATTTGTCAAAACTTTAGAAAAAATGGTTGTATTTAGAATATTTTCTGCTCAATATTGACGAAATGTGTAAATGTAGAAATACAAAAAAAAAAACTTTATTTTGATGTTTTTTAAAATTAAGTAATTATATGTATACGTCCACTTAAATACAATGAAGGTGGATGAAGTATTTAATATTTTTCATTTTTTTGTGGTTACACCATTTGACATCCTGCCAACCCTTATATGTCACTGACCCATATGCAGTTGTTATTATGGGTTATGTTTTTAGTACATTTTTCCTTTTATCCACAAATTACCGTTTTTCCTAGACCAAACTATCTTCAGTTGTACAATAATTACCTTATTTCAGCTAAATATAGCCTATTTATTTCTTGAAAGTCACTGTTTTTCTTATTGCATTTCTATGCTGTCCAATGAAAATCCTGCAAGACATACACTTCTTATGACCTAAGGACATCCTTGTTTTCAGCTTTGTGAGGTTATAGTCCTATGCTTTCAAAATACCTAATGTAACAAATTGAAAAGAAACTTTTATTTTATTATAAAGTAGGGCTGGGCGATGTATATCGATATAAAGAATATATTTTAAAATGTGATATGAATTAGACCATTTCACATATATAGATATAGTTCATTTTATATATATATATATATATATATATATATATATATATATATATATATATATATATATAAGCGCACACTCCTCCAGATACACATGCTTCACACACACACACACACACACACACACACACACACACACACACACACACACACACACATTTTTAGGTTAAAGGGCATAGGTTGCTGTATAAATAAATACTTGAAAAGGAATGCTTGTTGTAGGTGTGCTCCTTGTATATAATATAGTATTATAACATTACTAGTATTAATTGTTATAAATCTCTGGAGAATCTCATCATAGTGTACACACACCGGCAGTAGCCCCTGTGGTCCTTTCAGAATTTCCGAGGAAATTTTGTAGTGTTCATTATTCTTTTCTCATATAAATATATTTATTTCATAAAAAGATTGGCCTATTTTATTTCATAGGCTCTTTTTATTTAAGATATTTTTTTATTTAAATGTGCCCTTTATGGAGCTTTGACTTTAAAAAAGGTACTCCTGTTATGCAGTTTTTATGTTCACTTAAATAAACAGTTTCAGTAAAACAACTTGTGACATGTCATATTTGGCTTTGACTGAACATTTGCTCTCACTTTGCGATAAAAATATCGGGATATATATCTTACATCGATATTCAGCCTAAACATATGGGAATATGACTTTAGGTCCATATCGCCCAAACCTACTATAAAGGAACATTTGAAATATTTATTCATTTGAATCACTAAATTTCAAGATATGTGGTTTTCACGGGGCATAGGGCATTTGTTTCTCAAGATTGGGTTTGACTAAGTTACACTGCCTGCTTCCACCTGATGAAACAAATGGATTACCTGGACATACAGTTGAGTCAGGAAGACCTACTCTGTGTTGCAAAGTTCATCTTAGGGCAGCATCTAAAAATATGTCTTGTTAGTTACATTTGTCTAATAATTGCATCCCACCCACTCTGTGACAGCAGGCTTTTTTACTCTGCCTTCAAATGTGGCTGTTCAGAGCTGGCACAATAAGGGAATGTCCCACTTACTCTTCTTTTAAAGGAAATCTGAAACAATGGCTCAAATCACATCAAAAATGTGACCACTAACTGGATTTGAGACGACTTGAACATTACTTTTTATTGCATAGTTACATCCTGTCTGGGTCTGTATGTGTTGTGTTGTGTGTGTGTTGTACTTGCTGTCTTTTATATTTGTATTTAAAAAAAAATTTTTTTAGGGACTACGGATGCAAACTAGCAGCCTTGCTATAATAATAATTATAGTCTCATAAAATCCTGTGAGAAGCACTGGTTGCTGGTTGATATTTACACGCACACCATCCAGGGAACAAATAACCCTTTACCCCCACTGCTGAAAAAAATCCTGCAGGAATCATTACACATTTTATACATTTTGAATATTGCACTGGAGCTGGACTTGAAGAAAATAGTGAAAAGAAAAAACGCAATTAGATCTTTTCCTAAAATCATTCAGCCCAATCTAAGAATCCCAATTACTAAGGACACAACAACTATTTGACTGCAGGGGGCGTCACAATACACATATGCAAACAAAGATTATCTAATCAGCCAGATACAGGCCCCATTTACACGAGGACGCTTGCGGGTAAAAACGACAAAATATTTTATGGGAAGTGCCTTTCGTTTAGACGGTGACGGCGTTTTTGGGGCTTAAAAACGCAAAAATCTGAAACCACCCTCCAGAGTGGAAAAGTTTTATCCGCTCTGCCGTAGCATGTCCGTCTACACTGCCAAGACGCAAAACTGCTCAGATCTGCTCACGTCACGTATGTGTTTACGTCACATACATGCTCCAGTACAGGAAAATAAACAAACGTGGGATTATTTCCATGCGTCGGACCTTCAAGCTGCTCTGGCAGCTCTAATAAACTTACAGGAGTCTTTCCACCAAATGTACAGGATCTGTACAGATAGTATTAGTGAACAGAGAAGGGTCTGTAATTACCTCCATCACATTTTGGATGCACCAATTGGTGGGAGGCGAGCCAGACGGCTTTGGACGAGACCTGGGAGATCTAGTGGATGGTGGAGAACTTTGTGGAAGGAGTAGCTGATGAAAATGCGTGGTGTGAAAACTTCCACATGCCCAAAGATGCTCTTATCGCTTTAAGTGATGCCGCCTGGCATGCATACAATCCAATTCCACACACTTTTGCGTCACCGTATGCAGCAGATTTCCTCCCGAAAACGCTCGTCTAAACGAGGAATAAAAAGTGAAGACGTGACACCACTTTTGCGTCTTCTGTTCAGACCGTCATCATGTAAACGTAGACACAGAGTTTTTTCACAGCCCAGAATTTTTGCAGTGTTGGGCAGTCCCCAAAAATGTGTTTGTTGCCACCACTCAACCCACAATCCCTCCAACACAAATGTGAGGAGCCTCCAGCAAACCTGGACACAACTTGATGAGTTCTGAAATACTGAACCTTAACCTTCCCATCAAACTCATTCTACATGGGACTATTTGTGGTTGCTTAAGTAACTTTCTTCCCACTCATTATCTGAATCATATAATTGTAAAACTTTGTTTTTACCACCATCAGGTTAAATAAGCATTGTTCCAAGTTTGTCAGAGCCTTCCTCAACACTTCCCACTCTTTGAGTCATTACATAATGTTTTATTTGGAGATATCTAAATAGATCTGAAGGCAACCCATATACTTGCTGTAACTGTGCTAAGGATTTCAAACAATCTCCTTCCATCAACTGGTTAAAACCCTTATTATATAGGGACAGATGAAAGTCTGGATTACCTGCTATTGGCATAGCTCTTGTGATTGATTTGGTCCTTCCCTTTTTTTTTGTCTTGCATTATTCCACTCAGTGTAGTTTATCCAACTGTTTTCATTTTCATTTTCTTTTCTTGCATATTACCCAGAAATATTCTTAATCGGAGGGAAATTTTATGTACTGATATTTACTTGATCTGTATAATGGGGCAAACGATATTTCTGAGTTCTTTTAAATACACTGTAAAAAAAAGATAAACAATAGCTACTCAATAAAATTGAGGCAACATATTGCACGCAATATTATTAATTAAATCTAACTAAGTTACAAGTTCAGTTAATAACAACTTAACAGGAAGTGCCTGTCAATTAAAAACGGACTAATTCTATTTTGTTGGGTTCATTCAAAATTCTCTTGATTTAGAATTTCATACACATAAAGATTATATTTAATGTGGTCAAAATGAGTAGATTCTATCTCAAACATTTTTATATTAAAGTTCCTTAAACAACTGCCTCAAAATCAAGGACGCATTTATATTTAATACATTTTATCAAATATATTAAGTAAAATGAAATGACTACAGAATAATTTATTACAGTATATGGAAGTCAGGATTTTTATCCTGACACAGCAGCCTTATAGATCTGTAGGCACATATCGTATGGGATCTTTTCCTCCTTATGGATAATTGAAGCGATAGTAGAATTCAACTATTAATCCATGTGTATCTTTTTGTATATATTTGTTATTATTGAGCAGCCAAATAGTTTTCTTCATCTCGAATTCTATGATTGGGGATGTTATTTCCTCTGCCTCAGAAACGACAGCAGCCTGGCAACAAAGTAGCTAATAGCTTCTTATTAGCTCTATTCACCTTTAAACAATAAAAACAACTCTATAGACTGAGAAATGGCAACAAATACCTGACAGCAATTAAAGCAACAACAAGTAACAAAACAGAGAAGCTGAATTAAAGAATGTACTCAACCAGAATTCAAGCAGTAAAAGCTTCCTCTAGGGTTAAATGCACCCCAGAGAAACCTACTCACACGTGAATTTTGTGCAAGAAGTGCAAGCAAAAAGTCTGGCAGCGCAAACGCAAAGCCAGAAGCGCAACTGCAAAGCTAGCAGCAAACAAACAAAAAGTTATTCAAAGAGATAAAGACAGAATTCTTTTGCAATTACACAGATATATATATATTTTTTAGTTTTTAATTTTCTCTTTGACTTTATTTTTTTCTTTCAATTTTGTATTTGACATTTTGATTCATCGTTTATTGTTTGAATTTGCAAAAAAAAAAGTATTGTTTGATTGATCATTTTGGCACAAATTAATCTCCATAAAATTCTTGAGGGCCTGAATAATAGCCTAATAAATCCAGAAAATGTGAGGAGGAGAAAATGTGTTCTGGTATTTATTACTTTGATTTATATTAAACAGTTTTTAAACATCACTCATCATTGAACTGCCTTCTTGGCGGAAGTCTGAGAACATTTTCTCGTTGAGTATCTAGTTATCATTCTGGATCTATTGACACTGATTTACGTAAATAAAAATAGCACGAATTTAGTAAGAAAGGGAAAACGTCAAACAATGATGGGCTAAGTAGGCATAAGTACATTATATTTTCTCTATTTATAAGTTCAGCCCTTGAACGAATGTACAGGTGCATCTCAATACATTAGAATATGATGGAAAAGTCCATTTCCAGTAGTTCAAGTCAAAAAGCCCATTTCCATATTAAACATACTTTTTAAAAATGGTCTTTTGTAATATTCAAATTTCAACAGACACTGAATTTTAGGTATTCAATAAATGTAAGCCATAATTATTATAATTATAAGAAATTAAATAAATTAAGACATGAAATGTTTCATTCTGTCTGTAATGGACCTATTTAATGTGTTATTTCCACTTTTTGAATTTAATTATGACATAAATAAACTTTTCTTTGATATTCTAATTTATTGAGATGCACCTGTAGTTGATGATCCCTGCTGTATATTATGAATCCTTGCTCCTGTCAATTATTATTATTATTATTTTCTGCTATATCTATATCTTTCATATATATATATATATATACACACACACACACACACACATATATATGTATATATATACATATACATAGTCTATATGTGTATATATATATATATATGTATATATATATATATATATATATATGTATGTATGGTGTGAAACGTGAATGATTTTAAGCTAATTTAGCTTGATTTTGGTTGAAAGTGTTTATTAAGACAACACCATCTCACCAGCATCTGCTGATCACATTTAGTCTGTGGCTGTGTGATGTAAGAAGTGGATGTTGGTCAGGAAAAGGGCAGTAAAATGTAACCGCATGATTGTTCTGTGGTTCCCAGATGTAGAGAGGCAGTGGGGGGGTGTTCACTGCCCTGAAGATATGCTGCTGAAATAACCTCTGACATTCAGACAGACTGGACTGGCCCTTCCCTTTCCATCCTCAGTGGGCAGCCATGTGGCAGTAATTCAGAGGCTGGTTACATGGCTTGCTTACCACCGGCATTTGTCAGTTTCATGCAACAGCAAGTGGGCTGTAGAGTGGCTAAGCTGAGATCTGTCTATGATAATGAGCACTCACAGAAATAAAGGTGAAATATAGAGGTAGGTGAAGGTGAATGTTTACATATTTTAACATGTCTTTTTAAATAATTTTTTTCTGTCTGTCCTTTTACTGTAGGTACCTTTTTTGATCCTAATGTAGTTTTAATGTTTCCCCAGAGGTTCTATAGCTTCTGGTTTATCATTTCTGTCATTTAATGTGTAGTTTACTGTTTCAGGCCAGCTGTCGATATTGGTGTTTAATAGGACTTCTGTCCTTGTCCCAGTTTACATGCAACTGAGAAAATCGAACTGACGGGAACGTGTCCTCCTCCTCAACACTGGGTGGTGATATGCGTCGGTTCAGCTGGTTATTATGGCCCCCTTTCTGTTGACCTCAGTTCGACACTTTGTGCCGACGCCACTGACCGGCTACCGGCTAATGTGCGACCAGCTAATGCGACTGGCTAATGTGACCGGCTAATGTGCGACCAGCTAATGCGACTGGCTAATGTGACCGGCTAATGTGCGACTGGCTAATGTGACCGGCTAATGTGCGACCAGCTAATGCGACTGGCTAATGTGCGACCAGCTTATGCGACTGGCTAATGTGACCGGCTAATGTGCGACCAGCTAATGCGACTGGCTAATGTGACCGGCTAATGTGCGACCAGCTAATGTGACTGGCTAATGTGCGACCCGCTAATGTGTGACCAGCTAAAGCGACTGGCTAATGTGACCGGCTAATGCGACCGGCTTTCTTTGATGCTTTTATTCCGGGGTCATACGCCATCGCAGGGGTGGAGCACGTCCACATGCGTTTTATCTTCTCATACATGCCGGCGAAAATCCTATTCCAATCGTATTATCTGGGTGTCCTAATAGGAGTTGGAGAACTCAGACATCAGTCGGACTAACACGTTTACATGCACTTCATTTGTCTAGTTATAGTCAGATTAAGGCAATAATTCATTTTTTTTCAAATGTCATGTAAACGTACTGACTGTTGCTGCTAAATTGCAAGATCTGCTTTAAATGTGACACACCCATAAATTATATGTACTGAGAAGTAACAAACCTCAACATCAGCGCAAATGAGTACCAAGTCTTTCACTGTATGACATGATTGTATAAACTGTAGGTCAGTGCAGGTGGTAACAATAGTTGACTATACTGTCCCAGCTCTTTGCAGTATATTTCCACTAATAATAGACTTACATATCCAGATCTATCTCCACAGTGCTGTATCAGCGCTGAAGAACCGTCTGGTGCGACAACTTATTATTCTGGGATAAGGTGTTTTGTATTTATTTAAACCAATCCCAAATGTCTTGTCTAGTATGCAGCCAAGGCGCCCCTGCAAAGTAGATAGTGGATTTAGCAGAAATTGAGGAAAATGCTACATTAAATAGTGGGCCAATGGCAGGCTTTTACCCACAGTCTACATCTACTGAGTCAGCCTGCTGTATGACAAAACCTGCTCTGCTCAGAAAAAAAAAGCAATTTTCACCTCAAACATAATAATCTGAATATAAATATGCAGCAAAACAATGCAGTTCCTTGTTTGATAATCACAATTTAACAATCTTGACAGCAAAATACATTTAAATATCCATCACAGATGCAGCCTGCGAGAGAGTTGAGAACACCATTTTCCCTAAACTCGGATATTAATTACTACGGCCGCTCCACACTGCAGTCCTAGAACGGCTTACATGTTTCAGGTTTTATCTGTTATAATTAAATTTAAGTGGATCCTGGTCAAAGTTTAGTTATAAAATCCTGAAGCAGTGATGAACAACTCTCCTGGTTGCTTAGAGCATCCATAGAGTTAATCACACTGGACAGTTGTCGAGGAAGTTGACTTCACTAGCATTCAGCACAGAGCAGCAAGCAGAAATTAGAGTAATTAAATGGGCACATGTCGTGCTGCAATGCTCTCTATAATGTTCTGACTCACGCTGCCCTCCTTTCCCATCAGCATATTCTGTTTCTATTACAAATTTGGTAAGGTGATCATCAGCCAAGGGTAGGGTTGTAAAACTTTGTAGCCTGCCATAGAGTTTTCCTGTGTTTCTCACAGCTTAAAAAAAGGCTGATGTTTCAGCTGACAACATGCAACAGGCTCCTCTTCTAATAATTTGAACCCTTGACAGCCCAACTTGATGTCATTCGGTGTGCTGATATGCACCAAAGGACATTGAAATTAATGGGAGATCGACGTGGAAAGAGCTCAGAAATGCCTCTCTTTGGGGCTGTGCCGATATGCTATACCTTAAATTAGAAAAATGAATGAAAGTTTAAATTGGTCACAAGACTCTGGAATATATTGGGACAAATGGGCATTTTGATCACTCGCATGGTTTTCACAAAATTACACTATACATTTTTGGATTTATAATGCGGGACATCGCTACTTAATGAATATAGCGGGAACCCTAATGTGTACAGTAAGCGACATCCAGTTGTTTACAATATAAGCTACCAACACTTTGTGCACAGTGAATTCAATACTATAATGGCTGTTGAACTGCCTGCCGTGCTGTTTCTCGCTGTGGAGATTCTACAAACTCAAGCTGTCTTGTTCTGCAATTTGCTAATGAAAATGCAAATGAAACAGAGGAGCTGGAAGACCAGCTTTCTTTTTTCTTTTTTTTTTTGATGAATAAATAAATAAATAATGATTATATATATCAGTTCAACAGTGTAAGTCCTCTCTGTGAGCTCCCCCACAGCCGATGGAGTAGTTCGCACACTGAGTGGAGTCAATGTCGATTCACCCTGGAGAATGACAATTGGATGAAAACGGAGTAAAAAATCAGGGCGTTGGGTCAGGCAAAAAAAGAGGATTAGAATCCTCAAGCCTCAAGTTTTGTGTCTGATTTAAGTCCAAGTATTAAGGCTTCAGGTTCAACTAATGTCCTACTCTCTGTTATTTAAGATTTTTTTTCTTTTTTTTCACCCTGGCCTTTGTATAAGTTAAATAATTAACTAATAAAAAAAGTCCTGTCATGCTGTTAGCACCACAAGTAAAATCCCATTCAACCTCTATTGTATAAGAGTGATGTCAGAAGTCTGAAAGGCAGAGATCTTAACTACCTGCTTATCATGAACAGCAGCACTTCTATGAATCTTGCAAAGCTCGTGATATTGTTTTTAGTCTCTGAGATGTTCATTCAGCTTTGGTAATTCGAGCCTGTGGTACATTGTGTTTTTGCACAGTGATTGGATTACATTATATTATACTGTTATTTTGTCCATCCGCGCTTGCCGAATGTGAAGAGAGTAATTATAATGATTGTTTGAATTGAACAAAGGCTGTTTGGACTTGTCTTTGTATTTTTTTTAAATATTTCTACTTAACCACAAAGCTCCAGTATATCTCCAGGGAACAGAGAAACCATGATGTATTTGTCTTGATAAAATAGTTTGTCTTTAGCGGAGGAGGCAGGGGAGAGGCTTGACAAATAGACAGTAATGATCCATCTGTTTGCTTATGTTGCTTTGTAACGCATAGCCTGATATTATCTGATAAAGGAGATAAGGAAAATAAGCAGTTCTTGTTTTTTCCAATCCCCCCTTGCCACCAAAAACATTTTTAGTTGAAACGACTATTTGTTATGCTTTCACTGTAAAATGCAGTAACATGCAGCTTATCTTGTTTGATATGATGATGATGTACATGATATAACAGCAGATGATGTGCAGGGTATACATGCACAGTGCAGCTTACTCTGAAACACCTTGTTTTTCATGAGCGAATTGATTCTAATAACTTTCATGCACTTTTTTTCCACAACAGCCTGCTAGATTCACAAAGTGAAGAAAAGTACAGTAAATATGGATGTGTTTGAGTATTAGCTTTTACCAAACCAAACCTTCAAAATATCCCTGGAAAAGCCCTGACACCAATGATTAGGATCAGATTAGAGCTGGGAAGGTATTCCTGTTAAAGAGTTTGTTCTTAAATACATCTTCTGGTGCAAATCCATGGACATATCATCAGTGTTGTATCCAGTGCTGTGTTCCAATACCCATACTTCCCGTACTTACTATACTTAGTTTGAGTACGCAGGGTGTTCCGATTCCAATATCGGCAAAAAGAAGTGTACCTAAAGGACCCGGGTGTTGCCCTCATAATGGTCAAAACGCTGAGTGTCGAACGATGTACACTATACGCACTCAACGGCCGCCATCTTGTCTACGTAGCGGAAGAGGCGGAGCCAGGCAGAGCCGCTCAGCTCGAAAAAAATGTTTGTAATGGCGGCCGAAACAACAGCGGAGCATTGTCTGTCAACATCAGGAGGAGTAGGTAACGTTGCTGACGCCGCCGGCGCATTCTCCTCATTTGCTGCTTAAATGGAGCCATGTTGCCGGATTGTAGAAGTAAAGATTAAACAACACAAATGGTAATTTTTTCGCAGTTCAAAGCGGGAAGTTTTTCGCGGGTGACGAGCCGCGGCGGCTGTCACGAGCGTAATTTCCGGTAAGTGCACCATGGAGTATTAGATTTGGAACAACACCCACCTGCTGAAATCTGCGTACTTAGTAAGTGCGGATAGTGTACTGCATTTAAGTGTACTCATGGAAGTATGGGTATTGGAACACAGCACAGCAGTCTTTGGGTTTTTTGGATCTTGCAACAGACACCCTGGTCCAGACAGTGTCACTCTACTGGCCCCACTGGACACTTCTGTCCAGTCAGAGCCATTGAGATGCTTTCTCCGCTGCCTCCTTGTTGTTGTGGATCGCTCTTTTCCTGCTTGATCCGGTGACCCGGGGTTCTAAAGGCCTCACTGAGGCACTGCCCACCTCCACCGGCATACACCTGGACCTCCACGAGTTCCTGGTGTATTGCCTTCCTCCTTCCTAACACAGTTAGGTGCAGTAGGGCTTGGCGATATGGATCAAAAGTCGCATCCCGATATATTTAGGCTGAATATCGATATACGATATATATCCCAACATTTTTATCGCAAAGTGAGAGCAAATGTTCAGTCAAAGTCAGTAAACATAACAGTAAATGTATAACAGAATTTCCTTTAAAAAAAATCAAAGCTCCATAAAGTGCACATTTAAATAAAAAAAATATCTTCAATAAAAATAGCCTATGAAATTAAGAAGGCCAATCTTTTTCTGAAATAAATATATTGGTAACGCTTTATAATAAGGTCCTTAATAACCATTAATTAACAAGTAATAAGGCATTGTTCTCGCTTTAGATCCGGTAGTTGCAAAAAGCATAGTTAACTTATAATAGATGAGCAATAAAGTATATTTTAATATCAATAAGCAAACAAAATAAGATTAATAAAGCCATGGCAAAGACATAATGGGTGGGTCATGGGTGTTTGTAATGCCATTATTAACACTTATATAAGCTTATAAACACACAATAATGTTAATAAGCATCTTGTAAGGACTTACAAGGGCCTTATTACTTGTTAATTAATGGTTATTACAAGGACCCTAATATAAAGTGTTACCAATATATTTATATGAGAAAAGAATAACTAATTCCAAAATAACTAAATAAGACATACTCTAGTAAGGGCAGTATTTATATATAGAAATATGTTTTAGAACTATATAGATATGTGATATGGTCTAACTCCATATCACATTTAAAAAATATATCGATATATTTTTTATATCGATGTATGTTTGAAACAATATGTTTGGTCTCAACATAGACTGGGTGATATACGGATGTCAAGGGGCTACAAAGTGCTTAATGTGCTTTGTTAACATGTGTTTCAGAATAAATTTCAGGCAGGATTGATTATCAGTAGACTTTTATGCTTAGACGCAGGATCCTGTGTTTATGTTTCACCCTCCACTATGACTTTGTCCTCAGTTTCCATGGGGAAAGACACAGATGACACCATTTCTGTTTTTAGTCCTACAACCTACTTTCCTCCCATTGGTATATGTTTCGATGTAGATTGGTGGGTTCCGGGGTGAGTACAAGAGCGCTACCACATTCAGGACATGCCTCAGAGATTTTGACCAAAGTCTTTTTCACTAATTATCAGTCAAAGAAACAAGACTGATGCGATGAAAGCTTTTTGTTTTTGTTTTTATTGATAATTTTTTAATGCAAAGAAGGACGATTCATGTGTCCAGAGTTAAAATTCATGCTTACCAAAGTATAATTGTCATTATGTGTGGAACAATGGAGTGACTTTGAAAAATGTTGGCATTCAAAAAACCAAGCTACAAAATAAAACTTTTGGAGTGGTAACTTGCCGTGCAGAACAAAGCCTCTCAGTAGGCCTACTCTGAGACAAAGGGAGATAGCCTGCAGTTGTGCATAGTCTAATGCTTTGACTAAAGTGGACCTTCTCACAGCTTCTAATAAAGGCTTTTATCAGGGTGGGAACGTTGATGAAATCCAAAATGTCATGATGAACACCCATTATTGCCAAGTCATGGACAGAGATTGGGAGCGTCAGGGAGGGCTTTATGAGCCTCTGCACCTCCGACAGCATGCTTTGGGTTTGTGGCTTCAGGTTCTAGAGGATGGACACCACATTCTTTTTTTTTTTTTTAAGATTATTTTTTTGGGCATTTTTGCTTTTTTTTATTGAAAGTGATAGATAGAAAGGGGGAGACAGAGGGGAGGACATGCGGCAAAGGGATCTCAGGCCGGATTCGAACCCGGGTCCGCCGCAGGAAGGACTCAGCCTTAATGGTACACGCTCTACCAGTGTGAGCCACCAAGACGCGGACATCACATTCTTGATGGTGGTGACTTCTCTCCCTCTCCAGCTTGTTCTTGATAGCTGACCTGCACACAGGGCTGTGACAGTCTGAGCTTTATTAAAGCCACTGCCATCAGAATCATAATTATCTGTCAGTCTGAAGGACACTGTAACTGCCTTTTGATTTGCCTCAGGAAGGAAGGAGAGAACGTTGTAGGCCTACTACAGAATGGGTCTATCTGCTGCAACCCCTTATCTATCTATCTATCTATCTATCTATCTATCTGTCTATCTGTCTGTCTATATCTATATCTCTCTCTATCTATATCTCTCTCTCTATATCTCTCTCTCTATATATATATATCTCTCTTATATCTCTATCTCTTATTCTCTCTGTCCCTAACTGGCTCAAAGGGGAGTTTAGAAAAGAAATGGCAAATCCACTTTGTAGCCTTATTATGTCAACTTCCCAATATGGTATCCTGGCATGCTTTTAACCAATGGATTCCTTAGATATTTTACTTTCATAAGATAGATATGATATATGATATATGAAAATTCAGCCTGATACAGCCCTGTGAGCCCGCCTGCTGGCCGATGAGCCCAATGTACTGCGGGCGGAACCTCAAAATGCCAAGGGGTTCCATTTATTACTGTAACATACAAAGGCAATCTAACCATTTTGTTGCATTTTCTTTAAATTTTTTTATTGTTTGACATTGCTGTAAAATATATTTTCACTTGAACTTTTATGTAATTAATATTTGTGATGTTGAAAACATGTAAACAGCAGCTTGGAGGCAGCCCAGGTTCTATCTACTTGTAACAACTGGCCGCCATGTTTTCAAATGGTCATCAGAATGGGAATATGCGATGGCCCAATATCCAGTCTTTTTCTAAATATATTAAGCTGTAAATGTACCAAATTTGGGGCTTTTATCACAAAATGAACAATAGGTTAACTATGCCGCCCCACTAATGTACTTATGGTGCTACTTGTCTTTTGACAACAACAAAGAACCGGCAGCTAGAGATGGATGAGGAAGTTAAAACAAAAATAACCATGAAAATGAGTGTTTCAGTAGGATGTGCTTTGTTTCCCCACTGTGTAGCCTCATGCTCAGAGTTGGCCATGATTAATTGCTTTCATACGGGCCATTAAAGGCCTGTGTTCCTTTCAGCTATACATTGGTTTATCTAAGGTTTTGTGTAAAAGCTGCTTAATTTAGAACAGAGCTAAAATGCCAGATGCAGCTGGAGGATCTGAGTGATAAGCAACCACTCGACTCAGAGAATTGCCTGTTACAGCTATGAGTGAGGCATACCAATGCAGAGACTAAAGAGAAACATTTTCTGAAGTTTAAGTCAGAGTTATTTAACCCTTATTAGGGCTCTCATTGAAATACTTGCAAATTCCAAATTTCAACCCTCGAGGGAGGATATTACATAGAGGACATTACATGCCAGATTGTATAAAAAAAAAAAAAAAACATATGAAAATAATATTTTGAGAAAAAGGTTTACGAGATTAAAGTGGCAAATATACGAGAAAAAAATGCGTAGATTTATGAGAAAAAAGCTGGGGGGTTTTCGGTAAATCTGCGACTTTTTTCACGCAGATTTGCCACTTTAAATCTCTTAAATCTGCTACTTTTTTTCTTGTAGATTTGCCACTTTAATCTAGTAAATTTGCAACTTTTTTCTCAAAATATTACCTGAAGTTACCAAATATAGTTATTTGCCTGATAAAGGGTTAAAGAGTCATTCTAATTAATCAAAAGTAAAGAGTCTTGTTTCTTTTTTCGTTACTTTTTTTCTCCCTTGAAATTTATATTCACACCTATTGCTTCTGTTTTTGCTGCTGTGACAAGTGAATTTCCCTGTTGTGGGACCAATAAAGTATAATCTAATCTAATCTTCTTTGTAGTTGTTCTCCATTATTAAAATATATGATAAAGATGAGGGGATTTTCCAAAATATTCAATTATTCCTTTTAAGTTTTAATATACACAGACTTTTATTT
This sequence comes from Centropristis striata, assembly GCF_030273125.1. Taxonomy (NCBI): domain Eukaryota; kingdom Metazoa; phylum Chordata; class Actinopteri; order Perciformes; family Serranidae; genus Centropristis; species Centropristis striata. Next base: position 8,314,668 of record NC_081538.1, on the reverse strand, counting down.
TTGAGGTTTGTTTTTCAAACGACCAGATATTTTCTCATACTGCTGTTCATCTTGTTTATTGATTGGGACTGGAGCTGTTATGTATTATCAACCAAACGAATTAATTACTTTAGTGATAAACAGATTTTTAAAAAAAATTCCATTCCAGTAAAATGGTACAATATATATATAATAGTAATAATAATATATGATAATAGCAAAAATAGCTCATAAGGGTTTAATTTAAGAGCTGATATCTAGACATTTTCCGTGGTGTTCTCCCACTTCTAGGCCACGATTGTGCTGATTCCATTGAGCTGTAGTACTTGTATTGCAGCGAAATACAAGGTTACACTAAGTAACGTGTAAAAAGAGCTGACAACGCCCTGAAACTGCTTGAAGTTCACAGGGTTTCCGATTCAGAATTGATTAATCACACGAGCAATTAGTTTCACAGTCTACATTTATTCAGAGAAACAAAAACGCATCCAGGCATCACATGAACATGTCAGTGAGCACAGATCAGTGAACGGGCACCGAAGCAAACGCAGCACAAGACACAAGTCACCAAGAAGCCTGGTCAAAAGACCAATGCTCCAGTAAACAATAAGTAATAGGAAGCATATAAATAATAATAACTTAATACTACCTTTTGATTAAATTATGGTTTACAAGACCTGGTCAATTTACTGGTCAGTTACGGCAATTACTGCTTTTAAAAGCCTAATGGCAGTAGGAAAAAACAAGAAAGCACCATCCGAGGCCATTAAAGGGAATTCCCCAGAAAGAGTGTGATCAGGTTGACCGATTAATTCCTTTAGATTTCTGGACCACCTGTTTTTTCCAGAGGGAGCTCAAGTCTGTCAGCATGACTCCAATGATCTCGGAGCAGATTCTTACAATGTTGTTCAGGCTGTTCTTGTCCCTCACAGACAGCCCATGGAATCAGCAGATTAGACAAAATGTTGGAAGACTTTCAGTAAAAATGACATAATTTAATCTGAGACATTAAAAGAACTAGTTTTACGCATCAAGTGGATTTTTTGTTTTCCCTGCTTAACAATCAACTCTGTGTTTATATCAAATTTAAGATAAGAGTAAAACCTGGTTCCCAGATGTTTGTATTTTTCCACAAATTCAACCTTTTGAAAAATAAAAATGAAAATAAAAATACGGACCGGGGAGGGGGGCAATATTTAGAGAAAAAAGTCACAAATTTACAAGATTAAAGTGGCAAATCTACAAGAAAATGAATTCCAGATTTATGAGAAAAAAAAGTCGGAGAAATAGTGTTTTGTATTTGTCAAGGAACCTTAATGAGCCACGGACGCCGCCCGGAAAGCAGGGGATGCCACACAGACATGTTCGTAAAGACGTGCAACAGTATGGAACATACGCGTATGAATTTCGGTGAGTCCAGACAATCAGCTCCACAAATAGCTTTTTCTTCAGCCTTTATTGAGCCAGTGAGGCCCAGATCTTAGAGGGCTAAGGGCTAATTCGTGTTAGCATTAACTGGAACATTAACTGGGATGTTAGTTTTGTCTAGCAAAAAACAAAAAGAAAATGTAAGTTACTTACCTCAGAAAAATGAACAACAACTCCTTGGAGTGTCTGTTGTTTTAAAGGGATAGTTAGTTTTTTTAAATGAAGTTGTATGAGTTGCTTACGCACAGTCAATGTATTATAGTCTGCGCGTTTAGAGTTTAGAGAACCAGACGCATACTCCAGGCATATTTTAACCAGCTGCTGATGATATCTGTGAATTCTCATCACTAAATGCCTTTATGTGCTTTTAAAGGCTCAGTGACATACATACAGTAGAACTTCCTTTGCATGGCAATGCAAACTTCCCTCCCTACTATATCAGAATACTAATGATTGTGTACAGCTAAGGTAACATTGATTGTGCAGGGGGAGTTGCCTTCCATTTCATTATATTTTTCTCTCAGTGGGTAAGCAAGGAGCCATTTAGTCCACAGTACACTCTGTTCTCCTGTCAGGGTAATGTGAATTGTTTTGACCTGTGGCCACTCCTGATAATCATGTCAAGAGAGAGTCTCTCCTCTCTGCTGGCCTCCACAGAACAGAGACTGCTGTAATACGAACACTTGGTCAGGCTCAATGTGTTTTTATCACTTTAGGCTTTATTCAGCTCTGAACACAAAGGGAAACATGGCTCCTTTCTTCCTTCTCAACTACTTCACATGAGGGGTGTTTCCATTACAGTCCAATACACGGAATGAGGCGGGTCTCACTTGCCGAAATGCCTCTAATTTGAATGAGTCATGAGAAACAGTGTCGCTTCTTTGTTGCTATATTTAGCGACTTTTCAGACCCCCTAGTGATAATTTTTCCAAAAACCGGCCAGCAACAAATCCAGCGACTTTTTCTGGTGTTATTGGAGACTTTTGGAGATTGGTTACTCTTCTTAACGAAGAAGAGTAAGAACCAGTTGAAGCAGCACAGTCCTCCTGCAGCAGTCTCTCCCAGCTGCAGTCACAGAGCCGGAGGGGATGTTAACCAATTAGTGTCCAGTCTGCAAATTGCTAATAGGCTAACAGTTAGCTCTGTAGCAGTACAGTGTGTATGTGCCGCTGCAGGAGGTGTTCACTTAGCAATCTCTGTTTGTTTACAACAAACACCAGACACTTTGTGCACAGTAAGCGATACCGGTTTATTCACGATCACAATGTTTATGATCAGCGGAGACTCTGTGCATAATTAGCCATGCTGGTTTGTTTATGATCAGCGGCGGAAGTTGTGCACAGTTAGCAACGGCGGCCACAGTTGCATATCCCGTGTTTAATCCGTTGCGTATGTGATCACGGATCACGGTCAAAGCTGTTGCTAAGCGATTGTGCGACGATTGAAAACTATACATTTCCTCCGAAGTCTTGTAAATCCCTCTGGGGCCTTTCTTTGTAATGGAGACACGCTAAGTGAGCGGACATTTGAGAAGATATGGCCTGAGACTTTCCCAGCGGCCACTCTTCCCCCTAACCGAAACATGGCCATGGTCTTCTTCAGTTAATGGCACTGACCTTGGGTCTTATCATGTGACCTTAAATCATGATGGTGGTGAAAATTGATAATAGATTGATAGGGCGGCTGTGGCTCAGTTGGTAGAGTTAGTTGGCCCCCAACCGAAGGGTCGGTGGTTCGATCCCTGACCCTCGCAGCCTACATGTTGAAGTGTCCTTGAGCAAGATACTGAACCCCAAATTGCTCCCGATGCTGCGTTCATCGGTGTGTGATCATAGGTGTCATAGGTGGCACTGTTTATAAGTGCAGGTCCATTTACCATTATGTTGATTTTAATTTGATCATTGTGGCTGAAGCTCCCATAAACCTCGTAAGTGAGTGTTAAATTGAGATTATTCTGTCACACTCTCACTCTCACTGACTTGTCTTCTTTTTTCCAAAATGGAATAGCCTAATTAGAAAGTTGCCCAGACACAGTCTTTGTTTTCATAGCTGGACAGTTTGATCTATTGAAGGCTATGATATTGAATAAATATTGAATAGGCTATTTGAGGTTGATTCTTCTTAATGCCCTACACCATAACAGTATTATTATTTTATGACTGGGGCTACATAAATAATACAATAATCACTGATTGTGAAATGTTATTCGCTGTGAATATCTTGTCTAGTAAGCTTGTGGTATAGTATCTTGACACACTGCCAAGTGGTTATTTAAAGGCGTAATCACATATAGGTTGTAGGCCTAAATTTTGGAAAAAGTCTGGGCCTTTTTTTGTTCCAGACAGTCCATTGGCAGATGCCATCAATTTATTTGATTTAAAGTATTTGTAAAAAATATTATGTGTATAAGAAGGCTTTTCAAAAACATTATCAAAATGCATCACACTGATTAAGAATTTGGATAAGTGATTGAGAGAAGTCCTCAAAAAAAAAAAGGAACATATATGTGAAACTTTAAAATAATGAAACAAGTGTTAGTAGAGTTATTGCAGGTCATTTGCAAGTATAATGTATTTCATCCAATGTGTTTTGATGTGGCAGTCGAGACAAACAGGGCCAGTTATGTGAGGCCAATGGTAATTATTGATGGTCTAAAGCTATTTGAAATCACTCCACTTCAGCTTTGTTCACATATTAATGAACCTCATCCTCCTGTTATTTGCTGTTTATATGGCTAGAGGTTAGCACTATTTCCCTAAGTACATCATGCTCAATAATAAGGTGAGCAGATGCTGTCTTTCTCTGGACTGGTTGCATGCACTTTCTGCTGTTAATTTCAATGCTGAAGGAACTTGGTTTGCAGCTCAGCACTTTGTGTAAAGATTTTAGTCATAAATCTATAAGAATTATTGTTTCATTTACACAAAGCTTGAGTGTACAAGGCCTCAGAACATTATAATATATTATTTATTATAAGTCAGTTACCATGCTCAATCATGTCTGAGGAGATGATACCATTTGTAACATGGATTTGGTGCTGAATTTAACCATTTTTGACAACTTAAGAATTGATACATTACAAAAGTCCCTCAAAGATCATACATTAAGACACGAAGACCTTGAATAACACCATAGAAAAATGTATGCTGTGATTTTTTAATCACAACATTTTAGTTTTTTAGTTTTTTAATGGCGGATTAGGAGGGGTGTTGGAAGGGATCAAACAAACAGAGGGCCAACATTCAAACCAAAATTCGACTTTGTTATTTTAAGTTATGTATGTTCTCGTATATTCTTCATGCTCTACATCATCTGCGTAACTACAGTAATTGCTTAATATCTGGAAGTAGTTATTTTTTACCAAACTGTGTGTTCCTAAACCAAAGCATGTAGATTTTTAGCTTCCTAAAACTGTCCAAGTAGTTTTCTTGCCTAAACCCAACCAAACTACGATGTATGACAACCTTAACCATGTGTTTAAAACAACAACCATCAGCTGCTGCGACATGTCTCCCTCAGCTGTTATTCTCCAACTCTCCCATAAAGCACTGACGGAGTCATGCAGATTTTGTATTCAAAATATCAAACCTATCAAAAATGATTAGGTCAACCCTGATGAGTCTGTGAAGAGCTCTGGAGGTTTTTTTTAGGAATGGATTCCTTACCATCTAACATTACTAGATAATGTGATGATGCCAGATTCTTCCAGGATTCGGGGTCAACTCAGTCCAAGAGTGATGTAGTCTGAGCCCAGCATTAGAAATCAAAAGGTGAGATTATGTATCCTTGGAGACCTCTGTGTCTGAGCTGATCATTAATTAATTATTGACTGATTTATTGGTTTTATAAAATTCAAAGAGATTTAAAACACAATAAAGCCTATTGTGGTCCTCAAATTACACTACCTCCAGAGGGTTGGGCTAATCCTTCCTTCTCTACAGCCACATGTATTGCCTGCACAAACTTATCTTAATATACTTCAGAGTGCTCAATAACAGCAGAATCGAACCAAGCGTGGCGTAAAACTTAATCATGCCCATTATGAAATGAAGACGTAAGTGTAACGTGTTCTGTACGGGCCCGGCAGAAAATTTGTGCTGTGACTCATTCCCAAATAGTTTTATGTCATTGTCTTTTCCTACTAGAGAGACAGAAAGAGACTGCATCTGGACTGCTCACATGTGCCATCTGGTGGTTTTTGGTGCATACCACAACTACTGCAGATACACCTGTATGACTCACGCCGCCCATTGCAGAAATCATCTCAAATGCAACAAGTGACATAGAATCCTAAGGCAAGGCAAGGCAAGGCAAGGCAAGGCAAGTTTATTTGTATAGCACAATTCAACACAAGGTAATTCAAAGTGCTTTACATACACATTAAAACAGCAAGACACAATTGAAAACAGTAAAAACAGTCAATTAAAACAGGGAAATAGAAAGAAAAATACAAATAACATAAAATAAGATACAGCAGGATAAGAAAATAGATAAAGTAATAAAAAAGCACAAGTCAAACATTGCGTAGTTAAAAGGGCAGTAGAGTCCAGCAGATAAGTGTTAAAGTTGAGTGTACGCTGCAGTAAACAGTAATGTTTTTAGTCCTGATTTAAAGGAGCTGATCCTTTGGGCAGACCTCAGATCTACAGGTAGTTTGTTCCACAGGTGAAGAGCATAATAACTGAAAGCTGCCTCACCCCACTTAGTTCTTGTTCTTGGGACATGCAACAAGCCAGTTCCAGATGTCTGGATGAATCCTAAGGTTTATATAAGCTTTGGTTTAGACAACTAAAACTATACTTTCTTAGTGTAAGAACAAGTTTGGCTTAAATACTAACTTGGTTAGGGTCAGGAAACAATATTGTGGCCGTGAGTAAAGGACACCAACATTAATTCCAATGCGTTGTTAATCTGTTCACCCCACTCTCTTCCGTGCAAGGTTCTGAGACTTTCGATCCTGTTCTTGAGAGACAAGAGACAATCAAACACACATAGTGTGGCTTTACCTGTCAGAGAGCCATGAACACATCAGCACATCTGGACTGGTGCTCTGTAATAAAAACAGGCTGTAGAGATTTTCTGGCTTCCTCTGCCGTGTTGGTGATAACCAAAATGAATTGAAATGAAAACTTTTGTTTCGGTTGAAGACAGAAACCTCAGAGACTAAATTTCTTCAACCAAAACCAAAACGATCTCCTGGATACAGTGATAAGATAGAATATATGTTTTGTCATGTGTGAACTGATTATTTATTGTGCTTGGGCCTTGTCTTTGCTGGTTGATGTATAAATTAAAGTGGCAGACGTAGGTCTGTGGTTTGCATAGCACACTATGGTTTCAGATTTTAATGGTGTTAATATTTGGTACTGGGCAGTCCGTGGCCAAGAGGTTAGGAATCGGGCTTGTAACTGGAGAGTTGCCGGTTCGAATCCCGGTACTGACAGGTCTAGGACTGAAGTTCCCTTGAGCAAGGCATCTAACCCCCCTCCACAGCTCCCCGGACGCAGTAATGTGCTGCCCAATGCTCCTTGCATGGTGTGTTCACGGTGTGTGAATTTCCCCATTTTGGAATAATAAAGTAATCTTCTTCTACATTTGTCCTTTACAAGTCTCTGTTTGAGGTGTGTTCTGAAAAAGAGTCTGCAGATGCTGTAGGAGCCTGTTCTATTTCTAACCTCTGTAAATCTAGCATCTTTGAGCATTTCCCAGCTCCCTGCAATGGCTTCCTTCACACAGAACAATTCAATCAGACTCTCAGCATGTTTCCCCATGGCCTTTTTCTACCAATAAACCCCTGCTCCCATAATCATCGCTCATCACTTTTAGTGTCAACACACAGCAATTTACTATTGAACTGTGGATATAAAATTCCATTTTCTATTAACTTATTGTTGAGCCATGAGGGAAGGCTTACTATTGACATCTCTAGCAATTACTATAAATATGAAGCCTGCTATGGATATCACATTACTTTTTGGAACTGAGCAAGATTTGAAGACATTGGATGTGATTGGTAGGTCTTCTCCCTCCAAGATTATAGGCAGGATTGGGGCTTTTATTCGAGAAGTAAAATGGATTTGTGGACTGCACTTAAAAAAAAATAAAATACACACCCACAAAATACATACAAACAAGCATATGCTCCCCTCTAATGTCCATCTGTCAGAGCTGGATATAAAAGAGGAGGCTGCCATCAAACACAGAGGCCTTTAGGCTGACCGACAGTGGAGAACACCCTCAGCTGTTCCTGGTAAATGTCTAGAAGAGTTATGTCCAGATGACCAGCTGTACTTAACAGTTTTAAATGCACTTAGTTTACTGTGTAGTTGTCTCATTGTCTCTCTATATTGCTGCCCGACTAGACTTTGACAGAAATGTTGCGTGTTACTGTTAAGTCTTTACAAGTCTGCTGCTGCTCTTTAGTCTCAGCTCCTGCTTCTTCCTTTTTGCTACATAATGCCTTTCTCTCCGCATCCCTGAATGACTCGATCTGCTTACCTCACTTGAATATTACAGTGTAAATCAAATAAATGAATGATACACGTTTTAGCTGGTCTCTCTCAACGGCACCGAGTTGGACTAATCCTTCCTTCTCTACAGCCACATGTATTGCCTGCACAAACGTATCACAATATACTTCAGAGTGCTCAATAACAGCAGAATCTCTTCATGTCTCAAACCAAGCATGGAGTAAAACTTAATCATGTCCATTATGAAATGAAGACGTACAGTTGAAACCAGAAGTTTACATACACTATATAAAAGACACATATGCTTTTTTTCTCACTGTCTGACATGAAATCAGACAGTCACTTTTCCTGTTTTAGGTCCGTTAGGATTACCAAAATTATTTCTATTTGCTAAATGCCAGAATAATGAGAGAAGGATTTTTTGAGACAGATTACAGTTTGCAAATGCACACAGGGACAAAAAAAACTTAATTTTTGGAGACATGTCCTGTGGTCTGACAAAACTGTTATCTGGCTGTTTTATGTTTCTTTTGGAGTAATGGCTTCTTCCTGGCAGAGTGGCCTTTCAGTCCATGTCACTACAGTACTCGTTTCACTGTGGATAATGACACACTTTTACCAGCTTCAGCCAGCATCTTCACAAGGTCTTTTGCTTTTGTTCTTGGGTTGATATGCACATTTTGGACCAGAGCATGTTCATCTCTGGGACACAGAGTCCGTCTCCTTCCTGACCGCTATGATGGCTGGACATTCCCATGGTGTTTATATTTGGATATAATTATTTGAACAGATGAATGTGGCACCTTCAGGCATCTGGAAATTGCACCCAAGGATGAACCAGACTTGTGCAAGTCCACAATTCTCTTCCTGATATCTTGGTTGATTTCTTTTGACTTTCCCATGATGTTACACAAAGAAGCAGTGTGTTTCACGTGTGCCTTAAAATAAATTCACAGGTGTGTCTCGAATTAACTCAAATGTTGTCAATAAACCAGAAATCAGAAGCTTCCAAAGACATGACAGCATCATCTGGGCTTTCCCAAATAGTTTCAAGGCATAATAATGTTAGTGTATGTAAACTTCTGACTTTGAAGAAAGTAATAACAAATTGTCTAAAAAAATCCTTCTGTCATTATTCTGGCATTTAGCAAATAGAAATAATTTTGGTAATCCTAACGGACCTAAAACAGGAAAAGTGATTGTCTGATTTCATGTCAGACAGTGAGAAAAAAAGCATATGTGTTTTTTTATATAGTGTATGTAAACTTCTGGTTTCAACTGTAAGTGTAACGTGCAAGTGTTCTGAACGGGCCCGGCAGAAAATTTGTGCTGTGTGGAGACTTTTATTTTCAATGTAAATAAAAGTATCCAGTGGAGAGCTAATATCACACAAGGTCAAAGGCTAACTAGCTACTGAAATTATTCATTGTCTGCCTATCAAGCAGTGGTTGTAACGCTTCTTAAAATCTCCATTGGCCTAACTCTATCACACTTTGTTCTCTTTACATTGCCCAGGCCACAATATAAAAAAAAAAACACTGAGGATTTTGTAGGTGTTCGGAAAAGTGCTGGAAATACTTTTTCATGTTTATAAATCTGCTCCCTCTACTGCTTCTACTGGGTGACATTGTGCTGTTTGGCAGACAGGCCTGTGTATGTGCTAGTCCCCGCAGTGTCAGCCAAATGTTTTGTTTCATCCCTGGCCAGTCTCTGATGAAGAATAAAAATTGACTGAGGTCAACAGGGTAATTGGACAAATGTGGTTGTAATGGAAACAGGATTTCAACAAATATCATCTAATGAGACTTCGATACTCTCTGCCCTGCATCGCACTGGAAATTGACAAATTATTTCTGTTTGTATCAGAGTCAGATTAGTTTGTCTGATTAAAGGAACATGAATCTCTTCAAACTGCCAGATAAAAAAATATTGAACTGTTTTCTGTTCGCAGCTGTCAGGGCTTGAGTGTCTTAAATGTTAAATTAAATTTAAAGTCTGCATGAATAATTAAATGAGCTAGATAAGTTGGCCCCCTGCAATTTGATTGGTCATTTTTTTGCAGTCAGAAGACAAAGTAAGGGTGGTTACTTTTTCATCTTTTCTTTTTTCTTAGATATAATAAGCTTTTTATGACAATTTGAGCAACAACAAAAAAACATTGCAGCCCAAGCTCCAAGGTGAAAATCATAGACTGTATATAAATAATGGACGTAGTCACCGTGACGTCACCCATTGGTTTGTGGACTGCCCGTTGGAAGCATCAAGTTCAGCGTTATACTCGTCGCCATCTTGTTTCCGATACGCGGAGCAGACCATAAATGGACTGCGACGGAGCGCGAGGGATCTGACGACACTGACTACAGCCTCTCTACACCGGCAACCCGACTGAGAGAAGCCGCTGCTAATTCATGTTAGCATCAATTGGAGCATTAACTGGGATGTTAGTTTTGGCTAGCAAAAAAACAAAAACAAAATGTATCTTTCTTAGCTCAGAAAACTGAGCAGCGACTCCTTGGAGTGTCTGTTAGTCCAACCAAACACTGAACAAGACATTTTTACTGAAAAAAACGTTCAAATAAACTGTCATTAGGTGAAAAACAGTGTGAAAGGGTCAAAGTTATGAGACCAAATCGGTAAACGTCCTCTTTTCTATCTATATAACGTTATATATAACTTTATTGACACGTTGCCGTGGATACGCATTGCTCTGCTTCTCTCCTGGTGACGGCTCGCCTTGTCAGTGACCTGTAGCCACGCCCCAAATCATACGATTCTTTATCTTCTATTTTCTTCTAAATGGGGCCATTATTAGAACTATTGACATCAAATTGTCTTGAAGATGATTTTTTACTAGTGATTGAGACCATAGTGTTCTGAGGTAATAGATCAAATCAGAAGTTTTCAAATTTTGCACTGAAATCAATGGGCAGATTTTTTTTGCATCCAAACTTAGAACCCCTGCTGGAATTTTCGGTGGATTGCAGGCTTAAGACACTTCCTAGTCGGCCTCCATGCTCAGACACGGAGATTGCCGCCTGGAAACAACGTGCACAACTGTAATCCTGTCCATACGGTCTGTGTCTGCCCCTTCTCTTACATGTTTTATTTTTTCTTGTCTCTCCTCTCCTCAAGTGCCATGAATCAGCCTGGACAACAGCTGCTCCCCACATAGAGGTCACTTTGCCTCTCTTTCCATTTGTTTCCGTCCAGAGGATGCTGGGAATGTGTCGTGGGCGCAGGAAGTTCCTGGCGGCCTCTCTCGCCCTACTCTTCATCCCAGCACTCACCTGGCTTTACCTGTCAGTCGGGAGCTTTCAAGGTAAGCACGGATCTGGACTGGTGCTCTGTAATAAAAAGAGGCTGTAGAGATTTTCTGGCTTTTTCTCTGTGGTGTTGTTGTTGGTCAAAAAGCTGACACACTTGCAGGTAGACTGTGTGCCTGGTGTGCACGGACATGTACAGAAATTGTCTCATTGACGCCCCCAGTGGTTGATTTTTTTTTTTCATAATTCTACATTGACCTGCTGATGTCCATGCACTGTAAAAAAAAAAAAAAAAAAAGATAAAGATAAACAATAGCTACTCAATAAAATTGAGGCAACAGATTACACGCAATATTATTAATTAAATCTAACTACGTTACAAGTTGAGTTAATAATAACTTAACAGGAAGTGCCTGTCAATTAAAAACGGACTAAATCTATTGTGTTGGATTCATTCAAAATTCTCTTGATTTAGAGTTACATACACATAAAGATTATATTTAATGTAATCAAAATAAGTAGATTCCATCTCAAAATTTTTATATTAAAGTTACTTAAACAACTGCCTCAAAATAAAGGACACATTTATATTTAATACACTTTATCAAATATATTAAGTAAAATTAAATGACTACAGAATAATTTATTACAGTGTGGGGAAGAATGTTATCGGCAATTAGCCTTGTTATCTTTTCATTACCTTTATTTATTATCTCTTTTCTTCCCACACCTAATAACTCTTCAAACTAAAAGTAAACAGTTAAGTTTATTTGGGCTGTCTTCTCTTGGTCAATTAGTCAACTTAGATGTCTTTAGTTGATTAGCCATTTTTTATGCTTTTTTTCATGCTGAATGGCTTATTTCCAAGAAACATATGAGCACATCTATAGTAAACACAAGATGGTGTTGGTTTTGCTTGATTCTGTGTGGAAAAATACAGCAATTTTACATATTTGTTGATTAAATCCACTAATGGACTCACGAAAAATCACAAGTGACAGACTTAGAATGGGGACAGCCCTAAAGTTAATTCATTTTAAGCTGCTTCTTTTTTTTCTTCAGAGTTCAGCTTACAAACAGACTTTTTTGAGATTTTCAGGCTTTTTAAACTTGATCCCAAGTACAAAAATATATTCAGTATGAGAAGTAATTCAAGGGAAACCGTATTAGGAGAAAACATTTACTGAATTTAAGTCACAAAGTATCTCTACAAAGACTCTCACTTCAACATTAATAGTTAAATGTGATACACAACAATACCTGTAAAAATCAGGAATACAAAACACAAACTTAAGTCCATGACTGTTGCTCTAGTGCATGTTTAAGGCAGCCCTACACTGCAAAAAAGCCAACTTGTATTTTTTGGCCTAAAACAGTGATTTAAGTTGGTAAAACTTGGAAATATAAATTATTGACATTTAGGGCAATAATGTAAGTTAGCACAACAAAGGAAGCCAGTTGTCTGCTCAAAAACAAGTTGGTGAGTTGTTGTTACTTATATCTTTAAGTTGGGGTTCACAACAAGGGACAATAGTTCTGCTAACTCTTATTTCTTTGTTGTTAATTGCAGGAAAGCGGTGAAATTCATTAGCGAAAGCTATCGGCTAACTGATGCTAGCAGCGCTGCTTGTTACAGCTACAAGAGTAGCCATTAGCGTATCAATGCTAACTCAAAATTGTGGTCGCAACATTAGCTGACATTTCATAGCACCGTTACAATCGTGCCAATTCAGCACATTGCAGAAGTTAGCAGAAGTAAGGATTAAAAGTTATTACAATGTAAAATTATAATTAAGTACAACTTACAGTTGAGTTGACAAAAATCTGAATTCAGAGTTGAGCAGACTCAAAAACAAAACTTAAAATATTTAGTTTAACTGTCCAACTTAAAATTTTATCGAAGTTTGTTGCCTTGAAATTTTGAGTTCACCCAACTTTTTCTTTTTTTGCAGTGTACACTTAACTTCAGAAGCGCTGCACTTAAACCATTTCATTATACACATGTATAGTTTAAGACCACGTTCTCCCCGCTCTCATTTTTGTCATGTTAAACCCATACCACTTATCAAGTTTTAATCATGCAAAAAGTAAGTCAATTCTTTTTTGCCTCCACCATCAAAATCAACCTGCAAATACATTCTGCTGTATCTAAAGAGACCATACTTTGGCAGTTGTTTAATGTATTGAACAAACGACTAATATAAGGTTGATTTCAGTGAGAGTCAATTCATATACTAAATAAAATATAATAAAAATGACACAAGAAAAAAAATAGATTAGATTGTTAGAATAACAAAGTGTTAAATAAATAAACAGCAGCATCGTTGTACTTTTCCACTGCCAAGCCTTAATATCAAACATCCACAATTGTCCAAGAAAGTCTAAAGAAACAAATTTCCTGTAGACAAAGTCACCCTTCCCTCCTTTTTTTCTGGAGGTGCTATTTTAATGAATTACTGAAGCCTGTCCAAAGTTGATTACTTCCTTCCTTCCTCATATAGTCCAGGAGTTCTTGGGGCCATTTTAATGACTTTGACTCGTATGATTGAAATGCTGCTGCAGTGCCATTATTAATTATGATTAAATTGACAATTTTGACTTGGGGTCACAGTCACTGGAGAGTGGTGGCTATTGTGTTATGGAAGCGTATTCACACATTCAAAGTCTGCAAAGTAATTATTGGATTTGGCAGTTAGTTCCTGGCGGTGGGGAGTAGTTTCTGGGAGTGTGATACGTTGTGAAAGGAGCTGGCTGTAGGGAGCGTCAGCTGGAGGTGAGGCCTGTGAATGTGTGGGACAGGAACAATGTGCCTCCACTGGCTTGGACTTCCTTACACTTCCTCTCCATCTCTCCATCTCTATCCTCTTTTTATTGCTCTGTCTCCATCTTCACTGTTGTTTTTTTCTTTCACCTCTTTGTTGTGTTTATCTGTCTAACAGAGTGAGAGGGATGGAGAGTCTCTGGGGACTTAAGTACTGAGGTTGAATGATAGAGCAAACCTGCAGACAGAGTAAGGTCTTATTGATAGAGAAATGCACTATATGACTTAAAAGTGGGCTCCCTGCCTGATACTGTTGTGGGGCTGTTGAAGAAGCACTGATTTTTAAAGTTGGACACAGCTACAGGTCAGTACGTTTTCTTGGCACTTTTTTTTTTAGTTTGAATTGGATTTGAGTTCATTTTAGGCTGTTCATGGCTGAGTGCCTGTTAGTTTCCCTCTGGCACTGACAATCGCCAGCTCCTTCCTTGTTGTCTGCTTGGTTGAGACAACTTAACAGGGCAGATTCAGCAGTGGTCCATCCTGAGATCAACTTGATTTTGTTTTTAATCTTACTTTATATGTGTACTATTCTGTTAACAGCTGTGATGCGCCTCCTCTCAGGGGGTCAGTAGAGATGAAGGGACAGACACACTGCAAAAAAAGAAAAGTTGGGTGAACTCAAAATTTCAAGGAAACAAACTTCGATAAAATTTTAAGTTGGACAATTAAACTAAATATTTTAAGTTTTGTTTTTGAGTTTGCTCAACTCTGAATTTCTCTGGCACAATTTTAACGCCGCTATGAATGTCAGCTAATGTTGTGACCACAATTTTGAGTTAGCATTGATACGCTAATGGCTACTCTTGTAGCTGTAACAAGCAGCGCCGCTAGCATCAGTTAGCCGCTAGCATCAGTTAGCCGCTAGCATCAGTTAGCCGCTAGCTTTCGCTAATGACCGAATTTCACAACAAAGAAATAAGAGTTAGCAGAACTATTGTCCCTTGTTTTGAACCCCAACTTAAAGATATAAGTAACAACAATTCACCAACTTGTTTTTGAGCATACAACTGGCTTCCTTTGTTGTGCTAGCTTACATTATTGCCCTTAATGTCAGTAATTTATATTTCCAAGTTTTACCAAACTAAATCACTGTTTTAGGCCAAAAAATACAAGTTGGCTTTTTTGCAGTGCACGATGCAAAGAAACTGCAAAGGAGGAAGTGGTAGAACCTTTTGGAGACAATGAGCAGACATTTTTACTCATTAGGTCATTTTAAAAGAATGTTTGATATACAACCAGTAGTGCTGCAGTAGTGTTTGCCAATGCAGAATACAAACTAGAACAAGTTATTCAATTTGGCCTCTTCCCCTTAGGCTATTAGATCTCAAGTCCCATAATGCTATAAGATGCATGCCAAAAATATGTTTTTCATCTTGTCCCTCAAATAACATAAACATATAAGCTATTTTGTGAAAACCAATTTCCTTCAGCTCAGGGCTAAAAACCAATGTTAAGCCTTGCCTCGCTTTCTCAAATGAGAAAAAAGGTTATCCATCCCTCCATCTCATCATGTCTGGATTATTGTTGGGCTTGTTGCAGTGTTCTCCCTGGTGTCATTTTTCCCAGCACATTGCCAAATAATGCTGTTGCCAACTTTTAAATGGCTTCCCTTAGGTCACAATGAACAAATGCCTTGACAAGGACATGTTTGCTTTCACTCAAATTTTGACTGCCATGCCTCTTAATGGCCACTCCTGGTCAGACATGGTGAGAAGGAATGCATTAGTAAATGAATAAACCTATCAATGAATAAATTAGTATGAATCACTCAATCAGTGCAATTTGGAAAACAAATCACAGGTGGTCCCAGAACACCAGATTAGTACAGAATCACATATTTTATTAAAATTGGTAGTGATTGGGTCGGAAAAACATTTATTCTCAATAACATTGATTTTATTTTTTTCGCAAAGCCCTGTATGCGCGTATAGTATCTTTGCGCCTGTCCATTATTACATTATTTCGACCTTTAACTCCTGTTCAAGCTATAGTTGACGTTGTGGTCAAAGTTGAACTTGTGGTCAACCCTCTCGTAAATGGACAACAGTCTTTCATAATTATTAGAGAATAAATGCACACCACAGGGATTTAGTTTATGAAGGACGTTCCATCTAGTAGCTCAGAAGTAGAAGTTAATGTTTCGTGTCCTCAACATGACTTTGGCCTTTATAGTCCTGATCACTATAGAAATAATACCTTGAGGTTTATATTGTTCTTGGAGACACAGCAGTATTCTCTCAAATGCAGCTCTGTGGGAAAACACATCAACAAAAACACCAGAGCTAACCTTCATAACCCAAGAGACACATACAGGCTGTACGTTAATTTATGCCCTAAAACATTTTGTGCTTTGGATTTTTGTTCGTGAACATTTACAGAGTGTGTGTGTCGATGATTTGGCAGCTGTTTGTTTCATGTCATAGGGGATTGAAAAATTCTGACCCTCAGATATTGGTGGGGTTTCTGTTGTGCATCACAGCTAGTATAAGCCTAAATTACTTTTTCTTGGTTATGATAAGAATTATAGAGCAAGAGGCATCTTAACTACACTGAATAAAAAAAGGAAATTGACTTGTTTGGTGATTAATTCATCCATCGTGCCACATGAAAAACATTTGTGGTAGATGCGATTAGGCACATAAGGTCATGTGGTTTTCTTGTTTCTGTTCAGTCACTTTCCAATCCCATCAGCCCTTGTACTCGTCCTTGTTCTCCCATAATTTAATCACCATCTTTGAAGGTGCAGCAGACTCCACAACTATAATTTGAGTCATACAGAACACGACAGTTTCAGGCCTCTGTAACTTGATTTAGCTCTGTATCAACAGGCTCAGGGAAGACATACAGCCTGAACGAGACTTCGGCTTACATTACAAATGATGCCTAGAATAAAAATAAACCTTTTCTATATGGATTGTCCATCAATTTTGCAACAATATGATACTCAGGAAATCAGAGCCTCAGCTGTTTCATTAACACCTTTTTTAAAGGAGGAATATATTATTATGTATTATTTTATTATTATTATTTTTTTAATTATTATTATTATACATTAATATTAGCAATGCACACCTGAGGGTGAGAAAGTATGAATTGTAAGATTTAATATCCCACAGCTCTAACATAACCAAAACTAATTGACATTACTATTGTTACCTACATAGACAAACAACAGTTCTGACTCTTTAAATCTCTTCAAAACTCATATTTTGTCTATCGAAGTTAATCTAAAAAGAACTTCACAAACATATTTTGGCTTCTACACAATATTTTGCCTCAGATTTCAAATGAAATACATTCACATAATCTGTCAAATCAGACATGTTAATGTAAATACCCAACACAAAAATACACTCTTGTAGAACCCAAAGCCTATTAGTGGCTTTTTAGTACGCAGATGCACTGACATAAAATGTCAAATCAGACAAGAATAAATATAGGCTTTGAGTCCAGATTCGAACACATCATAACAAACATAATATGTTTTATTTTTTGAAGCCCTGCTCATAACTCATGAAGTGTTTTAGCACTCATCAACATTTTTTTGTTGACTCTTTTGGAAGGCATCAAACCTGAGCACCACTTGTGTGGGTCTCATTGTTCAAAAGTGTGTTTAGATAGCTCTGTAAAACAGAGAAAAGATAGCCAGTTCACCTAAATCATTCTCATAAAGGTACTAAACTTTCAATTTGTAACTCGGGACTTAATAATTATAACCAAATTACCATTAATATGCAGTTATGGTTGAAGGAATTTGGAATTTTCATAGAAGAGGTTGGCATGTCACTCATACATGTACAACATTAAATGGACAGCGTGTATATTCCAAAAAGTATTTATTCTTAAAAAGCAAAGTTAAGCAAAACAAAACACACATTGTCTAGTATAGAGATCTAAACAGTTCTTTATACAGTGGCAGGGACAAGAGAGAGAGTGTGTGTGTGTGTGTGTGTGTGTGTGGGGGGGGGGGGTGCGTGCGATTAGAAAGCTAATTTAAAGTATATTGTATGTGACTTAATGTCCCAGAATCAGTCAACTTGTGGCTACACAAATATCACGACAATAATGCTTAACAACACACATTCAACCAAATCATCAATTACAGTTAAATCTTAGCCTTTTGGTTGTTTCTGGCATATCTACCACCCCGTACATACCAGTCCATAAATGGGAAAAATTGTAAAGAAAGGCACAGTAAAAGGTTGAAACGTGGTTTTGAGTGTGGTTGCCGACTGGACGCGTCTGTCTTCTGAGTTAAGTAATTTGCTTGTTCCTGTTGCATTTGCATTTGCCGTGGTATCTGGGCTGACTGCTGCTGTAGTAAACCTTGTCCTCTGGGGCTTGTGTGTAGACCCGATTCTCTGAGCTCTGGAGCTGGAGAAGACGAGAGGGGATGCCTGGTGAGACCAGACCTGGTCTGCTGAGGACGATTTTTTTTTATATAGCTGCTGGGTTTTCCTGTGGTGACAGATGTTCTTCTGACCAACGATGTTGTCACACATCTGCAAGGGTCATAAATGCAAGGCATCATGGGGAGCAGAATTTGCTGTCTGTTTGTGTCCTCTTTTGGAGGACAAAGGGATCCAGAACGCTGTTGCCTTTACAATCAGACCAGTCCATTATGTACACACGAGCAACATCGACCTGTGGCATACCTGTTGGTCCATACAAGAGTAAAATATTACTGGATACCTGAATGCTTCAACAAACAATGTGAAGGTGAACAGATTTTTCATAAATGAATACTAATGTCAATAATCTGTGAGCCACCATTTATGAAGGTCACTACAACACAAGACATGAGCTTAGCCAACTTAAAATGAATGTACTTAACCCTAGTTTAAAAAAAAAAAAAAAAAGATTGATTGTAATACATGATTCATTGCTACATAATGTAATATAGCAGACATTAATAATGTTGCTAGAGGTTTCAAAACTGTTAGCATCCATCACACAGACTACCATCCATCTAAACATCTAACAACATTCAAGGTCACTGACCCATACAGTTCTTATAACTATGCTGCAATGATTCTCTGAAAGTAATGGTATGAACTAGATGGCATCATGAAATGACACAATCCATCTGTCTATCCTGCAGTGCATCAGTAAGGCTGCCTTTAGGCTCATCAAATGTCACTTGAGGTTGATTCGTCTGCCAAGGGACTTGTATCCATTAACTGTTGTTGTCCATAAACACATGCCTTGACAAGAAACTTTATTTAGCTATTGATTTAGTAATTTTGTCTGAAACACAAGCAGCCAGACAGTGCCACAGGTTGAGAACAAACCTCCATTTTATTTTTAAAAATTAAAAACATAATAAAGTCCTTATTAAAACGTATGAAAGCCCATTCTATGCTTCAATCATTTTGCCCTATATATGACAGCAGCACAACAAATCAACATTATTTACTTGTTCTCCAGCAGCACCAGATTGTATCTTCAAATTTATTTTTGTGATATCACAAAGGTCTGCTTACTGCCCAGAAGGATTAAAATGTTTGCCCAGGGCAAAACCAATGTTCAAATGTAATGTTGGTAATCTTTTTTTGATCCTCAACAACTACTTCATAATTCTGGGCAGACGGTAAACATCTGTATAATCAGAAAGATACCTCAGAAGAAAAACCTGCTGCTTGATAACAGAATTTTTTAATGTATAGTCAACATTGTGGTTGCATTGGCCCTATTGTTTACGTTTTTTAATTTGAATTGAGACTGAAAGGTTAATATCTGAGCTTTTTATGCTCGAAACAATGTATCGCTCATCTTCATGCAAAACTACAAAGCCGCGCAAAACACAGTGCAGGGATCAGGGAGTCAGTGTAATGCACCCAGGAGAAGGCTTTGAAGTCAGACTGTGCCCTTTTTATCTGGAAGGGTGTTTTATTTTTCCAATCAAAATCTCCTCATGCTCCAATCTAGGCTAGGGGCGGCTGTGGCTCAGTTGGTAGAGTGGTCGCTCATTGATCGAAAGTCGGTAGCTCGATCCCTGACCATGGCAGCCTACACTGCAAAAAAAGAAAAGTTTGGTCAACTCAAAATTTCAAGGCACTTCGATAAAATTTTAAGTTGGACAATTAAACTAAATATTTTAAGTTTTGTTTTTTAGTTTGCTCAACTCTGAATTCAGATTTTTGAACTTATAATTTTACATTGTAATAACTTTTAATCCTTACTTCTGCTAACTTCTGCAATGTGTTGAATTGGCACGATTGTAACGCCGCTATGAAATGTCAGCTAATGTTGCTACCACAATTTAGAGTTAGCATTGATACGCTAATGGCTAATCTTGTAGCTGTAACAAGCAGGGCCGCTAGCATAAGATAGCCGCTAGCTTTCGCTAATGACCGAATTTCACCGCTTTCCCGCATTTCACAACAAAGAAGTTAGAGTTAGCAGAACTATTGTCCCTTGTTTTGAACCCCAACTTAAAGATATAAGTAACAACAACTCACAAACTTGTTTTTGAGCAGACAACTGGCTTCCTTTGTTGTGCTAATTTACATTATTGCCCTAAATGTCAATAATTTATATTTCTAATTTTTGCCAACTTAAATCACTGTTTTAGGCAAAAAATACAAGTTGGCTTTTTTTTCAGTGTACATGTCGAAGTATCCTTGGGCATGATACTGAACCCCAAATGGCCCACCGATGCTGTGTTAATGAATACCAGTGTGCCCTGGTTGCCTCGGCCACCTGTATAAATGAGTGTGTGAACAGGTGAATGCGCACAGTCTGTAGTGTAATGCGCTTTGGATAAAAGCGCTATATTAGTGCAGTCCATTTACCATTTAGGGTAAGGACATGTAAGGGTTAATGTAAACTAGTATTTTTTTATGCTGTTTACTCCATCCTCCTGATCCAAGCGATTAGACAAACGGGTGGCTGGCTGTTGTATTTGTGTCTATCAAGCTGTCTGCCAGGTGAACAGATGCCAACACATGATGGATGTGTTGCCACCGCCCAGCAAATATCTGCCCAGAGAGCAGTTGGAAGAGGATGAAGCTTTACAACTGATGACAATTAAATCTGACATACATGAATGCTCTGCAAGCATGGAGTCCAAACAGTCATGACTCATGCAGCATGTGCTACATGTATCTCTGTCATCTAGATATCTAGATAAATATATATATACATACACACACACACACACACACACATATATATATATATATATATATATATATATATATATATATTAGTATCATAGTGATCTCGCAAAGGCGGGATTTTCTGCCCTTTCACAGTGCAGTCTGGTATCGCTGAACCAGGAGCACAGTGCTAATAGGCTAACAGTTAGCTCTGTAGCAGTACAGTGTGTATGTGCTGCTGCTGCAGGTGGTGTTCACTTAGCGATCTCTGTTTGTTTACAACATGCACCGGACACTGTGCAGAGTTTGCGATGCCGGTTAATTCACGATCACGATGTTTATGATCAGTAGAGACGCTGTGCATAATTAGCCATGCTGATTTGTTTATGATCAGCGGCAGACATTGTTCACAGTTGGTGACAGTGGCCACAGTTGCTTTCCCCGCGTATGTGATCACGGATCACGGTCGACACTGTTGCTAGGCGATTACACAACGATCAAAAAACCATACGTCACCTCTCGTAAATGCGTCTGGGGCCTTTTTTTGTAATGGAGACATGCTGAGTGAGCGGACATTTGAGAGGGCGTGGCCTGAGACTTTCCCAGCGGCCGCTCTTCCCCCTAAAGGAAACAGTAGCTGTGTTTCCTTTACCTAACCTAACCTAACCTAAACCTAACCCTAGCCCTAACCTAGAGGGAACCTGCATTGGAAGCTAGGTCATTTCAAAGGGTTCACAGACTTTTTCTTGCCACTGCATTATTTTTCATTCACTACTGGGAACATTTGATGAATGTATTTTATTGATGCTCCTGTTTGCATGTAGATGATGAGCTTCATGGCAAATGCCTAAATGCTGAGGAAATCGGCTGGGCTGCATAAAAGTCCACCTGTGCATCTGCTCTGCCATATGCAATCTCTGAGCAGCACAAGCAAATGGCCAATTTAGTGGGATGAGGCCCAGCAAATCCATTCAGCAAATTAATTACAGCATGGACAAAATAAATTCCAGCGGGTGCTCTGGTTCTGGGGGAGAGGATTTAGTGACCCTCCATGGTTAAGAGGACCCATGTATATTCTGACTGCCTTTATATATTATAGCCACAGGGGACAATAAATCCGAAGGAATACAAAAATGTGTCAACACTGAAGCGATCAAACCAAGCCAAGCCCAATGACGTGTGACAACAGTTCTTCAGCTCATCCCATGCAGCATTTGGCCATCTTTACACATAAAAAGCTGAGGAATTTTTATCTCTCTGCCTGTTCAGTACAATGACGTGTTTGACAATCTGTGTCAAAGGGGGACCAAGAACTCCAAGAAGCAACTGGTTGTTGACTGAGATGACAGATGGTATCATCCTGAAAAGCATCTATTTCCCAACACCGATCAAGAAGTGTTAATTTAGCTATAACACCTTTGAATTCCTGCCATACTGTAATATGTGGAGTTCTCCTAGGCTGTTCGTTTCCCCTAGTGAGAACCTATTGTGTTATTTAATGATCAACCAAGGCCTCCTCCTCCCCTTTGGAGCTGAGGTGTTTATGTACCGTAGAGAGAGAGAGAGAGCTTAATTTTCTCTCAAAGGATCATCTGTTTGTCTTGCCACAGGATTCATATTTGAAACAGTTAAAGAAGAGCAGAGGAAATTGCTACTTACCTATAGTGGACAGAAAAAGAGCTTGGCCTTCTGGGCTGCTTTATGTCATTTCCTTGAGTGTTTTTATTTCTGTTGTTTATGTGGGAACATTACGCTATACAGTACGGTGCAAAAGTCTTAAGTAAGGTGTGAAAAAATGCCTAGAAGAATTTATGCTGATGGTGGTCACAACACATATTGAATTGATTTTGTTTCCTTCTTCTGTTCACTCGCTTTGCATTTTGTTAATCGATAAAATTAATGATTAACATTTCCATTTTTGAAAGCATTCTTATTTTACAGCATTTTCCACACCTATTAAGACTTTTGCACAGTATTGTATAAGTCAAGATAAACTGTGTGTTGGGCAGAGAAAAACACCCTGTGGTTTTCTTTCCATGATGCATGTAGTGAAGGTTTTTGATTCATTACACTGGGTCTGTATTTCTTCGGAGAAGTAGCAATTCTGAACATTTTACAAGAAATTTCTCTCAAAAGACCAAGATCTCTGTTGCTAGAGAGACCAGATGTGTTACGAAGCGCGATTAGTGGGTTAGCAATGTATGTTGAGTTTTTGATATGAAGGTCCCTTTAAACCTGGCTAGGTCGCCATGGTAACTTATGCTGCACACCTAATCTGCTCTGGAGGAGGTTATGTTGACAGTTTTGGATTGAAAAGAAGGTTCTCTCCGAATGGTGAGGATGTTTAGAGACGGACTATCATGAACTTGCTTGAGGACAGAAAATAAAAAGAAACATAACGAGGCAAAATATAGCACATAGCACACAAAGAACATATCCCAACATAACACAATCACAGACATTACTAAGTAGATTAGTTGAAACTTTAAAATAGAACAATGACAATAATGAGACAACAGAAGGCAGTTGTTTAGGGTTGTGTTGGGGTAATATGCATGCACCAATGTTTTTAACTAGGGATGTAACGATACACTCAACTCACAATTCAATATGAATCAAAATTGTGACTTAAAAAGATTCCTTAATGATTTCTCAGACAAAAAACCTCTTTACCGAGGTAGGGTGTAACTGCAAAACAAAAACTATGCAATTAAGGCATATTTAAATTAATATACATTACAGTGCAAAAGTCGTTTTTTATTTGCTCCACTTACATTTCTGCACTGTGAAAGACACCAGAATAAATACAGCATGATTTCACTCTGATTTGGACTAACCAAATGGACTTTGGTTGTGAAAGCGCCCTTATTTAACAACTTTTTGAAACTGTTTTATTGTTTTTTACTACTTAACTAGCACTATAATTAGTATAACTATTCCATCTTCCTTGCACTTTAGGTATGTGGGCTCAGTAACTGTGTCCGTGTTGTACAAATGTTTAGTATTTTTCTATATAGTGTTATTTATTCCTTTTGAACTTTGATTCCAGAAAAAAACAACTCTCTTATTCTGCCTTCCACAGTGGTGTATTTTTTAATGACGGTAATCTTGATTTTACTTTGATTTGGTCAGTTTTTTCCCTGTCTCTGTCCTACAGTGAAGCCCCTCCCCCTATCTCCATTGGAAGCCCAATCGTTCACGGCAGTGGGCGGAGCTAGCGAGCGGCAGGCCTTAGAGCTGCGGGTCAGGGCAGTGGAGGAAGAGAACCGGGCACTGCGCCAGGAGCTGAGCCGGCCACCCAGGAGCCCGTCTGCACGTCTTCCAAATGGAAGTCACCACGGCAACCAAAGCCGAACCCATTCAGAGGAGGGCACTGGAGACAATGAGGGCCAGAAAGCTGCAGCAGTGGGAAACAGCTCAGACTGTGTGCAGCAACCAGTGGTGGATAAGTGTGAGGTGAGGTTTGTTTTATGTACATTTGTCATAGCATTGTTTAGAAAAAAAAAAGCATTTCTTGCTGAGCAGAAATCTCATAATGAGAGTATATGATAGCTAGGCTTTAGCGTCCTATTACCCTTATATTCAGCAGTGATGGTGTTGGTTTGCTGTTGGAATATCACTCATTGTTACAGGGCTGAATAATGTGAGAGCTTTAACACAGCCATACTCTGATCCCCACACTAAAAGTACACCGCAGCACATCAGCACATTTTAAAAAAAGATGCATTTGACCATTCTTGATAGAAAAATATGAAACAGCAACCTGTGCCATACGTTATATAAATAAAAAAAAATAGTCAGGGATGACACAATAAAGCCCTATTGCTTATTTCCATTGTGGTCCCTATAGGACAGGAGACAGGGGCAAGTAGCAGCATATCATACATACATCAAACATGTATCATTCATACATACGTACATACGTACATACATACATACATACATACATACATACATAAATACTTCAATTATTCATAAGACACATAAAACATAAATCACAGTTTAAAATATAAATGACGAATACAAATTGCCAACAGTCTAAGATTGGTGTCTAAACCATTTTTTTTTTTTTTAAAGATTATTTTTTTGGGCATTTTTACTGCTTTATTAGATAGTGACAGATAGAAAGGGGGAGACAGAGGGGAAGACATGCAGCAAAGGGACCTCAGGCCGGATTCGAACCTGGGTCCGCTGCAGCAAGTAGTCGGCCTTAATGGTACACGCTCTACCAGTGTGAGCCACCGGGACGCCCCGTCTTAACTCTAGGTGGTACAAAATCTGTTACGCTTCCCCTAGTGGAATAGCGGTGAACTTCATTTACTCTATTTAAAAAACATCACCTTTTAGCTCATTGGGTGTCTAGAATAGCCTGTACTTGCAGATAGTCAGTTGTAATGGTATTCAGGATGTTGGCTTAGTTCTATGAAACAGGCTCATGGGTTTACACAGTTCATGTAAACATTTACAATTGACCATTTGCAAAACTCCTCCCCCTGAACGCTCCTCGTCCAGTCATAGCCTTAGCAACTGTTACTAAGAGTAGAAGGTCCGTTAAATTCTATCAAAATTCCACATTAACTACTAATATAAATGACCATGTTATGTTTCAAATTAATAAAGTGGTGTGAAACTAGAGTTTAACTTCTTATCTTCAAACCGTATATCGTTTTAACCGTGTACATTAGCCTTGGGTTTACCAGAGTCAACAAAAGAACGCTAAAGCCAGTGAATTAGCCTAGCGTTTTCATGGTTCATCGGTCACTTTCATCTCCTTGCTGTAAAACAATGGGGGCTGCTGATTTTTTCAGGGGGAAATATCACCGTTATCAACCATTGTTATCAATACACCCGGTTTGGTTCTGTATTTATTCAGTCCTTCACAATAAGTCACAGTAAAGTAAAAATACAGATGTAGCCTATAGCACGTGCTACATCAGTCTGTGCTATGCATCATTTACCATCTGGGCACCAGTGACTTCTTATTTTACATGTTTTCTAGTGTGTAGCCTACAGATGAGGTGTTTGTAACCATAGTTACATACCAATGATAGAGATTTTGTGGATTGTGCTACTAAACTATCAACCTCTGTAGCAACAATGCTATAAGTGAAAAAGTTAATGTACAGCCCTGTACTGTATATATCAATGTTAAACATAACATCCCAAGAGGCCATAATGAACCCAAATTTAATCTTTTTAGTATTTTGTGAATGGGCAGCCTACCTTGCAGAGGTCTTACCCAAGAAACATTAGTTAAAACAGCGCCAGTCCTCTCCATGGCTGCTGACAGTCTTGGAAGCTTGTTGGGCATAGCAACAGTAACTAAGGGGGCGGAGCTTTTGCGAACCGTCAGTTAAATCCATTGGATTGCATTTAAGGCAGATGATATGCTAAAATAATCTAATTGTGTTTTTTAAAACAAATCTTGTGATTGCAATTCAGTATGATATGTTTAAGTCTATTATCTTCTGTATTATTTACTACAAACAAGCAATTAAGCCAGCACAGCACTGATACAGTCACCATCTGGACAACAGGTGGCTAATGATGCATCCATACTTAACTGGTAGAACAATTTGCATGTTATTCTGACTTTTCATTTGTTATTTCAAGACCTTTTTGGACACACTAGATAAATAGTAAATCAATTTGCTTTTTTAAAGATATAATTTCACCCAAAGGTTAATTTAAAAGGAAACCCTTAACTGTATAACAATTAGTATATTACTTACAATGAAATCTGGATGTAATTTCAAAGAAGTTATTTGGTAATTTTCACCCAGTTGACATGACATTCGGGGGTCCTTTTTTTGAAGAAATTTCAAAAAGTTACTTTGTAATTTTCACCTTATTTTTTTTTTTTTTTAAAGATTATTTTTTTGGCATTTTTTGTTGCTTTATTGATAGTGAGAGATAGAAAGGGGGTGATAGAGGGGAAGACATGCGGCAAAGGGAGCTCAGGCCGGATTCAAACCCGGCTCCGCCGCAGCACACGGCATACATGGTTAGCGCTCTACCGGTGTGAGCCACCGGGATGCCCCGTAATTTTCACCTTATTACCGTAAAATTTGCGGACCTGTAAAATAAAGTGTCGGCAGTTGATTGTCAGTGAATCTATGTGATTAATCAGTTTAATTAATCACTTACTGAGCCAAAAGAGTTTACTTGTGTTACTAAATGATGGCTTAAACTAACTCCTCATGGCCTTTGTTGTGTAATGTTACCCCACTGATTGTTTTCACAAATGTAATATTATATTATTC
Source organism: Centropristis striata (assembly GCF_030273125.1). Lineage (NCBI taxonomy): Eukaryota > Metazoa > Chordata > Actinopteri > Perciformes > Serranidae > Centropristis > Centropristis striata. The sequence goes on along the minus strand of NC_081538.1, from coordinate 8,287,344 downwards.
ATATCTGAGGACACTACTATTATAATATTGAACATGGATTTACCGACAAGAGTGGAGTCTCAGTGAGTTAGCCTGATGAGAGTAATTTATTTTTATTTAAAATTATACTTATTGTTCTTTATATTGTTAAATTAGTGCTCATAGTTGCCATGTGCCTGATTTACAAACATCAGATATTTATAATAGATCTGTGTTGCCAATAATTGGTCAGAGGCTCCTGACAACATTCTGTACCAGGAGAAAGGTTCAAAAGAGTAAAACAAACAAAACAAAATAGATTTAGTAAATAATTGTAAGTGCATATCAAACATTTACTAAAAAACTTCAAAATGTTCCCTTGGGGAAAAATGTATGAAATCATACATGTTCATGAATGCACCAAGAATAACTGAAGGTTCAGAGCTGTGCACGTGCTTGCATATTCTCGCTGGCAGATTTGTGGAGTGTGTAGTGCTCAGAGAGAGGAAGGTTTCTTATTACCACCTTCTACTTTACTACCACATCAGCTGTCACCCACTTGCAGCTCCTGGCTAAAGCCAGGCACTGTTTAAAAGCCAGCCCACTGCAGGGAAAGCAGAGCTCCTTCAGGGTGGAAAATTAGAAGAAAAAAAAAGGGTCATGTGACTGTAGCAGCCTTCTAGCAGTGCTTGAACATGACCCTGCTCCTTTGGAGGGTTAGCCTGGCTGCCCTGACCCCTGTAGTGAGAAAACTGGGTAACGCTTTAAAATAACGTCCTTAATAATCATTAATTAACAAGTAATAAGGCATTGTTCTCGCTTTAGATCCGGTAGTTGCAAAAAGCATAGTTAACTTATAGTCAACTTATAATAGATGAGCAATAAAGTATATTTTAATATCAATAAGCAAACAAAATAAGATTAATAAAGGCATGGCAAAGACATAATGGGTGGGTCATGGGTGTTTGTAATGCCATTATTAACACTTATATAAGCTTATAAACACACAATAATGTTAATAAGCATCTTGTAAGGACTTACAAGGGCCTTATTACTTGTTAATTAATGGTTATTACAAGGACCTTAAGTTATGCCATATCAAGCTAGCATCACAGAGCACTAAAACTGGAGACATAACCAATGGCTGTGACTGAAATGCTCAGCTGAAAAATGGGCAAAAATAAATTAATTAATTAATTATTAATTTTTATTAATTATTAATTAATTAAATAATATTAAAAAAATATATGTATAAGTGTAAATAAGTATAAATAAATAAATGCTACATGTAAAATGTATATAAAAGGCAAAAGTACAAATACATGTACTATTATCTGCTATACATATTATCTGGCTTACTTTAGCTGTAATATTAATGTTTTATCCAAAATATATTGAGGTAATGGCAGTACTTTTTCCAACTCTGTTTAGTGTTTACAGTCCTCCTCTCAAGCTGCAAATAGCCACAATCACCACCACCGAGAGGATTGGACAGCCTTGTGTTGCCTTAGGCCCCGTTTACACGAGGACGCTTGCGGGTAAAAACGACAAAATATATTTATCGGAAGTGCCTTTCGTTTAGACTGTGACAGCGTTTTTGGGGCTTAAAAAAGCAAAAATCTGAAACCACCCTCCAAAGTGGAAAAGCTGAATCCGCTCCGCCGTAGCATGTCGTCTACACTGCCAAGACGCAAAACTCTGCTCAGATCTGCTCACGTCACGTACGCATTTATGTCACATACATGCTCCAGTACAGGAAAATAAACAAACACGTGGGATTATTTCCATGCATCGGACCTTCAAGCTGCTCTGGCAGCTCTAATAAACTAACAGGAGTCTTTCCACCAAATGTACAGGATATGTACAGATAGTATTAGTGAACAGAGAAGGATCTGTAATTACCTCTATCACATTTTGGATGCACCGATTGGTCGGAGGCGAGCCAGACGGCTTTGGACGAGACCTGGGAGATCTAGTGGATGGTGGAGAACTTTGTGGAAGGAGTAGCTGATGAAAATATGTGGAGTGAAAACTTCCACATGCCCAAAGATGCTGTTATCGCTTTAAGTGATGCCACCTGGCATGCATACAATCCAATTCCACACACTTTTGCGTCACTGTATGCACGTAGATTTCCTCCCGAAAACGCTCGTCTAAACGCGGAATAAAAAGTGAAGACGCAACGCCACTTTTGCGTCTTCTGTTCAGACCGTCATCATGTAAACGTAGCCTTAGAAGCAAAACGTGGACAAAAACCCTTCTTGCTACCCTTGCAAAGTGTAATTGCTGTGCGAGCATGATGCTGAAGATGACTCAGATGAGCAATATACTAAGTCTGAGCCTCTCCCATCTGGATTTTGGCAGTTACACTGTTAAATTGATTTTGATAATAAACAGAGACTAAAGCTGATAGTAAAATTGGGCATGGAAAAGTATGGAAACTATGCCCTTGACAGCACTTCATCAAAGATGAGTTCTCCACTGAATTGCAAGAAGTTTTTACGCCTCACGGTCACCAGTGTGGAGGCATGATGTTTTTGGGTTGCTCATCCATCCGTACATCTGCACATCCGTCTGCCGTCTGTCCAACCACGTGAATGCGATTTCTCATTGACCTTGAGGTAATGTATTCAAGGGTCACTGTGACCACACAAAAAACGTAAGGCCGAAACTTAAAAATCCATAAGCTTATTAGGACAAATTTTCACACAAATGTCTAATATGATAAAATGATGAAGTGAGGGCATTTCATCAACTTCGTTCTGACATCATAATGTTCTACAAAAACACAATTTTTTCCAATATTCACCGCGAGACCCGAAGATAAGGGGATATTGTGAATACTGAGTTGGTGATATTAATGTAAGGTGCCCAACTTGAACCTGTGGGGATCGTATTGATCTTCTGTGCTGCCAGCTGGAAGATGTATGTGAAGCATCTTCATTCTAGGATTTGTAGGTTCTTTGCAGAGAGATCCATACTCATCATTTATCAGAATCAGCTGTATTGGCCAAGCATGTGATCACATAAAAGGAATTTGTATTATATACATATATATTTAATATATGTACATGTGCATATGTATGTATACATACAGCCATGGTAAAAAATATTAGACCATTGTTCAACCGTTGTTCAATTTCTTGTTCATTTTAACGCCTGGTAAAACCAAATATACATTTGTTTGGACAAATATAATGATAACAACAAAAATAACTCATAAGAGTTTAATTTAAGAGCTGATATCTAGACATTTTCCATGGTTTTGGCTAGATATCAGTTCCTAAATTAAACTCTTATGAGCTATTTTTGTCATTATCGTTATATTTGTCCAAACAAACGTACATTTAGTTGTACCAGACATTAAATGAACAAGAAAGCAAGGAGAAAACAAGGGTGGTCTAATAGTTTTTTCCATGACTGTTTATACTCTACAAAGACCAAGCCAAGCATCAAGCACAGGCAGCAACACAAGACATGCAAGCCAGCTGATATTACTTACTAGTCCAGCTCAATGTCTGTCTGCAGCCTTTTATTTCAGGAAGCTCTGTGAAAGCCAGTCAGAGATTTGCTCTTGTCCAGCGGCCACTTGCTCTGTCACTCTCTGCTTTTTTTCCCTTCTTAATATCCTCCATAGCGTCCTCTTTCCTCTCTTTGCCTCTGCCATAATGTCAGTAGAGGCTGCTAAACCTGCTTCTTTTGCCAACTTGCCTTGCTTCGGTTCTGACACAGCACAACGGTGCTTCCCTGCCAGCATGCCCCGCTGCTCACTGCCTGACAGTCCTCCATCCCGCAAAGCCCCAGTTCTAGCAATGGTTAAAACCAACGCTCTACTGCAGGGGTGGGTAACCTTTATTAACTAAGCCACTGTTGGCCAAAAAAAAAAGAGAAAATTGCGGAATGGAGCCGTAAACCTTATATTGAGGCTAAAATGAAAATTAAACAGCCCAGTAAGTCTAAATTGGCCTACCAACATTATTAATAGTCATATTGATTATTTATTAATATGATTATGAAAACTAGTCTATCTCAGGGAACTCAAAATTAAACTCAAAGTTGGCAAAACTTAAAGGTTTAGGTGCCGGGCCAGAGACTTTCATAAGCTCTGAAGCACATTTTAGTTGACTTAAATGTCAAAACTTTTTTAATATTCTGTAAAAAGGCTATACAATTTTACAATTGAGGAATACAAATAGCTTTTGGTCTACACCATTGATAAATGAACATTTTAATGTAAAAATATGTATATCGGTTTTTTTATGTCTCAGCCACGGCGAGCCCCTGCAGACGACCTAAAGAGCCACATGAGGCTCTGGAGCCACAGGTTGGCCACCCCTGCTCTACTGGTTTTCTGACCAGCAGCACCGCTAACCGCTACTGTTAGCAGAGTGTGAATGACAGGCCACCAGTCACTATTCTCCATATTACAGTCAGTGTAGCATCCAAATGATTTTGAAGCAGCAATTTATCTGTAAAATAGTTACATAATGGTTCTTCAGTATTACTTAGGCAAAATGTCCCATCAATATGGTTCTAATATTCCTGAGGCTTTGTCATGACATTGTGCATGTTTAGCATTGAACAGCTATAATAGTCATATCTGATACTGTCAAGCAAGGATTCAGATAATTACTATGATACCAAGTATGAAAGTAAAAACTAAACTTTAAAAAGGTTGTCTTTTAAACCACTCAAATAAAAAGGCATAACAGCGAAATAATAGAAAGGATATTGTTTCACATTTGTGTTAATAAACATAAAGCCAGGCAGGAATGGATTGTGGAGTAAAATGTTTTGGCATTCATCAATCATCATCACAGTTAAACCTCACAAGTTTTCTTGCCTATACTGAAGAACATGTGGCAGCAAGGCAACTAACTACAGGTGCATCTCAATAAATTAGAATATGATGGAAAAGTCAATTTCCAGTAGTTCAAGTCTTTTGTAATATTCAATTTTTTTGAGACACTGAAATTTAGGTCTTCATTAAATATAAGCCATTATCATTATTATAATTAGAATAAATAAACACATAAAATGTTTCATTCTGTGTGTAATGGATCTATATAATGTATTATTCCACTTTTTGTATTGAATTACTGACATAAATAAACTTTTCTATGATGTTCTTATTTACTGAGATGAGTTGACTTTGTACTATGGTTCATTAGAATTCTTTCCACGATACTTTGATGTAATAGATGTTCCACTGTTCTCTTTGCTGAAAGTAAAACAGTATGCTGTGCTTTACATTTACAATGACGCCTTATTCTATGTTTTATTTCTACTAAATAAAATTAAAACCTGTAAATATGATTTCTTCCCTGTGACATGCAGTGTGAACATTTCTTTCCTTATTAATCTTCACTCCAATCTCTCACTTTTCTCATGATCTTGACAGACCATCCACGTGGCCATCGTATGTGCAGGTTACAACGCCAGTCGAGATGTGGTGACTCTGGTTAAATCTGTCCTTTTCCACAGGTACAGCAATGTTCCTTTTTACTTCTCACCCTTTTTATCCATCCATCCATCCATCCATCCATCCATCCATCCATCCAATGAGCACGCCATCCATCCATCCATCCATGCATGCATCCATCCATCCATCCATCCATCCATCCATCCAATGAGCACTCCATCCATCCATCCATCCATCCAATGAGCACTCCATCCATCCATCCATCCACCCATCCATCATCCATCCATCCATCCATCCATCCAATGAGCACGCCATCCATCCATCCATCCATGCATGCATGCATCCATCCATCCATCCATCCAATGAGCACTCCATCCATCCATCCATCCATCCATCCATCCATCCATCCATCCATCCATCCATCCATCCATCCATCCATCCATCCATCCATCCATCCATCCATCCATCCAATGAGCACTCCATCCATCCATCCTTTTCCACAGATACAGCAATGTTACTTCTCACCCTTTTTATCCATCTTTTTATCCACCCATCCATCCATCCATCCATCCATCCAACGAGCACTCCACACACATGGAGGGCTACAGCTGACGGCACAGTAAATAAAGGGATGGTTTCTGGGGAGCAGAGGAAAACATTAGACAGGAGTACAGCCGTCATACAAAATGTAAAGACAATGACCCTTGAAGCAGGATATAGAGTTTGCAGATTCATCAGATGACAGATGTTTTGGACACAAAACGCCTTTTTAATCTGAGTACTGGGCACTAGCAGCATAGCTGGTATTCTAACCTTTGAGTGACAAATATCCGAGTGAACAGACGCCTGAGAGGGTGGCCTGTTAGACTGTCATCTGATAGTTTGGGGCATTCTGCTGAGTGACTGAAAAGATTGGGCGATAAGCTGACTTGCAGCTTTTATCAAATAGTCTTTCTGTATTTCTTCCCTATATTGTGATGAAATATTGAATATGCTGTAAATTCCCTGTGAAACAAGATTCAAATGATCTATGCTTTAGTTACTGTACTATACTGTCAGTTCATTTCCAGTAGCAGTATGTTGTTTGGACGACACTCTATATCAAAAACTAGCCACCTGTTCATCTCTTGTCTCAGTGATGGAGAACCCTGTAGAATTGCTCTCACTGTGTGACTGATGTAGTCCCTTCTGAAAGATTACCTCTTTCTGGTTTATTCATTTGGGCCTCTCATAAGGGTTGGGAAGGTATTAAGTATGAATATATGATATTTTCTTTGCAAATATATATATATCTTGTAAAGATAGAAGTATGTTTGTGGCCATCATACTTGGAATCTTGGGGCGCTTGCACAACCCAAAGTTTAGTCCATTTTAATTGAACTCTGGTGGTTAAATCCTTGTTATGGTTCATTTGGTCGCTTGTGAACGACCAATCGTAGTATGGTGCAGACCAAAACAAGTGGTGCAAGACCACTTGCAGAGAGGGTCTCCGTCCATTTCCAAACGGACCTTAGCGCGATCTGATTGCACTGTGAACGTAATCTGACCTAATTAAAGGAAATTAACCAAAATGATAAGCTCAACAGGAGCTTGTTCTGACCGTTTCTCTCTAAATTAGTTTGGTGAACAGCAGAGCAGATGATGTCCCAATAATCAAACATACTCAGTTTGCGATTGGTTCCATGCTGTTTTGTTTATTTCTGTGTTTACATTTTTCCCCGCCAACTGTCAACCAATAAGAAGTCAAAGTGTGGGTATATTTCCAGCCCTCCACTTTCGCACATGCCCCTCTTCAAATCTTTTATTTTTATTTGGTCCACTTACATTTCTGCACCGTGAAAGCAAACCAAACTGAATACAAAACAAACCAAATGTATCAATTTTACTCTGAACAGTACCTTTTTTTTATAAACATACTTTGAGGAATGAAAATGTTCTTCTCCAAGATCCCTTATCTGTTATCAAAAAAAAACAAAAGCTTTCAATTGTTGTATTTGTATATTTATATATTTATTTATGTTCGCTTCAGAATCTTGAATCTAGAAATGTAGAAATCTGGCCAGGCATTTAATGCCATACTTTGATACTTGATAATGCGGGGTAGTTTTGGTTTGTATCAAAAGATACATGATGTTTGATACCCAACCCAGGTCAGAGTCAATTTACTTGTCATGGAGAGTATATTTAGCCTGTGAAACCAGCCGTATTATGTTATCTGAGGCTATGGAGAAGTTTTAAAAAGCACACTGGAAGGATGCTATAAAGTTATGTGGATGAAAATACAGTATCTCTACACATAGAGGATTAATTCATTTGTGGTTTGGCTATGCGCATAGAACTTGTTATCAATTCAAAAAGAATATAACCATGCTGTATATATGCGAAGGAGCAGAAACTGTACAGCTTTATTTTTTTAAATACATGACATAACCTTCCATTCATGTTTCTCTAGCCGATTGCTTTATATTTGTATTTATCTTTATTTTATTTTTTGTTGTTGTTTTTGTTATATGAAAAACTCAATAAAGATATTGAACACAAAAAAGAATATAACCAGATGTATCATTTAGCCTAACTAAATACATAAATCGCATGTACAATGTAAATATCCCTAATAGGCTAGCTATTCAATGTAAATTGTAAATAATTAACTAGAAAAACTCATAGGCAGCTAATTCAGACATTATTTCCCTTTTTTTTAAATAGAATACATAGATAGAATAGACAGATTGGCCCTTTTACCGTAGTTGTAGTAAATAACTCTCTATGAGAACTTTAACTAATTTGAGTCAGGATGATGCAGTTAAAAGGCGTAGAATTTATTCATGTTTGTGTGTGTGTCCACAGGCGGAACCCACTACATTTCCATTTCATCACAGACTCCATTGCTCAGCAGATCCTGTCCTCTCTGTTCCATACCTGGATGGTCCCTGCCGTCAGGGTCAACTTCTATGATGCAGATGAGCTGAAGGTGAGAAACCAGACACCTTACTTTAATTATTTGGAGAACATATTGGCTCTGTTACACAATGTTGTTATATAAATTACACTTTTTTAAAATTAATTTGATTTAAAAGCACATGCTATTCGTACACTTTATTATAGTTTAATTTATCCATATCTTTCATATTATAATATTGTTTGGGCAAGCACCTTTCCTACTACACTCCATAGAATTTTGGTTCTTCAGAAACGTTTTGTTAGGATGGCAACCCGATCTGTGTCACATGCCTCATCTGTACCTCTTTTTCAGAAACTTCAGATAGTTACTGTTCATGATATCAATATTTCTCAAATATGAGTTATTATTTTTAAGGTATATTCAGATCATGAAAAACTTTCCAAAGCACTTTAAGTGCTTTAGTTATTTTAAATGTAATTCTCTGGTTCACTCTTATCCAACGCGTCAATCTTTAGATCTTCGTCCTCCAAGATTTCTTACATGCAGAGGTCAATTTATTGTTCAATTTAGGGGGACTAAATGATGGAATACATTTTTCCCATCTGGCAAAGGACTCCATCTCTATAAAATGTTTCAAAAGATGTCTAAAAGCCCATTTAACTGCTGTTTTAAAATTCTATTTCACACACACAAATACACTGTTATATCATGTTCATTTTTGTTTTTATTTTTGTTATTGTCATTATAACTTGTTGTTGATTTTACATATGTTTTTTTCTATTATCTCTGTGTTTTCTGCCTCACCCTGCACTTTACACTATTTGTTGTCTTTGTCATTTTATGTAACTTCTAACAAATAAACCTGAACCTAAACCTAATCCCAACCATGCTTTGGTGTGTTTCAGTCTGAGGTGTCATGGATCCCCAACAAACATTACTCTGGAATCTACGGCCTGATGAAGCTGGTGCTTACTAAGACGTTGCCATCCGACCTGCAGAGAGTAATCGTCTTGGATACAGACATCACATTTGCCACTGACATTGCTGAACTCTGGGCTGTCTTCCACAAGTTCAAAGGTAATAAAGCTCCTATTTTCAAACTCAATGAAATGTAACTGTAAGTGCATGAATATCTTTCAAAGGGTTTGACCAGTATGGCAGTTACAAGTAGTCTGTCTTGACACAATGATGGTAACTTTGTGTGCTAATAACAATTACCAGTTTAACCCTTTATCGGGCGAAGAACCGTATTTGGTAACTTCAGCGGATATCCAAAATAAAAGATAAAAATATTTTGAGGAAAAAGTTGCGCACTGTACTGCTACTGAGCTAACTGTTAGCTTATTAGCACTGTGCTACTGTGCACCTCGTTCCGCAAAGCAGGACTGCACTATGAAAAGGCAGAAAATCACGCCTTTGCAAGATCACTATGAACACCCTAAGGCGAAAAGCACTCTGAAAGGGGCTTATGTTTATTGTCGCTTGTGACTACTCGCTACTTCGCCAGCTTTTAGAAATGGCGCCTGTTGTTTTGCCATCGAGTACTACATCATATCCTGCTTAGCGTTCTATCCAATCAGCAACCAGGATTTTTTCAGGTGAGAGAAACGGCCCTGCTCTTTGACAGGGCCAAAAAAAGTCTGGTCACACGACCGCTCTGGATGGCTCATATTCAAATTCAAATTGTTTCTGTGCAAGTTATTGTATTAGTCTTGGTTACATAACTTGACGTTGGATGTTAGTCTTGCCCGACACAGACAAAACGTTGCATGCAATTCAATTCTGCCTTTACTTATTCAATTTAACCTGGAACATTAAAGCACATACAATATACTTTGAATTCCTCTTCAGAGTCTGTGTAAAAGACAATTTAAAGTTGGTTTGTTCTCCAAGGCAAGAAAAAGACCTCCTCCCCTCCACCACCTTCATTTCTAGAATGTTGTTATGAGTGATATGCCAATCGCTTCTATGAAAATTCTTTAAAGCATTATAAAATTTTAACATGGCAGTTTGGTCATCATTTTTAAGTTCATTATTAATCAAATTGATAGTTTAGTGACTTCATGAGAGTTATTTAGGTGAATAGGCTATCTTTTCTCTGTTGTACAGAGTGGTGCCCCATCTATAGGTGACTTAGAGTAAATCGAGTAAAAAAAATGATCATATTTAAAAAAAAAAAAAAAAAATGATTAATGACTTTGATAGCCATCTAAACACACTTTTTGAACCAAGAGAACCACACACGTTTTGTTCAGGGTCAAGGGATATGAAAACCCCAACAATGTCTCCTAACTTCCTTCACCTCCTGTTTAAAATCAGCTAATACCTTGTCGTGGCAATTTTGACAACTGCACTAAGTTAATGGGTGAGCTGGCCAAACACAAAGCACTCAATACTCTGTTCAGCAAGTTTTATTAGCACATTCGTATTCCATACACCGCACAATTCCGAATGGCTCTTTTACAGTACAACAAAGTCCCGTACACCGCTCGACTTATATCTGTTGTAGTTCCCAGCATTGATTCTTCAGTAAGCCTCAATGTGGCCCGATCTTCCTGCCCTGTTCATCACATCAGGACAGAGCCCACTGGTCTACATGTTCCCCTCTCTCATGGTGTTATCAGAGTTAAGTTCACAGAGTGAGTTCCCACAATGCCTTGCGTTTTGAATATCAAGTAGGTCACCGCCTACTTCGTGTCCCACCATGCAGGAAACACCAAATTTCCTTCACAACCGCTTACTATCAGAATAAGATCTGTAGATCCACTGATGCTCGGAAAACAGATTCTGCTTCAAATCTCTCCTATATCTGTCAACATGGCTCCACAAACCTCTTTTCTCCCACTGACTGAGGAGGAACCTTCAAACGCCTACTAGATTCTAGATCAACAACATGCCCACTGGACCAGATACCATCCAACCTCCTACAAACCATTTCCTCTGTACTGATTCATCATTTGTGGAGAAATCGAAACTGTGAATCACTGTGTAGGATGGTTCTTATTGAATCAATATGCTGTTTAGATCAGCTGGATAGAAGGTGTATGTTACATAGGTGGGGTTCTTTTGATAAGTTTGGTGAAAAAAGCTCTCCATCTTTTCATCTTTCATCTTGCAACTACTGTATGTGTGCAGTAAATGAAAGTAGTTTTGTAAAAATTGACAAAAGATAGCTTGAGAGAGAAGATGAAACCCTGGCTGCTGTCAAATCTCAGCACACCTAGCCAGTAAAGTGGGCATGATTGTGGGGTTCAGCTGCCAGCATGCTTCATCAAAACTGCTTGTTGGATGTTGGAACATCTTGGGAAACCTCCTCCCTCCACAGCTTTTTCCACATCAAATTAGGCAGTGCTGTGCCCAACCGTTTCTGTGACTTTCAAAATCAGATAATCCGTCATTCATATGAGAAAGGAACCAGAGTTTGAACTTCTTTCTCATATTTGTCTTTTCATTCGTTATATTACACACTATTTCTGTCAGTTTTCATTTGAACACTATAAATGCCTTCCTGAAAAGACTGTCTGAAAATATGCTGTTATATTACATATTAAAAAAACAACATGACATTTAACCCCTGTCTATGACTCATTTTCTACTCCACCTTCCAGTGAGGCTGTTCAAAAAGACATTTGCATTTCAACATGGTCAGACAAAACGACTGACAAAGTACTGAGTATCTTTTAAAAGAGCCATCCATAAGACTTGCTCATTTTTATATTTATTTATTTTTAGAAGCCAGTCTGGGGTAACTGGGTAACATTTTATCCAGGAAATAATCACTGAGAGGAATGATGGGGTAAGATTTGGATTGGTAAGATCTATTGGTTGGATATCCGAGTTGTTCTGGCAAACATCACACTTTGCTTTCCCGTTTTTTATGTCAGAAAAGTGCATCCAGATGCTGTTGCATATTCTTTGGCTCATTTTGTCTTAGACCGATGCAGTACTGACTACTGAGACACTCACATGAAGGCAGGCCACAGACTGCAGGTGAACACAGGCCTGGAGGGTTACTGGTGCCGCCTCATTCCAGTAGGTGGACCCTGCCAAATCATCACTACTGGACTGAAATGGAACCAGCACCTCCAACACCTACGAACCGGCTGCTGATGGAAACCCCAGGATGCCTGTAACTGTGACAACTGACAAGCCTCTGGAGCATGGGCATAAGGATGTGGAATGACAGAAGAAATCCCTCAACAGGAAGTTTTTGGTCATGCAATATTTGCATATCAAATAAGCACACCACGTGTTCTCTGTGCCTGTTCTCGGTCTCACTCAGTAGAGTAAAGGGTGAGCTTGTGTGTGCATGCTGTGTGAAACACAGCGATTTAAAAAAAGAAAAGAAAAAAGAGCGACTCGCAACTGCAACTCGATTCTCATCGTTGTTTAAGACTCTGGATAGGTTCTGGATGCTGTGAGACATTTAGACATTCAGTCACATGTCACACCGCTGCTCATTAAGCTCCACTGGCTACCTGTTGCAGCCCGCATCAAATTAAAATCTCTAATGCTGACCTATAAAGTTGTCTCCGGTACTGCTCCTACCTACCTGAACGCCCTGATTCAGACATATGCTACCTCACGACCGCTGCACTCTTCCAATGAACGGCGCCTGGCTCTGCCCCCCTTTGGTCCAAGGCAACCCAGACTCTTTCTGTTCTTGTTCCCCGCTGGTGGAACACACTACCAGTTCCAACCAGATCAGGGGCGTCCCTCTCTACCTTTAAAAAAAAAAAAAAAACTCCTGAAGACCCAGCTCTTCAGACGGCATCTTCTCTCCTAGCACCACAAGAAAATTCTATTCCTTAAAGAATTGTCACTAGCACTTATTGATGCACTAATAGCTCTTATTGCACTATACCTTGTTTGTTTGTTTTTATTCTTCCTGTAAGTTGCTTTGGATAAAAGTGTCTGCTAAATGACTAAATGTAAATGTAAATGTCAGACAAGCACTTCTTTTGAGTATACTTAGACCTTAATGGTATTAGAGAGGACAGTGAGGAGTTGTGGAGACGAGTCCTGTGGGTATGTCCTTGCAGAGTAGAGAAAAGCATAAAGATTGAAGAAGGCACAGGAGGAGGGAAGGATGCAGTGGTGAGTCACTTCAAAGATTTATAGGTAGTGCTTTCCAATAGTGCACTGCAGCCAGCAGGGGTTTGGATCAATTTTAATAAGCAGTTGACTCCATTGCAGGACCTCTGCCACCCACTCCCTTTGCTGTCCAGTCTGGCTGAACTGTCTAGCCCCATTATCTTTAAAGCATCACAACACTCAAGGAAGACACATTCAATAAATGTTACTCCCAGGCTTTAGCGTTTTAATGACTTATAAAGATAATTAGTAAGGCTGACAGAATGCCATGAGTTAGCTAGGCCAGTTCTCTTTTTATCTGCTCTTTAGCTTTATCAAGCTCATGTAAGATACCAGCATGGAAGGCATAATGATAGTGTTAATTGATTCAAAGAAGGCATGTATTAATTAGGGATGGGTAGCGTCAGGATTTTATCGAAACTACACTGTAAAAAAAGATAAACAATAGCTACTCAATAAAATTGAGGCAACAGATTGCATGCAATATTATTAATTCATCTAAACTAAGTTACAAGTTAAGTTAATAACAACTTAACATGAAGTGCCTGTCAATTAAAAACGTATTAATTCTATTTTGTTGGATTCATTCAAAATTCTCTTGATTTAGAATTATATACACAAAAAGATTATATTTAATGTGGTCAAAAGAAGTAGATTCTATTTCAAACATTTTTATATTAAAGTTACTTAAACAACTGCCTTAAAATCAAGGACACATTTATATTTAATACATTTTATCAAATATATCAAGAAAAATGAACTGACTACAGAATAATTTATTACAGTGTAGTACTTTTAGCAGTACTCCTTAAAGAGCTGGCTCTTTATATACTTTATGTGCCGTAATTTGTGGTACTGACACACAACCTCTTCTGCCGTTTATCTTGGAGAACTTGTTGGTAGAATCATCTGTGAAGTTTGTCCCAGAAAACAATTTTTCAATCAAGTTCTAATTGTCATGCTTAGTCATCACCTAGATAGCAGATCTTTGTTTGCCTATCTGAAGGGCCTGCCTGTTCTCTGCTGCATGCTCCAGAAAGCTCTCATTAATCTTCCTTAAAGCCTTCATTAAAACTGCCACCACTACACTCACTCTATCTCCTGCTTCACGCCTATCTCCTCAACCTTTATCTCTGCTCAGCCTGCCTTTCATAATCTGTTGGCCTCATGACCATGTTACATTCCTTTCCCACTTATCACTTGAATCTCTTGAATCTCTTCTTATTGTTTTATCCTGCCTCCTCACCTGTGCTCTCAATACCTTTTGTCTAGTGGCTCAAAAACTTTAAATTCCTTGTATTGTTGAGTACTGAACAACAGTCTTGCTGTGAGGTGAAAGTGCTAACCATTACACCACCGTGAAGCCAACTCAACTTTAACAGTTGAGAGGGAGAAAATGGTTGGTGCTCTATGGTTGATACTGTTTCTATATCACCCTTTCTTTGACTTTTCTGTACTGCAGTTTATTATTTATTGTGTGATATATATATATACATATATATATATATATATATATATATATATCTGATAAACTATCCATCCATCTAGGGGTGTGCCATATCGTATCGTTCACGATAATACCGGTATATTTTTTTTTATGGGTAAAAAAAATGCATATCACGATATTGGCAACATGCCCTACTTCTTGACAAAGTGGCGTAAGGATTTCCTATTAATTACCTAGACCTTGGTGGCCCGCCAGAGTCTCTTGTGCTGCTCTAATGTCACATTTCAAGCTACTGAAAGTATATCTACACTATTCATAACATAAAGTTATTTTGCGTTGTGTCTCTGCTCAGCAGTGTCTGTCACCCGTCAGTCAGTCAAAACCCCGACCCTCCTCTCTGTCCTCCTCCGAGACATGCGCACGCATTCACACACGCGCACTGAATATACGCCGTTCGTTAGCCGCGAGCTAACATTAGCTAACAATTAAAGTTGTTTTAATCACAAAAAGCTACTATTACTTCCTGTCGCTTCACAAATGCAGCTTTCAAAATAAGAGCACAGAATCCACCACAGAAATTACAAGAAGACTGTCAAAATAAGATGCCTTAAATAAAACATAGAAGAACCTTTATTCTCCTTTACAATAATTAATTAAAATAGGCAATGATGTGTTTGTGAGGTGTTTGCTCACATTTAGCTCTCAAAGTGGACGAGATTGATCACATTGTACTATAAAATGTACAAAATTTTCTCCCAGGGGGCCCCGGACCCCCTAGAAGGTTATTTTTTATTATTATTCGCTAATACTCAAGTAAGTAATTTTTTTTGTATTTGGCAACTGTTGAGATTTGCAATTTACACTACATTTAGATTTATGATTGATTTTTATTTTGTTGTACAATTTTTATTTATTTATATGGACTAAAAAATAATTTTCTATATATTTTTCAGTATTTTTGATATCGTCAAGAATATCGTTATCGAGATAATACTCTGAAATATCGTGATAATCTTTTAGGGCCATATCGCCCACCCCTACATCCATCCAATATAATTAACCACTTATCCGAATTTGGGTCACGGTGAGCTGGAGCCAATCCCAGCAGATATTGTGGACTATCAGACTATCTCAGTCACAGGTAGCGGCTAACTGATGCTAGCGGCTAACTGATGCTAGCGGCGCTGCTTGTTACAGCTACAAGAGTAGCCATGAGCGTACCAATCTTATATACAGTCTATAGTACCAATGCTAACTGAAAATTGTGGTCACAACATTAGCTAACATTCATAGCGGCGTTACAATCATGCCAGAGAAATTCAGAGTTGAGCAAACTCAAAAACAAAACTTAAAATATTTATTTTAATTGTCCAACTTAAAATTTTAGCGAAGTTGGTTGCCTTGAAATTTTGAGTTCACCCAACTTCTCTTTTTTTGCAGTGTAGATGTAGGGGATGTGAAAAAGCAGTAATGGTGTTGTGTTTGTTGTGTTTTAGGTCAACAGGTTCTTGGTCTGGTGGAGAACCAGAGTGACTGGTACCTTGGGAACCTGTGGAAGAACCATCGACCCTGGCCAGCTCTGGGCAGAGGCTTCAACACTGGTGAGAACAGGAGGACATTGTGTTATCATATAAGCATGGTGGGGCTGTCCCTGTTACATACTGTAATTAATAGTAACTTACATTAATATTCTATTTTCAAAAAATGAATGCATGATTTTTGAGTGTCCTTCACGGCACATAAGACATTTTTACATGAACAAAATGTTCAAATAAATGTTCATGAACTGAAAACACACGGTGAAAGGATCAAAGGCCCCAAATCATAAGCTTCTTTATCATCTATTTTCTTGAAAATGGGACCATTATTTTCACAATTAACATCAAATTGTCTTGAAGAATATTTGAAACAAGCGATTGAGACCATAGTGTTGTCATGAGAATGTTTTCTGAGGTGATAAATCAAGTGAGATATCGTCTCATTTTGTATTGAGATAGACAGGACCGAAGTTCCTTTGCAAAGTCCGTTAACGACGCCAGTTGGAATTTTTGATAGAATGCAGCTCAATGTACTTCCTGGTTTGCTTCACTGCTCAGACCCGGAGGTTGCTGCCTGGTATAGACGGGTGTCATGTGTACAAACAATACTGGAGTGAAAGTTATCCATCCTGACTTCCCATTTTTTGATTGACACCCACGGATGAGGGCTGTCTTATGTATGAAGGCTGTCTTGTGTAGCCTACATGCTAGTGTCTGTAATAGGAAAACATTTGGTTGCTGTCCAAGTTCTTGTATATTCAGAGTTCCTTTTTTCCTCTTATAATTTAATTTAAAAGCCTTACAGTGACATTAAACAGCAGTGAAGCAGCAAGGACATACTGCATTTGCAAAGGCATTGATGAAATATCCAGGCATTCCATTACACTTTGTTATTTTCCCCCCCTGTTTATATTTTTCCCTTACTCTAATCCAGCGTGTCCTTTTCTTCAGGAGACTTCTAGCTCTCTCTCTCTTCTGTTTGGAGCTGGAGGAATGATCGTGCTATTGACTTTTGCTGCAGCTCCATGAATTTTACAGCAGATACAGTTCAGTGGTAGCTGTGCAAAACTCACCTGAACATGTCTGTTTTGTAAAGGTTCAGTGTTCTGCTCTTAACAGTGTGATTGCATACCGCAGAAATACAAATGCATGTGTTGCTTTAATGCAGAATAGCAATTTGACAAAGTCTTCGGTTCAACTGGGCCTGGTCAACTTTGTGGCTGAGGCAACAGATGGGGCACAGCGGGGTGTGAAAAGATGGTTTGCTTGATTTGATTGATTTGGAAAAGAATATTCACCATGTCTCTTTCCCGAAAATTGTCTGCTTGATTTTATTTGTAGCAGCCCAGAACATTATTTTATTAGCCTAACTGTGTGTGTGTGTGTGTGTGTGTGTGTGTGTGTGTGTGTGTGTGTGTGTGTGTGTGTGCGCAAATGTGCGCATATGTGCACTTTCCAGGGGTGATTTTGCTTCTCCTGGATCGTCTGCGGAAGCTGAGATGGGAGCAGATGTGGAGGCTCACTGCAGAGAGAGAGCTAATGAGCATGCTGTCCACCTCCCTGGCAGACCAGGTAACACACACACTCACACACACACACACACACACAACCTCACACCTATGTTTTACATGGGCAAATCACATAAACACCTGTGCTTGTTGCGAGACCCTGTTTGACCACATATTTTTTAGGCTCTGCTGCTAATATAGATTGTGGCAAGTCTTTTATTTCTGCCATTGCTACCTAATGGAACTGCAGTTAAAATAAGCTACAGTAAGGCTTGTGTATGTTAATGAGGATGAGATAAACACCCGTTAAATGCAGCCTCCAAATTCCTGTAGTGGAAAAATGTGGGGAGTAAGAGGTTTCAGATGGAGCACAACAGTGCTGTGTGAAGCAAAGAAAAAAAATCCCACTTCTTGTTTTTGATGATGATCAAATGGTTTGCTTCTTAAGGCATTGTAGCTTATGGCTTGTAAAGTGCAGCAAAAATCCAAATCCAACACAGAGGTAGAATTTTGCATGTCAAGTCTCCAGAAAACAGCAATTTATTCACATTTACTCCCTAGATCAGCACTTCCCAGCTATGATACAATCAAGAACAACATAACGGGTTTTATTGGGTTGTGGTTACGCTTAAGTTGCAGCATGCTCCGTCCCACCGTTACAGCATCAGAATAAGGTTGGGCTGTGTCCGATGATCTCCATAACTTTTCGATGACGACTACCCCACTTTCACACCAACTGGATTGGTTTTCCAACTGTGCAGAGCAGAGAGAGTAAACAGGGTTTGACTTTGTCCCATCAGCAGCCTTTTTCCTTCCTTTTACAACTTTTCCTTTCGCCTTTCCTGTCTTCGCTGTTATCCTAACATTTAACATAAATGACTATCTTGTTTTGTGCCAGACCATAGACTGTATATAAATAATGGACATAGTCACCCTGATGTCACCCATTGGTTTGTGGACTGCCCGTTGGAAGCATTGTGGATACGCATTGTTCTGCTTCTCTTATGATGACGGCTCGCATTGTTAGCGATCTGTCAAAAGGGTCATCAAAGGGAGCCACTCCCCAAATCATACGACTCTTTATCTTCTATTTTCTTCTAAATTGGGCCATTATTTACACTATTAACATCATCACATTTCATTGTCTTGAAAAAGATTTTTTACTAGCGATCGTGACCATAGTGTTGTCCTAAAAAAATTCTGAGGTAATAAATCAAGTGAGAAGTTTTCTTGTTTTGTCTTGAGATGAATGGACAGGAATGCTTTTGCAGCTGCCATCAGCGCCCCTGTTGGAATTTTCAGTAAAATGCAGCTAAAGGCACTTCCTGGTTTGCCTCCCTGCTCAGACCCGGAGGTTGCCGCCTGTGCCTGACCTTTAACTGCCTCAACACTTTTGACTTTTAACTTGGTCGAAAAACACATTCTACAAACTACTTCATCTCTAACATGACCTGTCATTGAATGTTAATTTTAGGGCTTTGATTGAATTCACCATTCAGACCTCCAACCACTTATTTTTATGCTTCACTGCAGAAAGGACACATTACTTCCTTCATCAACATTGAACATAATTGGTAATCATCAATATCAGTCAATAACAGCATCATCCAAAGTGGACTGATACTGGGCTGTGTTCTAGGTGTATTACAGTGTAAGCAAAAAGCTGGTGTGGACCAATGCAGCAGCGAAAATTTTAATAATGAAGCTTACAGGCAGTGAGTCCAGAGGCAGGCAGATAATACCAAGTACCTGAAGCAGTATCAGGTAGATGGCAGATAATACTGTAAGTAAATCCAACAAACACAGGAACACTAAACACTGGGTGCATCTCATTTCTCTTATTCATGTCTCCTCGCTTGAACCAGAAGTTCTGTCTTTACGACCATCCCAAAGCTCTTATTTGTGCTCTGAGGATTGAGGAGAGATATCGTAGGAGCCATGAGTGAGGATAC
Source organism: Centropristis striata (assembly GCF_030273125.1). NCBI lineage: Eukaryota > Metazoa > Chordata > Actinopteri > Perciformes > Serranidae > Centropristis > Centropristis striata. The sequence continues at coordinate 8,267,523 of NC_081538.1, read as the reverse complement.
ACGAGAGCATCCTTCACGGAAGTCTTTTTACCAGTCAACACGCCCCTTTACTGGATATCAGCTATTGATTAGACGCTGCCACTGATCAGACTGTTCTTATACATCACAACATCGCCAGAACAACGATCATGACTGGCTGAATGGTCCGCTGTGCCCGCACCATGAAACACTCCAGTCAGTTTGGGAAGTTGAGCGAGGGAAAAAAAAGAAAGAAGAAGAAGAGCGAAACAAGGAAAAATGAGAGAACCTGCCATGGGGAAGGAGGAGAGGTAAAGAGGATGGTGGAGCAAACTCAGCGGAAAAGTAAGCTGCAGCATCGCCCACAAATGTATTGAAAAGTGGGAAAGACACTTTGGGATGCTGAGACCTGTTGCAGAGTCCGACAACAAAGCAAAAGAAAAAAATCTACCGCCGACACAAAAATCAATCACACAATGCTTGCAGAGAACATCAGAAAAGGAGAAGCTGGAAACAGCAGAGGTCAAGCTGGCAGGGTTTTTAGCAGAGCACAACATTGCAATGAGGGCCACAGACTATCTGGTGGATGTTATTTAAGACATATTTAAGGACTCAAAAACAGCACAAAACATCACTGAAACGTCACTGAAAGCTAGATGTTGTCGCTCTGAAAAATAATTTTCATTATGTAAAGCCAAATTACTCTTTATTTTCTTTGTCAGTTGTCTTGAATACTGTTTCTCTCAGGCGGCAACCTCCGGGTCTGAGCAGGGAGGCAAACCAGGAAGTGCCTTAAGCTGCATTCTACCAAAGATTCCAGCAGGGGGTGCTAAGTGTGGCTGCAATAAAATTCTGTCCATTAATTTCAATGCAAAATGAGAAAACTTGTCACTTGATTTATTACCTCAGAATTTTTTTTAGGACAACACTATGGTCTCAATAGCTAGTAAAAAATTTTTTCTTCAAGACAATTTGATGTTAATAGTTCAAATAATGGCCCCATTTAGAAGAAAAAAGAAGATAAAGAATCATATGATTTGGGGCGTGGCTACCTTTGATTGACAGGTGGCTAACAAGGCGAGTCGTCATTAGGAGAGAAACAGAACAATGCGTATCCACGGCAATGTGTCAATAAAGTTAAATATAACGCTATATAGATATAAAAAAGGAGGTTTAGCAGTTTGGTTTCATAACTTTGACCCTTTCACACTGTATTTTCACTTAATGAAAGTTTATTTCAACATTTTGTTCATTAAAAAAGAATTGTTCAGCATTTGGTTGGACTAACAGACACTCCAAGGAGTCGCTGAATACTTTTTTCACCTCTGGATGTATGCAGATTTTGCTAGATTAGCTTAGCCATAAAGAAAACCCCAGCTCTCTGTGAAATGCTCAGTTACTTCCTGAGTAGTGATCACATGGTACGACTCGACAACTTCCATTTACCTTGTTATGTTACTCTTAGAGGGATCACAACCAAAAAGACATTTATCATAAAACAAGTATTTAGACAGCGTACAATAGAAATACAAACTCCAAACCATCAAGCAAGATGAAGATGCAGGTTAGGGAAATGTGGATGCAATTAGGGGAATTGGGTTGTACGTCAAATCTTCACTGTCTCCCAGGTGTTTGCATCAGTGGCTAATTCTGAGTCAGGCCCATGTGTCTTGTCAGTTGCTCTCCTTCTATGCATGACATCATATATCAAGCTAACAAAAAGACTCCTGTAATAGGCATTACCATCCTCCAGCCATTTGCAGCTTGCAAAATTGTGTCACCCTATGCGTGTGGCATTTAAGAGTGCAATCCTGCATTTAAATGGTTATTTGGAAATGTTGGATGTATTGTATGGTAATGTAAAGAACGTGTTTGTTAAATGTGTGCTGTTTTTGACACACATTTGTTTTATTGAGCTTGTTAAACGGGTCTTTAGTTTAAAATCCATGAAAAAAGCAGAGTAAGATTTAACAGGATTTGTATGGTCATCAAATAAACAGATTAAACTGTGTGGTGTTGTTTCCATGATGATGAAATGTAAGGCAAAGCATAAGGCTGTACGTGTGTCTGTGTGTGTATCTGCAGGACATCTTCAATGCTGTAATCAAACAAAACCCGTTCCTGGTTCACCAACTGCCCTGCTTCTGGAACGTCCAGCTGTCTGACCACACCCGCTCTGAGAAATGCTACAAAGACGTGTCAGACCTCAAGGTGAGACCCTGCTGCGTCCCCACTATGCTCACACACAGTCACTTCAGACATACAAGGCTTGACCTACATTATGGCTATAATAAGTCCATTTCCATGCTCATTTTATGTCCTATAACACTGCAAAAAAAGAAAAGTTGGGTGAACTCAAAAGTTCAAGGCAACAAACTTCGATAAAATTTTAAGTTGGACAATTAAACTAAATATTTTAAGTTTTGTTTTTGAGTTTGCTCAACTCAAATTCTCTGGCACGATTGTAACACCACTATGAATGTCAGCTAATGTTGCAACCACAATTTTGAGTTAGCATTGATACGCTAATGTCTACTCTTGTAGCTGTAACAAGCAGCGCCGCTAGCGTCAATTAACCGCTAGCGTCAGTTAGCCGCTAGCTTTCGCTAATGACCGAATTTCACAACAAAGAAATAAGAGTTAGCAGAACTATTGTCCCTTGTTTTGAACCCCAACTCAAAGATATAAGTAACAACATCTCACAAACTTGTTTTTGAGCAGACAACTGGCTTCCTTTGTTGTGCTAACTTACATTAGTGCCCTAAATGTCAGTCATTTATATTTCCAAGTTTTACCAAATTAAATCACTGTTTTAGGCCAAAAAATACAAGTTGTTTTTTTTGCAGTGAAGTTGTGTACAGCAATTTTGGGGTTGATACCAGTTGTTTAACATTTTTGCTGCTAAATTATGCCTTTTTTATATCAAGCGTCAACCAATCCATCCAGATGACCACATTTTGACACCAACACCCTGAGGGATGCCATAGAAAAATCCATGCTGTGATTTCTGTATTTCAGGCGATTGGATGGCAAGCAATCAGTCAGAAAAAAGGGCTAATTGGACTCAACTGCAAAAGTTTCTGGGCACATTGCGAAAGGAAGGGGTACTTTAGAAAGGGGCACATATGAAAGGAAATAGTGAGATGCTTGATTAGTTAGTGAGTTTGGCCAGACAGTGCTTCCGATGTTTGAATGTTTGAAATGTTTTCCTTCAAAGGATCAGTAGAGACTTGGAGAAAAGGCTAGGTGTAAATCCCAGGACAAGGATATCTATGATTTAGTAGAATTCAGCTTGTTTACCAGTAACAGTACCCTTGTCAACCTTTTCATTGCTCTCCTCTCTGTGGTTCTTGTTTACCAGGTAATCCACTGGAATTCTCCCAAGAAGCTGCGAGTGAAGAACAAGCATGTAGAGTTTTTTCGGAACCTCTATCTAACCTTTCTGGAGTATGACGGCAACCTGCTGCGGCGAGAGCTGTTTGGCTGTCCCAGTGAGGCTGACCACAACAGCGAGAACGTAGGTGGAACTACTTATGTATTTCTGGCTGCGGTGATGCACAGTACATAGATTGATGCATGTTATTTTGAACTGTAGTTCAAAAGCATAAGTTTCACCTGAAAACTTAACTATATACCGTTAGTAGCATGTGCTGAGGTTAGCACAACAATCTGATACAGGAACTGGAAGACCTGCTTTGGTCCTATAAATGAATTGATTAGGAAGAACAGAGAGTTGTGTATAAGACCTGGGTATGAACACAGAACTTTGCACTTTGTGGAAGTTACAGCTTCATGCTCCCTTCACTTTCCTATTGGATACTGAACCATAGACCTCAGTAGCAGGAGGACCGGTGGGGCTGCAGCCTGTGTAACTTTTGGAGTCTAAGATTATATTTTTTATAATTAAAAGCCTTAATTGTATCTATGTTTTTCTTTGAAGTTGTAGTTTAAACAAGCCAAGTGATATCCTGTCACCCACTTGCACTCCTGCGATGCAAATTTACATTTACCTATCATATGCATTGTTTATCAATACATTGCAATGTATGTGCATTGCCAGTTGTGGCGCCATTAGCATGCATGATGATTACACATTGCAAAAATGAAGAGGCAGAATCAAAAAAAAAAAAATTGATCTTTCAAATGCAAGCAGACTGAAAGTGATGATCATGCCACTAATCCAGATTCTGCATTTACCTCTGCTGTGTCTTTGGCCTTGACCGCGAACCCTGGCGAGCTTCAGTCTCAAACTGTTGCTACTACCAGTCCACCTTCGGTGGCTGCCCGTCCTCCTCCCTCTACAAGCCACAAAACCAAGTCTTGCAGCCACTGTTCAAGTGAGTACTGCAGGGATCTCACAAAGCCTCATCAATTTAACTACCCTGCTGTGCTGTAGAAAACTATAAGGGTACAGGGGACTCTTTCTACACAATGAGCAAGATTAGTTCAATGTCATTGCTTTAAAGAGTTTAACTGGCTTACATTGTTACGCCTGTACAAAAAAAGGCTAGGGGAAAAAATAAAAAAAATGCAAGGTGTTTTCGCAATTCACAGTAAATAATGTTTTACTGACATTTAGGGAGCATACAAAAAGCAAACATCAAAGAGTCTTTGGCTCAGTTTCAGATGTTTGTGCCACAGCAACTCAGTGTGGCCAAACAGCTAGACATCACGTTAGCATCAAACAAGAGGGTCAGCAGAGAGATGCTAATGAGACGGTAGCTTCTCTCAGTTTTCTCATATGCCAAGGTGTTGCCATAGACAATAACATAGCACAGTAAACTTCATACACTGATGCTGCTGAGATCATAAGGACTGTCCCGATATAACGCGCTGGATAAACAAGAAGAATTCCATGTCTCCTGACAATTAATGAGATCACTCATCTGATCCACGTGATGTTTTACGAAAAGGTTCTGTTACCTATTTAGGATATTTTGCAATACTCACAGATGAAACCAGATATATATCAACAAAGAACAGGTTGTTACTGTGATTTTGTTTGGTGAATGGCACATTTGTTTTGATATACCTAAAATCTATGCTCACAATTTTCACTGCGCTAAATAACATTTTTAACATGGGGCTAAGTATTAGCTGTTTTTTGCAGAGGGATTGGCTATGATGATGCTGCAGCAATGTCAGGACACTTAAAGGGAGTCACTCCAAGTTTAAAAAAAAAAAAACACAATCCTGCAGCTACACTTGGGAAACAATGCAAAGACTATAAATAGAAAGGAACTCTAGAGCAAACACTCTATCCTATATTATGGACAATGAGAACTTTAAAGTCAGGGGGTATGCATCCTTGATATTTGCATATAACCAAAGATGTATTGTCCCTGGTGTGGCATTTCCCGTACTAGGTGAAAGTGGGGAGAGCAGAGGAGCATGATATAAGTCACCATAGATGAAGATGAGGGATTGGGGGTGCTGATTTTGAAGCTTGGAGACAACAGTGTGAATCTGATCTGTAGCTGCAGCAGCAGCAAATGAGGGTGGGATGTACACAGTTACAGCAATAACATGTGAAAGCTCCCTCGGGAGGTAGAACGGCCGCATGCTAACCGCTAACAGCTCCAAGTCTATCGTGCAGAGTTGCTCCTTCACACTGATGTGTCCATGGTGGCACCACATGTCATTTACAAACACAGTGATTCCCCCTCATTTCTTCTTACCGCTCTGTGTTGCTTTCCTGTCCGCCGGTACGACTTGAAATCCATCCAGGGTGACGTGTGAGTTGGGAGAAAGTTCATACAGCATTCACGGTACTCTCTCTGCAGCCGGGTGAACTCCTCAGGAGTTGTGCTGCTGAAATGTCAGTAATAGACTGTATAAATTATGGAATTATATTTGTGCCAGTATCCTGAGCGAGCAATGATATATTCTGAGCACACAATGAGAGATTTTGCAAGCACATCAATTATATTTGAAAAAGAAATTACACTTGCGCAAACAAAAATGAATTCTGTGCTCCATAAATGTGTTTGCATGTTAGTTTTACTCGTAATGTTCTCTCACAAACTCTTTCCATGGTGCACAAACAGACCGCTGCGCTCACTCGCTCCCCCCATCCCTCTTTCGCTCAAACTCTCGCTCTGCGTGCTCGGGTTTGTTCTCTCCGGGCACTCAGCTTGGCACACACGTTACAAATGTTACAAACAGAGAGCTGGCGGAAGTACATCCTGATTGGCTGTTTGCTCTCCAATTAGATCGCTAGTTACATTAACCCGGAAAAAACAAAGGATATCACATTTAGTGAGCACAGAATATATTTTTTGCTCAAGTGTAATTTCTTTTTCAAATATAATTGATGTGCTATCAAAATATATTTTTCTGTGCTCAAAATCTCTCATTGTGTGCTCAGAATATATATCATTGCTCGCTCAGGATACTGGCACAAATATAATTCCATAATATATAAGGTCAGAGCCTGTGGACTGAACAGATCTTCAGTAGTGCCTGCTCACCACTTACTTCTTGCGTCTGGTGTAAGTATATCCATATTAGGGAGGAGGAGGACAAACAAATAACACAGAATTCCTCGAGAGAGATCTGGGAGGCAGTGGGGTGCAGACAGTGTGGACCAGTGTTTCCATTCAGAACAAGTGGAAACACTTTGACTGTAGACGTGGTTAGATAGATTTTGTATAACCGATTCATTTGAGGCTTACAAAGGGCTTGAGGCACCCTGTAAGTCAGCTAACCTTGGGGTCGGGACCCCAATTGGGGTCGCAAGATGATTTCTGGGGGTCGCCAAATCATTTTGGAAGTCAGCTCTGTCTCCACTGTGTTAAAGTGTTCATGTGTTAATGTGTTTTAGTCTTTTTGGTCATTTAATGTCTTTTTTTGGTCATTTTGTGTCTTTTTTTTGGTCATTTTGTTTCTTTTTTGGGTAATTTTTTGTCTTTTTTGGTCATTTTGTATCTTGTTTTGGTCATTTAGTGTCTTCTTGGTCATTTTGTGTCTTTTCTGGTCATTTTGTGTCTTTTTTGGTCATTTTGTTTCCTTTTTTTGGTCATTTTGTTTCTTTTTTTGGGTGATCTGAACTCTGTGCGTGAGATTGTGTTCAGTGAGCGGGGGTCGCGGACAACATGCATGTTAAATTGGGGTCGCGACTCAAAAAGGTTGAGAACTACTGCTGTAAGTGACCAGCATACTGTAATGACTTTCGGTTACTTTTTTCATTCGGGCATGTTATGCTTCACACCTCTTAATCTTCTAATCTTCTGAAGATCACCATGCTCCCAAGTTGGGTTTTTACAGGACCAGCCACCATGGGGCCATGGGATTGTTAAAGTGTCAGCTTTGTGGTTAGTTAATCACATTATAAATTCCCAGCATGGTATACAAGAGCCAACACTTTTATATACATTTTTATCCCATTAAAGTGATGATTAGACTAATGAAGCCACTGATGGATCGGCTCTAGCAGCACATTGCAGAACAGGCCCCTTCAGGGTCGCAGTGCCACTGCAGCCTGGTCACTCACTGCATCTCCACTAATGGCACTGTTTAAAGCAGTAGTTCTCAACCTTTTTGAGTCTCGACCCCCAATTTAACATGCATATTGTCCGCGACCCCCGCTCACTGAACAGAATCTCACACACACACAGTTCAGATCATACAAACTCAGTTGATACAACAAATTTTGGACAAATAATGAAGCACAAAATGACCCAAAAAAGAAACAAAATGACCAAAAAAAGACACAAAATGTCTAAAAACCCCCACAAAATGACCAAAAAAAGGATACAAAATGACCAAAAAAGACACAAATTGACCACAAAACTATCAAAAAAGATACAAAATGACCAAAATGACCAAAAAAAGGACACAAAATGACCAAAAAAGACACAAAATGACTAAAGGACTAAAACACATTAACACATGAACACTTTAACACAGTGGAGACAGAGCTGACTTCCAAAATGTTTTGGCGACCCCCAGAAATAATCTCGGGACCCCAATTGGGGTCGGGACCCCAAGGTTGAGAATAGCTGGTTTAAAGTAGAGCGGTACAACACACCAAGTCCTCTGCTGACAGCCCTTCAGCCAGTTTTATCTTTTGTTCCTCAAACCACAATGAGTGTGCTTTGTTGATCTTTAGTGTTTATCTTCACTTCAATTCTTGAACACGTTACAAAGACCTGAGGAAATAATGCTGACATACAATGAGTGGATGTTTGGTGTGTTGCTCTGTTACTACATCATTTTTACAGTATGCACACAGTATGCAGAAGGTTTAGTATTAGTTTTGTGTGTGACCAAAGAAAATTGACACGTGCCAATTGGAGAGAGACCGCAATTTACTTGCACTGAGTTATAACCGCTTGATGCTAGATGTTTGTATGTAGGATTGGAGGCCTGGGTCTGACTGGGGCACAGGAAAGCCCTCAAAGCTTAATCCATGCTGCTCCACCATAACCACCCCTAAGATTCAGTAAATGGCATGAGTTAATAAGAAATATATTTTTCTTGTTTCATGTGGGAGTACAAGCATGGACTTACAATAATTAAAGCAACCTACATTTAAAACATAATAAGAGATGTACCAACAGACACTTATAATCCTAATGGGGGATGGTTTGTATTAAACTTTCCCTTTTAATCTAAAGAAAAAATGCACAACACAACACACAAACACAACTCATAGATTTCCCATTGAGTCATTTTCACACTTGGAACATTGCTTGATATAATTTTTCATGTAAGTAGTGTTTTTAGGCATGTATGTGTCTTAACTACGGAACAATTGAACAATGAGAGCTTCTCCTTTTTAATAGCTGGTCTGGAGCTTGCAATAATGTAACATGATATTAATTAGAAGTTTGCCCAAAAGTCATGGGGCAGTAGATGTTTATATTTCAGTTTTGTGAGCACTTTAAAGACCTGTACTCCAAGTTAAAATCCACAAGAATTATACTTTTACCTGGCCTCCTTCTGACACATCATGTCAAAGTGTCCATGGCTTCTGATTATTAGACCCTACACAGCAGCTCTCTGCCTGTATGTGAAAAAGGTTAATGAGAGGCAAATTGTCGTGTTTTATTTGGAATGAAAGCATTATAAATGCAGTCCTTTTAATTTACCCTGGTACAGTTTCATACAAACAACGTGTGTTGACCTGAACAATTATGATCTGTGTATTTTTGCTATGTTTTAATCAATGTGCAGAAGTAGGATTTCCAGACAGAAACTCAGTCACATTCAGAGGCTGCTAAATGTCTTACTGCTGGTGTTCCTCTCCTCTTGGCCCGCAGCTTCAGAAGACTCTGTCGGAGCTAGATGAAGATGACCCTTGCTACGAGTTTCGTCGAGAACGATTCACTGTCCATCGAACGCACCTCTACTTCCTCCACTATGAGTACGAGTCCAGCTCCGACAACACTGATGTCACACTAGTCGCCCAGCTCTCTATGGACAGGTACTGCCCCACAGTGACACAGCTCCATCTGATAAAAATGTAGACTGTTATAAATTTGTTCAGACTCCACTGTATGTAAATAGGGCACTTGTTCTTGGTGTAAAAGGGCACTCCATGGTCCCAAAAGCAATATTAATAATCATAATAATGATAATGCATTCAATTTGTATAGCGCTTTTCTAGACACTCAAAGACGCTGGTTCCTATGGTGATGAGTACGTCATTACAGCACAGCACACCTTCTATCTTCACCCCTAATCTTAGCTGCTAAAGGTTACATCACCAAACAAAATAAAAAAGGGCTAAGTGGTGACCCCTGATGTGTACCTCTCCCTGGCTGGTTATATAAGAGATGCATATATAGGAGATGCAGCCATCTCTCTAACTAATAACTTGAATTGCTTTTTAGTTAATGAAGTTAGGGATATTGCATGTCTGTAAATGTCCTCTACTTGCTTTCTTTGAGTTCTTGTTGGCTCAAGGATGGTGAAGGTGGCATAATTAACCTCAATATATGAGGCACCCAGATGTTTTTTTTATAATTTTATTTTTCCAGTATTTTATTCTGTTTTGCTTGCACAATGCACTCCCTATTGGGGATCATTTAATGCACATATTTAATGTAATGAACAAAAAAGACGTAGACTGTGGTGGACTGAGAAAGGTATTACCGAGACATGAAATAAACCATTAGGTATGTGTTACTTTAAAGATGATCACTTTACATTACAGAGATATTTTATTGTGTAAATATTTTATTGTGTAAATTGTGTAAGAAACTTTGTTTGCTTTAGAGTTTGTAAAAGATAGAAAAAATAACATCTATAAATTGAATACAGCAGGTATCTTCTGCATGTTCAGCGTGAGTGACACTGAGCCAAGGACAGTCTGAACAAAATTACTTAAAAGCTTGACTTCACAGTAAAGCCCACTTTAATGTAAAGGCAAGCCATCTTAAACTTTCCTTGATGAAACAAATATGAAATAAATATCAGTACCACATTTGCATATCGAATTCAAAGCTGAGTAACTTTTTTTTTCATATCTTCACAAAAAGAAAATAAACAAAAAAGCAATTAATGCAGCGGACAGCAATTGTAATGGTGATGTTGTGTACCATGTTGTAACTATTTTCTGTATCTTGCATCAAAATTTTAAAAAATGACTTGAGGTACTTTGTTGTATTGAACTGTACAAAGTTGTAAATCATTTAATTGTGATGTCACCCATCCCTGTGTCCCGCCCTCTGCAGGCTCCAGATGTTGGAGGCCATTTGTAAGCACTGGGAAGGCCCCATTAGCCTTGCCCTTTACCTTTCCGATGCTGAGGCTCAGCAGTTCTTGCGCTATGCTCAGGGCTCTGAGGTACTGATGAGCCGTGGGAACGTCGGTTATCACATCGTCTACAAAGAAGGACAGTTCTACCCAGTCAACCTGTTGCGCAATGTGGCAATGCGGCAGGTCAACACGCCTTACATGTTCCTATCAGACATCGACTTCTTGCCCATGTACGGCCTGTATGAGTACCTCAGGTAAGAAGGGAACAGAGTCAAATGGAACCAAGTTGGCAGTGTTACTTACACATTTACGTTTGGCTTTCTGTGTCTTTAGATTCTGGAAGCACAATTATGATTTTTTTTATGATATATATATATATATATATATATATATATATACACACAATATATATATATATATATATACACACACACAATATATAAATATATATATATATATATAGGCTGATTCAGAAAGCAGTTTTTCCTAATGTAGCACCCAAAGTGCCTTATCTTACTTGTATGACCATCATCACAGCTTGAGTAAAACGCTGTGATGAAGATTTGTCTTGATATATCAGCAGTATTGAACCAATAATTTATTTCCGAATTCTTGAATTTAAAAGGAGTAGAAAGCCCTCTAAAGTGTCTTATTTAAGTCTTACCTTAAATGGGTCAAAGTTTCTGCTTTTCACCTTCATGACAGAAAAATGAAAAATCACAATTCACCAAAAAAAAATCCCAACAACTATATATTGCACATTTATTATTTTGTAAGTAATGAACAGTATGTAATCCAGTCTTGTTTTTGGGTGTTTGTAGGAAGTCAGTGCTGCAGTTGGACATGGCCAATACCAAGAAAGCTCTGGTGGTTCCAGCCTTTGAGACACTGCGATATCGTCTTTCTTACCCAAAGTCCAAGGCTGAGCTGCTCTCTCAGCTGGACATGGGCACACTCTTCACCTTCAGGTGAACCAGGAGCATTTATTTAATTTCTCTGTCTGTGGTAGAATCTATTTTTTCATTCAGATCTTTCGTTAATTCTCAGAGTGAGAGTCTTACTTGTTACTTGTTTTGAGCTACAAATAGAGAAAACACAAAAAAATGTTATGCAATGAAAAAAGGTAATATGTAATCATAATGATGATTAACAGTTCAACAGTGCATGTACAGTTCAATTGTTGTAATTATAGTGATATTACTTCAATTCAATTTTAATTATATAGTCCAGAATCACAAACCACAGATTTGCCTCAAAGGGTTTTACAGTCTGTACAGGCCGCAGGGCTGGACTGGCCATCTGGCATACCGGACAAATGCCTGGTGGGCCGACAGGTCTTATGGGCCAAACGACTTTAAAAAAAAGAAAAGGTAAATAGAGATGGCAGCACCCGGCAACATGTGGTAAGATGCGATTAATGGGCTCTCTGCCTGGCTCAAATATCATCAGCTCTGTCAAAAAAAAAATCTACATTTAGTTTTTGTTGACACTGTCACAGTCAATAATAAACATAGTTAAATGACTACCTTTCTGGCAGTATCAATCAAAGATGAACATTACTATCTTTGTAAAGGTATAATTTATGGCTAGGCTGTTGTATTGGATTGCAGTGGACTGTGCAACCTCCAACTTTAGTTTGATAAAACCTTTTCTGTCCTTGCAGGTACCATGTGTGGACTAAAGGCCACGCACCAACTAACTTTGCCAAATGGCGAACAGCCACCACACCCTACAGGGTGCAGTGGGAAGCTGACTTTGAGCCCTATGTCATGGTGAGGAGGGACAGTCCTGAGTATGACCGCCGCTTTGTGGGCTTTGGCTGGAACAAGGTGGCTCACATCATGGAGCTGGATGCACAGGTAATGTACTCACCTCCACTTACCCAACTCTTACTTTGTATGTACCTTTCTTAACCCTTTATAGGGCCAAGAACTATATTTGGTAACTTCAGTGGATATCAAAATGAGGTCCCCATGTCTCTCTGTTTGGTCGTAGAACCACATGGATTTCTTCCAGCTAATCAGCAAAGATCAGGCTACGTCACAGACGGTGACACCATGACATTTGAGAATATTTCGAGAAAAAAGTTGCAAATTTACTAGATTAAAGTGGCAAATCTACAAGAAAAAAAGTTGCAGATTTAAGAGATTTAAAGTAGCAAATCTGCGTGAAAAAAGTCGCAGATTTACGAGAGAAAAGTGAAAAAAACCCAACTTTTCTCTTGCAGACTCACCACTCTAAATCTCATAAATCTGCGCATTTTTTTCTCGTAGATTTGCCACTTTAATCTAATTTTTCTCAAAATATTACCCCCCTCCCCTGGATCCGTATGCTTTTTTACACATTCTGGCTGTATGTAATATCCTCCAATATTCTCTAGGGTTGAAATTTGGAATTTGCAAGTATTTTAATGAGCGCCCTATTAAGGGTTAACAGTCTGCTTAAGGTCTCAGTATACTTCTTCTGAAACACTAAATTAATAGTCGTAAAAGCTATAAACGTTGAAATGGTAATTTCTTTAGTGATTTTTATGTTTAATGTTCTACAGCTATACAGCAAATGCATATGCGTCTAATTATGTTGCTTTATTATTTTGTCTTCGGTCAGGCTCGGATAAAGTACTCAATATGACCTATTTAATGAAAAGCCAACCCCTGGTTCAGATTTTGGGGTTTTATCCCAAATTAAAAATCCCTCCATTGAAACAGTGTCTCAAATCTTGTCAAAGCAAAGTCCAACCATCCAGTGTCTGTAATATCCTATTCAGGGTAAGCCATTACCAGTCGACATTGTGCGAGAGGCAGGGTACACCTAGGCAGGTTGCCAGTCAATCACAGGGTTAAAGGAAGTTGTAATATTATCACTAAAGCTGAACAAAATATATATAAAGGAAGGATCGCATTTGTGTAGGTAATGTAAATTATGAGTCATGCAGATTAACTTTTTTCGCATCTTTCAGTGCATTGTTTTGGGGTTTTTTATCCACAAGCAGGCAGCTATTTCCATTGAAGCAGCTTGAATAAACACACCGAACAGCAGCATAGCTTAGCTTAGTTTCTCAGTGCCTTAATTTGAACATTTTGTGAAAAGGTTACTTTATATCTATGTAATATAACTGAGAACTTTACATCCATCCATGCTCTGTGAGGCTGTACTTGGGCTACCTACATGGTGCTAACTGCTAATGTCCATGCTAACCTGCTCACAATGCAACGCAATGCTAACATACAAAAAGTTTAGCAGGCATAAGTTTTACCACATTCTCCATCTTGTTAGCATGAAAACTTTTAACACAAACAGCTGAGACTAATACACCATTAGTTTTGTAGTTTTTGGTCATATTCCAAAGTTAACAAATACAAATTTAAATCTAGTGGCACTAGATAAACTGTCAGTGGATCACCACAGTTCAAAAGATTCATCCTTTGTTGATCATGAATTTGACGTCAGTGCTTTCAGTTGTTGAGTTATTTCAGGCTGGACAAAAACAAGTTAGTTACTCAAACTTCCAATCAAGGTTACATTCAGCTGGTGCAACAGCCTGCTCATATTTTTCTCAGGAGTTGGTGGAGCTAAAATTAATATTGGATTGATCAGGTGAACACAAAAATGACTTCAAATGAATGACAACGTTGCTCTGTGTCTGCTGGATGGCCAAAACATATAACAATGCCACTTTGTATGAGGTTTCATAATAAAGACATGAGGTGGTTGTACTACCATCTACACTGCAAAAAAGCCAACTTGTATTTTTTGGCCTAAAACAGTGATTTAATTTGGTAAAACTTGGAAATATAAATTACTGACATTTAGGGCAATAATGTAAATTAGCACAACAAAGGAAGCCAGTTGTCTGCTCAAAAACAAGTTTGTGAGTTGTTGTTACTTATATCTTTAAGTTGGGGTTCAAAACAAGGGACAATAGTTCTGCTAACTCTTATTTCTTTGTTGTGAAATTTGGTCATTAGCGAAAGCTAGAGGCTAACTGATGCTAGTGGCTAACTGATGCTAGTGGCCGCTGCTTGTAACATCTACAAGAGTAGCCATTAGCGTATCAATGCTAACTCAAAATTTTGGTCACAACATTAGCTAACATTCAAAGCGGCACTACAATCGTGCCAGAGAAATTCAGAGTTGAGCAAACTCAAAAACAAAACTTTAAATATTTAGTTTAATTGTCCAACTTAAAATGTTATCGAAGTTTGTTGCCTTGAAATTTTGAATTCACCCAACTTTTCTTTTTTTGCAGTGTAGACTGAAAGTTTTTCCTGTCCTTCTCTCTCTACAGGAGTACGAGTTTGTGGTTCTGCCTAACGCCTACATGATCCACATGCCTCATGCACCTAGCTTCGACATCACCAAGTTTCGCTCCAACAAGCAATACCGGGTCTGCCTCAAGACCCTGAAGGAGGAGTTCCAACAGAACATGTCGCGGCGGTACGGCTTTGCCGCCCTAAAATACATGACGGCTGAGAACAACAGCTAGCCACGACTGCTGATAGTTAGACCCCTGGCACTGAACTACTGAATTGGGGGTTTGGGGGGGAGGAGGGGGTGGGGGTTTTGGGGGGTGGGGGGGGGGTAGCAATACCACAATATACAGTATATGAGACTTGAGTCCCTCAGACTTTGTTAGAACATTTGACCCTCAGTGTGGGACTGCAAGGGTATCTTTGTCCATTCTTTGTCCTCTGCTGTGGATGAAAGAAGTTATCCAGGAGGAGTTATTCATTTCTGCCAGGATATAAAAGCTGTAAAAGAAGACATGAGTGACTGCTTCATCCTGGCCCGACTGTGGGGCGATGAGCTCCGGCCCTGAAATCTCACAGACAGCTGGCAAAGAAAGCAAACATTGAATGCCTTGCCATATTTGTAAGGCCAGTGACAGTGAGTTGTGTGTGTGTGTAACATTATGTGTGTGTGTGCGTGTGTGCGTGTGCGTGTGTGTGTGTGTATGTGTTGGTCCAGAACGGAGTTAAGAAAACAACTTAAGGAGAGCTGAAAATGTGAAAGTGTTGTGGACTTAAATTCTGTTTGCACACCTTCCAAGTGCCATCAAAAAGCAGCAGCAGTCTGACTCAACACCCGACTCAAATCCTAATCCTCACCAGGCAGTGAAATAAGACAAAGGTAAACATATCCACATAGATTTTGAAAGTCTCGTTTGTGACGAGTGACACACACTCAGATATTAAGGCTAATAGCAGAGCAGCTGACCATCTGCTGCTGCTTAATTTGTTCCATAGCTGATGCAGATCAGAACATTTTACTCCTCTTATGATGAGGGAAGTAAGTGCAAAGATGTGCTTGATATTCAGGGTATGTCCACATCAGCCTGAGCGTGCTGCTAGACATTGTTTGCAGTGTTTTGTTATGACTGGAGAATCTGAAAGCAGCTGGTGCAGTGTGCTTTTAATTGATGCCAGTGCGGTCTGTACAAACACCTGCTGGAAGTCCTGTCAGTCTGTGAAGCTGCCACTTCACCACAACGAGCAACACAAGGCAAAGCACCAATCACTGAGCTTACTGTTTACTTTTCCTACCAACAATTAGTATTATTTATCATTGTGTTTATAGCTCTGATGGATGGAGTAAGGAGGGGTAGTTCCAGTAGAGCACAGAGTTTAAACTCTGTAAAATTAACCACTTGCATTCAGGAGAGACACTCTTTCTCTCCCTCTTTTTCCTCACTCTGGTCTCTAGGTTGATGACATTGTACTGGCATCCAATAAGTCTGCAGTGGTGAGTGTTCTCCTGTTTGTGTCGTCACACACTGTCAGGCTGGGTGTGGTGATCCTGATGTGGGTTTATTATGGATATTCTGTTCAGCTGAATAGTGCTGTAGCACCTAGTTATAGTTATAAGCTCTTAACCTGTCAGTTCTGGGATTCAGACCGGCAACCCTCCACACTGTAAGAAAAGATAAACAATAGCTCCGCAATAAAATTGATTGCACGCAATATTATTAATTAAATCTAACTAAGTTACAAGTTGAGCAAATTACAAAAACGGACTAATTCTATTGTGTTGCATTCATTCAAAATTCTCTTCATTTAGAATTACATACACATACATTTTTAAATTTAATGTGATCAAAATAAGTAGATTCTATCTCAAACATTTTTATATTAAAGTTACTTAAACAACTGCCTCAAAATCAAGGACGCATTTATATTTAATACATTTTATCAAATATATTAAGTAAAATGAAATGACTACAGAATCATTTATTACAGTGCAGTTATAGGCCCAATTCTCCGTGGACTGCTCATCTAGAGAGAGACAGGACACACACAGACTGACAGTAATTATATTATTATATATACCAACTATAAAATATTATACACATCACTGTTGAGTATATATATCACAATGGAGTGAAAACTAAAGTTGGATAATCATGAATGGATTACAGTGAACAGAAATTTATGATCATGATTTTGGAAATTACATTAAATCATGTACAGTATGTGAATCTCACTGTGATAATATTGAACATTATATAAAGAATTATAGAGGATTCAAATGATAAATAAAAATCCTGATACCATAGAAACCTGTACTGGTTTTCCCACATTCAAATCAGGGTTGTCTCTGCTTCGATCCAGAAGATGGTGCTAATACACCTCAAGCCTAACTGACAGCGGAAGAACGTATGCATGTTAGCAGGAAAAACAAAAACATTTTAGTTAACCAATAACCTCAAACTCAAACTCATTGATGAATTACATTTATGGCCAAAACAAGAGTTTAAACTGTAACAATGTAAAACTAGAGGCCTCTCTCTCTCTCTCTCTCTCTCTCTCTCTCTCTCTCTCTCTCTCTCTCTCTCTCTCTCTCTCTCTCTCTCTCTCTCAGTCATGACAGCAGTTTCTTACTGTACAGGCAAGTTGCAGAAGGGCTTGTTGCAGGTGTGTGTGTGCGTGTGTGTGAATATGCTGTGCGTCTGATTGTACGAGGATGTTCAGTATGCAGTTGTGTGAACTTTGACTCTGTTCTGATTGTGTGTGTGGCTTTGCAGGGCTGGGAGGAGCTGCAGTGTGTAAGTAGGACAGTGCTTACTGATGCTGCTACCTGAATAAAGCAAAGAGTCAAACAATCTGCTGTTAGTTTGTTTCATCATTTCTCTCCTCATGAATATAGCCTTGTCATCCCAAAGTAAAGAGGAATTACTTTGGTTTAAAGGGTGTCACACATAGACATAGTATAAATAAAGGACGTAGTGACCGTGACGTCACCCATTGGTTTGTGGACTGCCCATTTAAGGCACCAAGTTCAGCGTTATACTCGTCGCCATTTTGTTTCATTATGTGAAAATACAATGTGAAAGGGTCAAAGTTATGAGACCGAACCGGTAAACAACCTTTTTTTTTTTTTACATTATTGACACAGTGCTGTGGATATGCAACTTTCTGATACTCTCCTGATGACGGCTCGCCTTGTTAGCCACCTGTCAATCAAAGGTAGCCACGCCCCAAATCATACGATTCTTTATTTTCTATTTTCTTCTAAATGGGGCCATTATTTACACTATTAACATCATATTGTCTTGAAGAAGATTTTTTTACTAGCGACTGAGACCATAGTGTGAGCATAAAAACATTTCTGAGGTACTAAATGAAATTAGAAGTTTTCTCATTTTGTATTGAAAGGAATGGACCAAAATGCTTCTGCAGCCGCTGTCAGCGCCCCCCTGCTGGCAATTTTTGGTAGAATGCAGCTTAAGGCACTTCCTGGTTTGCCTCACTGCTCAGACCCGGAGGTTGCCGCCTGCACCTCTCAACCATCTTGTAAGGAAGGAAGTAAAATAACTCCCCAAATTTCAGCATGTTAGCCACGCAAAAAAATTCCAATATGGCTGCCATTTTCCAAGATGGGCACCATAGAAAGCAATATATTATATTATGTTATATTATATTATATTATTGTTGTTTGACCTGGATTGCAATTAGATGATCACAATCAATATATATCAAATATATGTTTGTTATGTTAAGGATTTTCTCAAACAAACAGAATTAACAAACATATATAGAGCAGAACATTTTATAATTTCTGAGTAGTAGTAGTAGTATGTCATCAGTGCTTCCCACAGGATTTTATGAGACTAACCATTTTAGGGGGGTCCAGGGGCATGGCCTTCTGGGAGAAGATTTTGTACATTTTTTAAAGTAAAATACATCAGTTTTGTGCACTTTGAGAGCTAAATTCAAAACCCCTTTTTTTAATTTTTCAGACAGAATTTTTTTTCCCATAAAAGCCCAAATCTGGTGGCCTTTGCACATTCCAATGCCACTATTCCATCTCAATCATTGCATATTTTAATGAATTATTGTAGAGGAGAATATGGGTTCTTGTATGTTTCATTTAAGGCATCTTATTTTGACAGTCTTCTTGTAAATTATGTAGTAGATTCTGTTAACACACTGCACTGTGTGATTTATTACGGATATGGATATATCTACGGAAGAGTTTGTCGGTCAGCAAGAAACCCTTTTACATCGTTTGAGATTTTAATTCAGTCACCCATACATAAATAAAGAAATGAATGCATTCCCTTGTCCCTGAGAAAGACACAGGTTACAGTATGAATACACAATGCAGGTTGTTATTCATGTGCAGCTGTTTGTTAAACAGAGAAAACGAAAAAGATGTCGCTTCCCATGATGATTCGGAGGAAAGGACTGCTCATGTCTCTTAAATCGTTTCCTCTCTCCTCCTTGCATCCCGGTGGGCGGTTGGACAGCTGTAAACCTGAAACTAAATCAGCATCTCAAAATCCCAGAAAAGAGAGTCGTTAATTAATCAAAGTTAGCCTAATACTTTTCAACTGTTTTACTGACATAAATAAAGCAAAAACATAATAATAAACAAAAATACATTTCAGATCTTCTGCGCTGGAGGTGCTTAATTTCTGTTCAATAAATCTCTAAATATATGCTATATAGTAGCCTGATATCAATGTAGTGATATAAACTCATGTGATATATAATATGAATAATAAAGGAAAAAACGTGTGTGTAGGTGTATTACATGATACATAAAGTCATACAAAATTAACTTTTTGCATGAAGTACACTAAATGCCAATATGTAGCCTGAAAACGTAGGCCCATACATGTTTTTCTCATATCATCCACTTCATTGCTGTAATCGTTTATTCATTCATTCATTATGTTTAATTTAAAGCACATGCTAAAATTATTCGTCACCGCGCTTCGGTTTCATGAAACAAAAGTTAGTTTGTAATGGTTCCAATGAAATTGGGGAGCTGTCGCAAAATACAATTTTCAGGGATTTTCCCGGATGTCCCCTCACGCTCAACGGCACTGATGGTGTGTAGCCCTTTTTTTTCAGATCTTTATTTAACAATGAAAGAAATACAGGCATTCGGTATATAAACAAGATATACAAAGAAAAATGTCGGTTACAGTAAATTAAATACAGTATATAAAAATAAAATAACAATAAAGCGCATATAATGTGCTTCTCTTTATATTATTCTGGGGCTTCTGAAAATACATTTTTAAAGTGCATGAGAGCGCGTTCACACTTTTTATTTGGGGTCAACTCTGAAGTTTCGATATAATATTTTAATTCTCTTGTGAAAACGTTAAAGTGTGTAGCCCTTTAAGGCTCGGGCAACGTCCTCTCTACGTTACATTCTACGTCAGTTGCAACGTCACATGCGGAAGTATCAAAATGGAGAACAGGAGAGAAGCTTCCACGAATGCGATGCTGAAAGATGGTAAAAACAGCGATATGAATGGCAGCGACGATGTGTGTCAAATGCATTGTGTTAGTCGATAGTTTTAAAACATATAACCAACAGCTTGACCAAATGGCCACATTCGTCACTCAGCTATCCACTGCAAAAGCCCTGTTGTGAGCCCTCTTAATGAGTTATTATGACGTGTTCGTATGTCACCGAAAACGTTATATTTGTTTCAGTAACAATACACTACAAGAGTTGCTTTTAGAAGTGGTATAAAGTGTAAATAGAGTGAATGGTTTTAAAAGTGCCGCTGTGTTTATAGGGTGCTACGCTGATTTCCTGGGAGAGGACTTCGATGTGAAAACGTACACAGCTCAGGCTATTCACCATGCTGTCATCGCTGAGCAGCTGGCCAAGCTGGCACAGGGCATCAGTCAGCTGGACAAGGAGCTGCACAGCCAGGTAGAGACCCAATACACCGCAATACAGCCACACTGAGCCACTGTTTTAACAGCGTGAAAAGTCAATTTATAGCAGACTTGGTGAGATGAAGCTTTGCACAAAAGAGTGCACAATCACATTGCCAACTAATGTTAAATCTTTGAGAATTACCTGAACTTGGAAATTCTACAAGAAATACCAAGCCAGAATTAATGATGATGCAAATAACAATGCAAGGCTAAGTATGTATGTATCTTATCTTGTTTTTGTAACCTAATGAACAAGGAAAACCAAAACCAAATAGAGTGTTGCTGAGAGTAGGGTTGGGCTGGTGTAAACCTTTTCTAACATGTTTAAAATTAAGCCAAACCCCTATTGCCAAGAAAACTATCATCAGGAACTGGAAATCAAGGACCAGTGGACCCCTTTTTCTGTCAAGCCCCTCTTTGATGATATAGGAACATTGTATGTAAGCATGTCTCGGAGGAGGACGAAGAGGTGCGGGGTTGGACTGACTGACTGACTGACAAGGTGACATAAATATACTTCCAGAAGCTTTAAATGTGACATTTGCACGGCAAATTAAACTATGGCGGGACAGTTTAGACTATGGCGTGCCACAGTCTAGGTAATTAATGAGAAACACTGACTTTCTCTGGTTTTACCAGTGTGTGTGTCTGGTGGGTCTCATGACCTAAATAGACGTGAAGTATAATAAATAAACACAACATGCTCTGTTCGCGTCTTCCTCCTTCCCACCTTAAGTTCAGATCAGATGCTCCCATTTCCAAGTTCGGAAGTTGTTCTGATTTTGGTGTGTTGGTCTTTTAGTCATAATGTGGAAACATCATGATCCCACATTAATGCAGAATAAATGCCAATTCTTCATGATGAGCCAGGCCTGTGCAGCATTGATCACCGCACAAGGCATGCTGGTTAGATTTGTGTCCACTCCAGCTTGATCCTAACTTGCTCATGTCATAATGAACACAACAATAAAACAATGATAATGCTATGAGACTGAGGTGTCTGCAGTTTTTTTAGAGCCAGCGCCGTGGTTGGTTGACACCGACTGCAAGACCCAGGGCATGATGGGAAATGCCTGCCTCTCACCAGATATAACAGCTGATTGGTTTAGAAGTTGACCCAACATTGTAATGTTTTATAGACAATTTCTTCAGTGCCGCAACACTGTTACCCATATATTAAGCACTAGATAGATAGATAGATAGATAGATAGATAGATAGATAGATAGATAGATAGATAGATTACTTTATTCATCCCCGAGGGGAAATTCGGTTGTCACAGCAGTCCGGTATTCAAGTACAATACAATACAATAGAATAAAATACTGAGGTAGCATAGTAAAAACAACAATAGAAAAAAACACAGAATAGAACAAGGACACTTAAGAAGTTAAAAAAAGAAGATCAGTTGGTAGGATGGTTGACAAGATGATGGTAATAATTAAACTGGTGATGTGATGGCAACAATGCTATAGTGACTAGACGGTATATAATGATAATAATAATAATAATAATAATAATAATAGTACAGTATATAATATATAATATAATATGTAATAATAAATAAACAATATAATATAAAATAAAAAATAAATAAAAATAATTATAAATAAAATAATATGATAATTATAAATAAAATAATATGATATAAAGTAATAATAATAATAATAAATAAGGCCGCTAAGGCTGGTATAATAATAATAGTAGTATATTACAGTATATAGTAATAATAGTAGTGGCAGCAACAGTATATATGATAATAATAATAATAATAATAATAATAATAGTAATAATATAACCCACACAAGTTTTTAGACTCATTATGTACCTTTTCAGGGAGCAATTTGGTTCAGCTCATTTTATTTCACAGTAGAATTTTGCTTTGAATCTCACACAGGAAACACAGTAACTATAATGGGAGCCAATCCTTAAATAATTGTTCTCCTTCCTTCCAGGTTGTGGCCAGACATGAAGACTTACTCTCTCAGGCGACTGGAATAGAGTCCCTTGAAGGTAAAGAGACACAGCGTCATGCACATACACCATGGCCTTTAGAATGTTTTACCCCTTTGTCTGACTGCCATTGGTCTCATTTCATTTCAGTATGCTTTATAAATGAATTGCAAACACATTTGACTCAAATACATTAATAGTGCTACTGTGAGAAGTTACCATTTTGAAAGCTATCCTTGTTAGTGCATCCAGCAATGCAATACAACCAATTTTGGACATTTGGCTGTTGAAAACCAGTGCATTTATTTTCTATGTTGCCATTTCACTACTCGCCAAGTGGCTTATGACTTTAGTCAATCACACACAAAAAATGATTAGATTATTACACTCAACTGCATTCTGGTTTATTTGTCAAGTGAAATAACTTTTTAATGGTGAGAAAATGGAAGAAACCTCAGGAACATCAACTTAGCACGGACCCCCATACTGCCCTACAAAGCCTAACTGCAGTAACTACACTAAGGGTAAAACTGAGGAAAACTGCTTTAAAGTTTTTTAAAGTTTTCTAACTGGCCATCCAAATTGGTCATAGGTAGGTAATTGATATGACACTTATTTCTACATGTATTAATGATGTAATTTTTATGCTCATGATGATTTGTTTGACCTTTGACCCCAAAATCTAGTTACTGCACTCTGGTTTTGCATTACTGTAAAAGGTTCTAATAAAAATGTTCTTGTCTTCTTTCAGCTTTTATATTTTGTTTTCAGTAAATAAACATTTTCAAAAGGAATTTGTTATAAATGTATTTAAAAGTGTTAAACAACTCTATTCGTTGATTTCTGTATTTTAGACTTAATATTTTAAAGTAATGTTATATTTTAGTCTTAATATAATTTTATCTCAGTTTTTTTTTTAAGTTAATCACAATCAATATAATAATTCCCCTGTCAAATAAACATATAATTTATTTTATTCTTGTCTTCACTATTCAACAAAATGAAGAAATACAAGGCTACACTGTATCACGGTCAAAGCAGACCACTTACTGCAGTCTGCTTTGGTTTTTATGTTTAAATTCATATATATATATCTGAAATAAAGTAAAATTAAAATCTAAAACATTGTCACAAGATTAAACGGACATCAAAGAGTTAATTTTTAGTTCAATTTCGACCAAAATTGACAGAAATCTATAAAACTCAAACACTAACAGCATCAATCCAACCAAAACAACAAAGATATATTACAAATTCTGTTAGCAATAACTTATTTCACATCATGCAATAAAAAAGTAAAATCAAGTACAGGAAACACAAAGATAAGATTGATTTACCCTCCCCTGTTTTCCTCAAATGTATTGGCAAGCAGGTTAATGTCCATTGTGGTTTGGTTGTTCTCTGGATGGATAGACAATTCATTGGACAAAAATGATACATAGAATGTGAACATACCATATATAAGGAAAACGGATCAGGGTGGATGTCAAATAGGTTCCATGTGTTGCTAAACAGCCTGAGTCACGTTGCTAGATGACTTTGAGTTTGGACTTAAATGTCTTAAATTACAGAGTCTGATTGTCTGAAATTGTGGAGCCAGCTTTTTCCAGAGGAAGTGGCCCTGTGGCCTGCTCATTTCTTTATTTCTCTGGGGAATGACAGTAGCCCTGTATTATGAGAGTGAAGAGTCCTAATCGGATTTTAAGGTTCAAGGAATCTGACATGGATAGGGAGCCAGTAAATGCTTAAACTGGCGTTATGTGCAAAATGTTCTGGTTGTAGTTGGATTGTAGCTGCAGCGCATTCTGAACCACTTGAAGACTTCTAGTACTAGCATGTGGAAGGCCTGACAGCAAAACATTTAAATAATCCAGTCTGGATGGTAATAAAGTGGGCATAAGGGGATGAAAAAGACCAGGTTTTAACTCTGGTGCATGGGTGAAAGAAGGTAATCTTGGGTTTCTTTAACATTCCCATTCAAAACAAAAGGGTTGAACAGATACATAACCAAAACTGAACTTACTAAAGCTGGAAATTATCTTATTATGGATTAAGATTCCACTTCTGTGCTTCAAAACTGGATCTCCGTGCAGCTTTTGATGCTAGTGATCACTGTAGACTTCTTGTCCAAATGGAAAACAATTCTGGCCTTTTTGGTCATTTTGTTTCTTTTTTGGTCAATTTGTGTCTTTTTGGTAATTTTGTGTATTTTTTTTTTGGTCATTTTGTTTCTTTTTTGGTCAATTTGTGTCTTTTTGGTTATTTTGTGTCTTTTTTTGATCATTTTGTGGCCAATTTGTGTCTTTTTTTGGTCATTTTGTTTCCTTTTTTTGGTCATTTTGTGTCTATTTGGGTGATCTGAACTGTGCGCGTGAGATTCTGTTCAGTGAGCGGGGGTCGCGGACAACATGCATGTTAAATTGGGGGTCGCGACTCAATAAGGTTGAGAACTACTGCCCTGCACCTGCCACCATCAGGTGGCACCGTTGACACCGATGAACGCAGCATCAGGAGCAATGATACTTTGACATGTAGGCTGCCATGGTCAGGATAGAACCACGACCTTCCATCAGTGGGCGACCCATATTGCAGAGCAATGATTATTGCATTATCTGATATGGGATGTTTAAATAAGTTTTCCAAGGTTTCCAATTGCGGCCCCCGTGACGATATTTTGTGGCCCCCGCCTTGATATGAAAGTTTAATGTGAGTTTTATATGAATGGCACTTTACCGTGTTGTGTGTGTGGAAGGTCCCTTTAATTACTTTTTTTGGTCATTTTGTGTCTTTTTGATACTGCCTCCAGTGGCCCCCAGGTAATTTGAGTTCGAGACCCCTGTTTTACAATGATTGCATTTCTTGGGTTTTACCACCAGAGGGCGCAAGCATTTTTCAGTTAACGTCTTCTAAGAAAGGAGGTAGCAGTATCACATTAACAGAATTTTTTTTTTTTGTTATTTTCAGGGGTCCTTCAGATGATGCAGACAAGGATCAGTGCTCTGCAAGCAGCAGTTGATAGGTAAATCTGTTTTCCTATGGCTTAAGTCAGGTGATTGGCTTCAGTGCCTGCTGCTTTACATGTACACTCCACTTCTTTCTCTATTATTTACCCAATGTTTTTAGTTAAGCCTTGGAATTACATGATTGCTTACTTGATTTGAATCCATGAACCCCTGAGTATTTAGAGTCCAAATATTTTCTTTCATCAATATTGGCAAATATTTATGACAAAGCAACAAAAATGTAACATTTTTGACGAACTTCCTTAATTAGTATACATGAAGGGTTTGACACTTAAAAACTCTAATCTGGAACTAATCTCCTTCATCCAAAATGAGTGGGCATCATTTAATCATCCTTGTTTGACAGTGGCTGGCAAGATGAGCTAAACAACTTGCAACTCTCATCACATTTTGATTCAAATATGTCTCAAGGTGCATGAAAGGCTGATTCAGAAAGTAGTTTTTCCTAATGTAGCACCCAAAATGCCTTATCTTACTTGTATGACCATCATCACAGCTTGAGTAAAACGCTGTGATGAAGATTTGTCTTTCTGATATATCAAGACAAATGTGTGTATATATATATATATATATATATATATATATAGTACCATCTCTCCCATATTGTCCCAGACGTCATAGGAAGGGGGACTAACAAAAAAAACGTATTTTACCACATGTGCCACACCAAATTTCATTATAAAATGTAACACATTCAACATTAATTGAACACCTTTAGCAGTTTAGATTACAGACATTCAAATATCTAGCTGTTACAGACTGTAATAATAATAATAATATTAATAAACAAATATTTGTTTGGCTTGATGGGAGGTTCCCATTGCCAGGCCTGTACAGCTATAAAGGAAACACTGTATATGATGCTTTTATATGCACCTCTTTGGTTCTTAACGGAGCCATGCACATCTCTTCAGGATAAGGACAAAGATTGTTGACCCATACAACAAGATTGTGGCCAGGATCACCCAGCTTGCCAGACTACAGGTAACTTTCCACCACACACAATAATGATTTGATTCCATCACTTTTCTGTGGCTGTCATTCAGTGACTTTGTCTTTTGCAATGGTAGAAGAAACTGCATGGCATAAGAACATTATTTCACATTTAATTCTGTGCTTTACAAAACCCTCAGACAACCCTCAACACCTAACGTCAGCGTAAAAACTTTTAAAGTCACCTAGGAGTAAGATAGATGGTAAGACTGACAGGAAAGAATTCTGTCTGACAGAAAGGATTGGTTGAGTTTGGGAGGACAGTAAAAAATAGCAATGATGCAGGGTTTTGGCCGGGGAGTTTAAATGCCAGGTAATAATGATAATAATAACTTAAATTAACATAGCGCCTTTCAAGAAACCCAAGGACACTTTACAATGGGCATAACTGAAAGATAGAGAAAGTGGGTTGTGATTACGGGGTTTAGGGGGTGAACTGAGGCCAAAGGCCTTGGTGAACAGATGGTGCTTGAAAAGTTTTTTTTGAAGGTGTCCATGGATGCAGCATTACTGATTTTGTCCAGTAGAGAGTTCCAAAGGGTGGGGGTTGTGGTGCTGAAGGCACAAGGTCCAAAAGTTTTCAGTTCGGTGCAATTGTCACCCGGTTTGCACAAATATTGCTTGGCTAACTTGGCCAGTCAAGAGAAATTTTTCCATGCTTGATTTCCACTAGTCAACAGGGTTCACATCCAGAGGTGCTGGGATGTCGCGTAAAAAATAGTTTTTTACCTCTTTATTAGCTCTGTTGGATGGTCTTGAAATTTACTGGTGCCATAGGAGTAGTCGATAGCTGTAGCAGTGCTGTCTGTTGGCTGAGGCGCACTTTAGTAATCACATAATCCCTAGATATTTTGGTTAAAGTTTCATTCACAGATCTCAGCATCTTGTCTCATCCCTCTCACCCTTCCTCAGGTGGCCTGTGACCTGCTGCGGAGGATCATTCGTATCCTGTACCTGAGCAAGAGGCTCCAGGGTCAGCTACAGGGGGGCAGTAGGGAGATCACCAAGGCTGCACAGAGCCTCAATGAACTAGGTAAGGACATGCATGTTTATTGATTATTATATGAGTTCACTTTTGTTTCGACAAAACTACTATTGCTGCTGTAGTGTCCCGATAAGCAAAACTTCAAGGTGTAAAATTTCACACCAGTGCTGATCCTTACAGTTCACCTTCACTGATCTTCATCCTCATTGTCTATACTGTAATTTTCTCATAATGATTTGTTCTGTTCACAAGACACATACTTCTACTCTGCTTTGGAAGAAGTATCGCTCCTCTGTTGCTTTTCCTCAAGTATCTTCTATTTTTGTCCTTTACAAAAGGCTCAGATTTTTGTATTTCACTAAAACGTAAGTAAACCCTTGGATATAATAACTGGTCAAACCTCCTTTGGCAGCAATAACCTCAACCAAACGCTTCTGGTAGCTACTGATCAGACCTACACAATGTTCAGGAGGAATTTTGGGCCATTCTTCCTGACAGAACTGCCGCAGCTCAGCCATATTCTCAAGATGTCTAGTGTGAACGGCTCTTATGAGGTCATTCCACAGTATCTCTATTGGATTGAGGTCTGGGCTCTGACTGGGCTGCTCCAGTTTACTTCAATGTATGGGGTCATTGTCCTGCTGCATCATCCAACTTCCACTGAGCTTCAGCTGGTGGACACCCACCCTGAAATTATCCTTTAGGATACCTTGTTAAATTTGGGAATTCATTTTCTCCTTGATGATGGCAAGCAGTCCAGGCCTTGTGGCAGCAAAGCATCCCCAAATCATGATGTTTCCGTGGTCCACATGAAAGTAAATTTTGCATTTAATTTGGAAATTGAGGTCCCAGAGTCTGGAGGAAGAGTGCAGAGGCACAGAATCCACGTTGCTTTAAGTCCAGAGTCCACAGTCATTGTTGATTTGGGGTGCCATGTCATCTGCTGGTGTTGGTCCTCTGTGTTTTCCGAAGTCCAGAGTTGACGCAGCCAGGAAATTTTAGAGCACTTCATGCTTTTCCAATCCAATTGACAAAAAATGTTGAACTTTTCCACGTTATTAATTTTTTTGAGATGTACCTGTATGTTAAAGACTCCGAAAAGCCAATTAAGTTTCCTATAAAATGATAATAATAATTCCTTCAATTCCAATAGGGTCCTCACCAATCCTTGTGGTCAATGCCTTAATAGCCTTGGTTATCACAAGGCATTAGGCACACCAGAACAGGTTGAGAAGGAAAATTGTTTTCAGCAGCCTGCTCATGTTGGCCTATGACCACTTCTCATACCACACACACAACACACACAGGCTTGCACAAATGCCTCTGGCTGTTGACCTTTTTAATGGTGTCATTGTGCTCAGTATTCTCTGGCACAAGAACAAATTGTTAAAGGTGACACAATGTCTACTTCTGGTCTCTGCTGTGCCAGTTGGTTGTTGTCCAACAATTCCAACAATTCTCAAGTGGGCATTGCTGCTTTGTTATAGTTCACCCTGTGGGGTCCTGGAATTACTTCAGTCGGGATTAAAGAGAGTCATCTGAAAAATGATTTCAGATTATTTCTGAGTATCAGATATTTCCTTTTCACAGAGTTTGCATACTTTTGGTCTGGGTCTGTGTGAGCCATGCTAGTGGCATTCCCCTCTGGATAAGGGATATTGGTCAGTTGACCACTTGAGTCCAGACTAAAATGTCTCAACAACCATTACATTTCGTGGTCCCTAGAGGATGGATACTAATTTTCAGATGTCATTACATTCATTTGTACACACTGCAGCAGCGGTAACAGTGCTGTACTGCATCAGAAGAGGGGTGGGTGGAAGGAGGGGACTTGTTACTTCAGCAGTACACTGCAAAAAAAAAAACGTTGGGTGAACTCAAAATTTCAAGGCAACAAACTTCGATAAAATTTTAAGTTGGACAATTAAACTAAATATTTTAAGTTTTGTTTTTGTGTTTGCTCAACTCAACTCAACTAAGTTGTGCTAACTTATAATTTTACATTGTAATAACTTTTAATCCTTACTTCTGCAATGTGCTGAATTGGCACGATTGTAACGCTGCTATGAAATGTCAGCTAATGTTGCGACCACAATTTTGAGTTAGCTTTGATACGCTAATGGCTACTCTTGTAGCTGTAACAAGCAGCGCCGCTAGCATCAGTTAGCCACTAGCATCAGTTAGCCGCTAGCTTTCGCTAATAACCGAATTTCACAACAAAGAAATAAGAGTTAACAGAACTATTGTCCCTTGTTGTGAACCCCAACTTAAAGATATAAGTAACAGCATTTCACCAACTTGTTTTTGAGCATACAACTGGCTTCATTTGTTGTGCTAACTTACATTATTGCTCTAAATGTCAATAATTTATATTTACAAGTTTTACCAACTTAAATCACTGTTTTAGGCCAAAAATACAAGTTGGCTTTTTTTGCAGTGTAGCTGCAGTGGGCACCAACAACCACCAGAAAGTAAATGTGAGCAGAGTAGACTGGGGCCTCCATAGTCATATGTTCCGCTAATTTGAGAAATGCTACTATCACATGGGGGAATATCAACTAGAGTATATTGGAACGCTTTTTGGTTCATCACATGGGAATCGGTGTAACTGGTATTATGACTTCATGAAATCAAACGACTTGCCTTAGCTTATATTATGTTAACGTTTTTATCGCTGGTGTCCTCTTATATTATTATATTCTATCCTGTTTTCTATAATATGGTCCTATGTGCCTGAAATACAGATTATTACATTTGCCTATTAAAAGCTCCTGCGGATCCACTGAAATTAATTCAACTAGTTCATCACTCAGCAGACAGACATAGCCCAAGAGCTGCTTATGTCAGTTGCTGATTTGGAACACAAAGAACACAATACATCTCTTCACATTCCCCTTATGTGTCGGAGAAGCAGATCCAAAGTCATAATACCAATTTTCTGTAGTTGATATCACCCTACATGATAGTAGCATTCCTCACATTCTACATCCCCTTTCACTCAATACGCCATCAACATGTTGTTTATGAAATATTTTATTTGCACAATAAAACAAAAGTATCAATGAATACAAAATATACAGAATGTAGGCTACTACATCCCTATATAACCTCCATTCAGAGATCACAGATTACACTCAAGTGTGTCACTCACAAGTTTTATATATATTTATTCACCATATAGTTAAAAATCTGCATTAATTATGGGGCTGAACAACAAAAGGACCACAAACATCTTTCTTCATTTATAATAAATGATAAGAAAACTTCTCGGATTTTGGGGGTTTTCCTTCCACGGCCTGTTATTTCTCCCATTAAGATTTATTATGGATACAATTAAAGTAAAAAAAAAAAAGCATTTGAGAGTCTGTCAGCAAGAAACACTTTTACATCATTTTATTTTTATTTATTTTTTTATATCATTTTCATTCAGTGATGTGAGGCTGATCATTCCTGAGTGTAGGGTTTGATATAAGTTACAAAGTTTCAGTGTTCCCTGAAACGTTTAAAACAATAAATTATTTCCGATGTTCAAAAGACACCATAAGTATATTATGAGATATTAAATAATGAATTAATAATCAGGATATACAGGGGCTGCAAAAGTAGGCATACAATAAGGATTATTTCAGTATTACCAGTATTATAATAGTGGTGCTAGGATTTGTGAATGCGGAATACTGGGCAAACAGTTTATGGATTTTAGGGATTAATATGTTATTATTGATATGTTTGTATAGTCAATAAAATAATTTTGGGTGCATGTTTTTTTATCACTGTATACTTACTTTTGCCCTGCCCCCTGTATACAGATGTAAATAATAAATAAATAATATAAACACATTCCCATGCCTCTGATTAGGACACAGGTTGTTAATCCTGGGCGGGTGTTTGTTAAACAGGTTACTGGCTTCAGAGATAAAAGACTTGTAACTGTGTGCTGCAAACCACAAACCAGTGCAGGCTGGAGGTGCCGGCCTGATGAAGCCAAAAGAACCACATCATCTGCAAAAAGCAGAGATGCAATTCTGAGGTCACCAAACCGAAAGCCCTCCTCCCCCAGCTGCACCTTGAGATCCTGTCCACGAATACCACAAAGAGAATTGGAGACAATGAACAGCCCTGATGGAGGCCTGGTTTACCTGTGCTGGGCTGGGAAAACAGACCTTACGTTTAGCGCTTCTTCATAAAAGTCTTTCAATTGCTCAAACACTCACTCTTTGCAGGAGCTTCAATCCTGTTGTGTTGGTTACTGCCGGCATTGCTTACTGCCCAGGCTGAGCTCCACAGCCAGGAACCCCAGGGCCAGAGTCCTGGATTAGGATGGCTGCATGGCCATCTGCATGGCTAACTGAGCCAACTAGCTAATGACAGCTGCAGTTAGCTGGTGGCTACCTTGTCAATAAGCTAAACCACCTTGGTTAGTTGTTTTTTTTGTTTTTTTAAAGATAATTTTTTGGGCATTTTTGCTTTTATTGAAAGTGATGGATAGAAAGGGGGAGACAGAGGGGAGGACATGCGGCAAAGGGACCTCAGGCCGGATTCGAACACGGGTCCGCCGCAGGAAGGACTCAGCCTTAATGGTACGCGCTCTACCAGTATGAGCCACCGGGACGCCCAGGTTAGTTGGTATTTGTGTGGACATGTGAAATGGAGTGTTTGGGAAACAGTGATCTAATTTCCTTTATTTGCGCATTCCCATTGTTGTTTAGTGTAATATGCATAGACCAGAAACAACGGACTATGGGTTGTTTACGTTTTGGTAGCACTGCACTGCACGGTGTATCCACCGAAATGTTTTTACCTGAGGCCAACATACATATTTTTAAAATCCTTTTTAATGCTGCTTGCCGCAAAGGCTGGCATCCCTTCATCCAGAGCAGGGCCAGAGAAAGTACTCTGACGTCTGCACTGTTACTTCCCTGGATAATCCATATCATTGAAACCAGTTAAGCTGGAAAGCCATTGCCCCTCCAAAACACTCTAGCGCTCGCATGTTTCACAGCCAAGATATGCAGGTTAGGTGGATTTGGTGACTAAATTGCCCATAGGAGAGAATGAAAGTATCATGGTTGTCTGTCTCTATGTGTCAACCCTGTGATATACTGGCAACCTGTCCAAGGTGTGCCCCGCTTCTCACCCAATGTCAACTGGGATGGGCTCCAGCCCATTATCTTTAACCGCTTAAAGGTAATGAATGAATGAAAATTATGTTTTGCTGCAGCCCTCACTCACAGCAATACATAGTCTCTTTCAAGCCACCAGACTCATTTGACAAAAAACTTAATTTTATCTCGCAGAACACAGGAATTATTGGCACAACGCTGCCTCAATCAGCTTTTTTGTGTAATTGTGTGACTTTAAGTCTCAGATTCAAATTAACATGGTGTACACAGCTGTACATTGCTTAGCCTTTATGCTAGTAACATTAGTCTGCTTTCACAAACAAGGAATTGACCACCCGTCATTGGTAACACACACTGGTCATGGATAAAGAAATATATGTAGAAATGTCATCATCCAGAAATCTATGTCAGGTCACAGGAAAAAAGTTTTCATAAGGCTTGGGAAAATAGCATTTTGAGGCCGACCTTTGCCCATCTAGGATGAGGAGTCATTTTTGCTTGTCTGAGGGAGATATTTTGTTAAATGAAGGTTTTGTTGGCTGTTTTTTTCCCTTTTTTTTAAGAGGGGAAATTCTAAAACGTCTGTGTACATGAACAATATTTTAAACCAAAAAGAGACAGATGTGACCTCTCTGAGGAAAGTGAAGGAGAAACAAAATTTCACATGTATATTTTTTTACCCCTACTGATTAAATCCCTCTATCGATTTCCACATGGAGTAGCAAGAGAGCAGAGCGATATTGACACATATTGTGCCTTTGGTTGCATATTACAAAAGGTGACATACATTATAAAGGAATGCTGCGACTATACATTAACAATTGTCTCATCTTACGCTATAGCCAGAGAACAGCACGCATTGCTGCGTTGATACAGAGTTATGACTGACTTTTCCTTGATAGTATTCCACGACATTCCATATTTATAATTGCTGGTGGCACCTTAATGGTCAGTCCACTTTAAGTGAGCCAGGGATGAAGCTGTCTCGAGCTTCTGGGCTAACCCCTTTATTTTAACCAGCCGGTGGCAAGAAAGATATATTAACTTGGCATGTTTGTGGAGGTGCTGTAGCATTCATCACTGACAGAAAGCCTAAATTGTACAAACACTGCACTGCATGGCTGGAAGGTAAAACATCACTTCTGCTAATTTCATACTCACGTCACACACATGCTCGCTCGCTCTCTCTCTCTCTCTCTCTCTCTCTCTCTCTCTCTCTCTCTCTCTCTCTCTCTCTCTCTCTCTCATTAAGCACACATCCTATTAGAGAGACACCCTAAAGGAGTAAGCTACTTGTATAACACATTTTAGTGTAAAAATATGTTAAGAATACATTTTTATGAACCCTGATGCGTACCCATTAGGCCGCCGGGCTTGCAACACACTGCAACCCTGCATACAGCACTATGCAAAAGTCTTAGGCAGGTGTGAAAAAAATGTCTAGAAGAATTGATGCTGGTTTGAAGGCAAAGGGTGGTCACACACATATTGATTTGATTTAGATTTTATTCTGTTCACTCACTTTTTTCGCATTTTGTTAATTGATAAAAATAAACTATTAACATTTCTGTTTTTGAAAGCATTCATATTTGACAACATTTCTTCACACCTGCCTAAAACTTTTGCTCAGTACTGTAGATACAAACCCTACAATACAATTTTAGCCACTTTTTACACATTTAAGGAAGCTTCTCCCCTTTGTCTGTAATCCTCCAATCTCAAAGAACAAATCTTTTTTGAAGTCATCATTTTTATATTCATCAAGTATGCTGCACAAGATTTCTTTACTACATTGTTAATGAGCATGTATTTAGTTTGTTTAGAGTCACTTTCCACCAGTTTTTAAATCGTTTCTGCCATGTTATATTACTTGTTCAAGTGGAATGTTCACATTTTCTCCACATACTTGACATATTTACATTTCAGTTGATCCAATTACTCCACATCCTGCGGGCATAGACATTTTTGTCGGGCTTCTGTTTCCTCAAAGGTGACCTTCTTATTTCTCCGTGGGTCAATCCATGAGTTATGGATGACTACATTTTTTGGTGGAGGGTCAGCTTCCACTACAGAGAACACCCTCTTCTTCATCTTGCTTTTCAAAGCTTTTTGAAACTTCTGCCGAGTGAAGGCATAGAGGAGAGGATGAAAGATGGTGGTTCCATAGGCCATCACCAGGAAGCCCAAGCGGAGGCGAACAATTAAATCATTGGGCCCAGTGCTGAGGATGAAGGTGTTGAGCACAGTTATTGGAGTCCAGCAAAGTAAGAATGTGGAGATGATAAGAAGAGACATCTTAAAGACTCGTTTCTGCCTCTCCCGTCTTTCCCGATGGCGCTTTACTGCTCTTCTTAGAGCGATAATGACTGAGACTGATGCCTGCATGCCTAAAGGTGCACTCCCACCTGCCCTGGTCCCTGTGCTACTCTGTAAAGCATCAGTCGACTCCGCTTGTGTTGCAGTACTTAAGGAGATAACATTTTTGCTCTTTTGCTTCTTTTTAGGTAGATTGTGGTGAAAGCGTGTTCCAATGCGAATATTAAGTGCCTGGAGGATCTTGTAGTAAGTGACTAACATTACCACAGCTGTAAAAAAGAATATAGGAATCTGTGCTAGCAGGTGATAGTACAAACCCAGCTCTGTGTAATAATAACTTGTATGAGCCACTGTGACCACCGCAGTCTGGTTCACAAGGTCTGAACCAGAGTTCACAAAGAAGCCCTCTTCCATGAAGGGAACAAGGAAACTGATGAAGGACAAGGCCCAGATGGATCCCAGTAGAGCTACAGCTCGGCCCATTGTGAGTACACGGTTCGCTGGCCGCACAGAGATGTCATAGCGGTCTACGGTGATGGCCAGGACATTAGCCGCAGTAGCTACACTTGCAAAGGAGACACAGGCTTCATGGAAACAGCAGATCATGGCTGTGTCTGCTTCCAATGGAAGTAACACCAACACTACTGTCAGGGGGATGCAGCATACACACACCTGCAAACAAGAAGGGAATTCAGGTTACATCTGATGTTGGTTTGCATCTAATTTCGAGTTTGCTAGGTCCCAGATAAAACTGGAACATGCTTTATAATAATGGCAATGCAATGTAACTCTAAAGGGTATATTGCAATTGTGTCAATCCAAAGTATACAATTCTTTAACCATAACGTTAATGCACAGCTGAACTTCTTGAAGTCAGAGTAAAGCAAATACCATGATAGTTCTGCCTTTTACTGGTGATTACATTTGTCTAATCAAATTCTGTGATTACGCACCTTGTTTTCTGCATTGCATAAGTGTTAGGACCCTACATTTCCATTATTGAAAAACACTGTTAGAATACTGTTAGAAAAACCTTCTTCAAACTCAACATCCAAAAAAATGAAGGAGAAAAGCTTTCAATCACATTATTAAAATGTAGTCGACTTCCTGTTTTAACTAGTGGGAACTAGAAAGAAAAGCTTACACTTGCCCTCTTACAATTTAGCTATTTTCATTACAGCACTGACAACCTAAATGTCGATGATTTTGACAGCACTAGCAACGCCTGTTGTTGTGAATAGTACTATAGTACTATTCATATATACAGTAGTAGTAATGTTACTGTCACTGTTAAAATTCCTGTGTTTTACTGTCTTGACTGCAGATTAATACTTGTACAGCACTTTGCTCAACGTGACTTGTTTTTAAATGTGCTTTAGAAATAAATTTGACTTGATTTGACAAAATCAAACCATATGAAATTTCCAGTCCCAGTGTGTACAAGCATGATGGTTAATTTTTTTTTGATTTGGCAGCAGTGCTGAGTGATAATTTCTTTTTTTTCTTTTTTATGTATCCAGCCACTTAATGTTAAATCCCTCTTGTCAAAAACATGATTGTTTTATTGAGGTCAGGACTCACCAACACATCCACCACATGCAGG
This sequence comes from Centropristis striata, assembly GCF_030273125.1. Taxonomy (NCBI): domain Eukaryota; kingdom Metazoa; phylum Chordata; class Actinopteri; order Perciformes; family Serranidae; genus Centropristis; species Centropristis striata. Next base: position 8,230,683 of record NC_081538.1, on the reverse strand, counting down.
TTCATGGTGATGATGTTGGAGACGGAGCTGATGAGGTTCTGTTTCATACAGTAGAGGACGAGCACAGTGAGGTTGGAACTCAAGCCCAAAAGGATCTCCAAAAGCAGGAAAACTGTCAGTGAAACCTACAAAAACAAAGAACAATGGAGGGCATTAAGTGTGACATCGGAGTAATTTTAGTGATAATAATTTGGTGATTTCATTTATAGTTTATACACATTCTTTCTTACTTACATAATGTGTTTTAGTATCCAAAATCTAAATCCCAACCCATTAATTAGCCAGACAGTAAACAGTTTCCTCAAAGTATCTCTGGAATGACATAATATGCTGTTATGTCACATTGTTTTGACTGAAAAAGTAATCTGATATTTGAGGCGATAGAGTTACCTGAAAACTGATGGGATAGATGGCTTTGTCTGAGGTCATGTCAAGGTCATAGGGGTCAGCCGCATCAAGCACAGTCATGTTGCTCATGGTGGCTGCAGAAATCTGCACTGGGGATGTGTGCATTATCCTGATAGGAGAAAAAAGATATATTCAATACACGTTTAAAGTACATCAAGTTCTTCCAAATTTTTCCTTTTTGCAACCAGAGATGTCTTAAACGGTTACCAGACATGGACTGTATATAAATGATGGACGTAGTGACCATGACATCACCCATTGGTTTGGCCCGTTGGAAGCATCGAGTTCAGCGCTACACTCGTCGCCATCTTGTTTCCGATATGCGGAGCAGACCATATTTGGACTGTGGAGGAGCGAGAGGGATCTGACGACACTGACTACACGCCTCTCTACACCTCAACCCGACTGAGAGAAGCCGCTGCTAATTCATGTTAGCATTAACTGGAGCATTAGCTGGGATGTTAATTTTGGCTAGCAAAAAACAAAAACAAAATGTACGTTACTTATCTCAGAAAAATGAGCAGCGACTCCTTGGAGTGTCTGTTAGTCCAACCAAACGCTGAACAAGACATTTTTTTTTAAAATGTATTTTTTTGGGCTTTTTCATGCCTTGAATGGACAGGACAGCTGAAGAGAGATAGGAAGCAGGGGGCAGAGAGAGGGGAATGACATGCAGTAAACGGCCGTCCGATGCGGGACTCGAACCGGGGCCAGCTGCAGCGAGGACTGTAGCCTCTACACATGGGGCGCCTGCGTAACCCACTACGCTACCGACCACACCAACAAGACATTTTTAATGAACAAAACGTTCAAATAAACTGTCATTAAGTGAAAATACAGTGTGAAAGAGTCAAAGTTATGAGACCAAACCGGTAAACGTTCTTTTTTATATCTTTATAATGTTATAAATAACTTTATTGACACGTTGCCATGGATTCATGTTGCTCTGCTTCTCTCCTGATGACGGCTCGCCTTGTTAGCCACCTGTCAATCAAAGGTAGCCACGCCCGAAATCATACGATTCTTTATCTTCTATTTTCCTTTAAATGGGGCCATTATTTGAACTATTAAATTGTCTTGAATACGATTTTTTACTAGCGATTGAGACCATAGTTGTCCTAACAATTTCTGAGGTAGTAAATCGTGTGAGAAGTTTTCTCATTTTGCATTGAAATTAATGGACAGAAATGTTTTTGCAGCCACACTTAGCACCCCCTGCTGGAATTTTTGGTAGAATGCAGCTAAAAGCACTTCCTGGTTTGCCTCCCTGCTCAGACCCGGAGGTTGCCGCCTGCTCAGACCAGTGAACTTGCTGCTGGGGTTGCCTATTTCTGTTTGGGGAGAATGTGCTGTAAACGGGTTAGGATTAGGGTTACGAGAGGCAGTGGGCTGCCGATAATATGGCATTCACCTCCCTTGACACTGCTGCTCCAGAATAATTTAGTCCCTATGGGTTTGTTGTACTTTGACTGAAATCTTAAAGTACATCAAAAATCTACAGAAAAGTGCTCAGTTTATAGCTGAAATAAGTCTAGCTTTAACAATAATTGAAATGTGATTCGAACTGAAAAATATGACATCATTGTATAAATGGGATTTTCAGGCATCTTGGGTGACTTCCTCACAATGTTGAACTATAATTTTAAAAACACACTTTCTTTTATACAATTTGAGTCAGACTTTTGAGTCTTTAAATGGAAAACACATTCTTTGATAACATCACCTTGTATGAAAACATTAAGGATACTTACTCATTTCAACTTATTTTGAAACTGCAAGAGAGCAGAACTCACAGAACAAATCGCCCTTTGCATTTTTTACATGCGTACACCAAACACTACTTTCTTCATTGTAGACTGACGCATATATTATATTAGTATGTATTGTCAAATGCTAGTGCTATATTGCCAGTTTTGGAAAGTGAATGCCATAAAATGATCAGATGGTTGGGGATTGTTGGTTTTAGAAACGGAGAAGGCTAAAAAGAAAGAGACCATACAAGTCTATTCTTAAAATAAAGTGCAATTGAACAGCATAAAGCAGTGTCTGAAATAGTTCCTACCACACCTTTTCAACATCAACCCTAGGGGTCTGTGTTAAACAAATTGGAGTTTTCCAGAACAAACAATCCCACAAGAACACCCCCCTGTACACAGTGATTGACTAGTTGTGCAGAGATGACAATGTTTGGATTTGAGTTTCTCTCTCAAGGTTTTTTTCACTTTTTGTTTGTAACACTGAGTGAAACATTTGGATTTTTTGGGGGGAAAGATTGTTGTGGTTTTCTCTATTACTTCAGATGTATTGCCTTTCTTTTAAGTGTGGCTTTTTGGGAAAATGTAACTGATTCTCACTCACTTGATTTTTTTTCTCAGTATACATTCTCATAATAAGTGTATGGTCTCAATCATCACTGTCAGGTCTGATGAGGTAACATTATTTTGTCTCCCGACCCATTCTGTATATGTACCGGTTGTATAAAAAAATGTGACTGCCTTAAACCAAGATGCAGCAGCCAAAACCCTGACTTGCACAAACCAATAGGTGATGTCATGATGACTACTCCCACTATTATTATTGATTCTATTGTCATACAAACTAGTTAATTTCTAGTAAACTGACACATGAAGACAAAATTATGGGGCCGTAAATTCATCTTGTCTCAGAAACTTCTCAGAATTAGGGTGATTTGAAAATTCCTTGTTAACCCTTTATCAGGCAAAGAACTATATTTGGTAACTTCAGGTAATCTTTCGAGAAAAAAGTTGCAAATTTACTAGATTAAAGTGGCAAATCTACAAGAAAAAAAGTCGCAGATTAGAGAGATTTAAAATAGAAAATCTGCGCAAAAAAAGTCACAGATTTATGAGAAAAAAAAGTTGGGAAAAAAGCAACTTTTTTCACCCAGATTCACCACTTTAAATCTCATAAATCTGCGCATTTTTTTCTTGTAGATTTGCCCCTTTAATCTCGTAAACTTTTTTCTCAAAATATTATTTTCATATGTTGTTTTTTTTACACATTCTGGCAGTATGTAATATCCTCCAAATTCTCTCAGGTTAAAATTTGGATTTTGCAAGTATTTCAATGAGTGCCCTATTAAGGGTAAAAGTGATGAATCTGTGAGAAAAAAGTTGCTTTTTTCCCACTTTTTTCTTGTAAATCTGCGACTTTTTTCGCGCAGATTTGCCACTTTAAATCTCTTAAATCTGTGACTTTTTTTCTTGTAGATTTGCCACTTTAATCTAGTAAATTTGCAACTTTTTTTCTCGAAATATTACCTGAAGTTACCAAATATAGTTCTATGCCTGATAAAGGGCTAAACAAACCTGATACTGGAGTATTTATTTTATGGACCTTGGTACCCCGAAGGTTTGTGATATCGGGCTTAAACTCACCACTCCTTCCAAGCAGTGCTCTCTCCACCTCAGCAGTATTTGAATTGGCCACAAGGAACTTGGTGGAGCTTATCAAACCATCCCACCATATTCTGGCTTGACAAGATCAATGTTCTCTTCATCCACTTGATTCACAGCATTATCTCTGTGAACATATCAACATTTGAAGGACAATGAAAAGTTTTCCATGAGTAAGCTTTGGGGATACTGGCTCCAGTCGGGCAAAGGGTGAAGTCTGTGGGACACAGAAAGCAATACACACCCGCCCTTTGTTAGGAGGGGGCATGTGGTTTGCTACATCAGTGCAGTGTACTAAGATCACTGCTTTCTTTCATGCATAGCTCTGTCTCACCATTGTCCGTTGTGCTGGAACTGCCTCTTGTCTTATCCCAGCTTGAAAATGATGCCAGTGTCGGAACAGTCCTCCTGTCTCCCCTTCTGGACACTTTTCAAGTATTGCATGTCTTACACACTTGTCCCAATATGGTCCACCGCTTTTTATGTCATCAGGTTTGTAATTTCTTATTCCAGACAACAGTGAAGGTAGAAGTACAAATGACAGAACAGTAGGGAGGTTCACATAGAAATGGAAACAAGCTTGTGTGATTGTTTCTCTGGACTAAACTGTAGAGTTGCGACAAAGTTGGACCAAATGTCAGAGACCCTGGTGTCGGTCATATAGAGTCTTCAGGGACCTCTCAAAGAGACTGATCCCTGACTCTTGGGCATTCACAGCCTTTGAACTCCTCTGTTATCCTCCACAGACTGCCAGAAAGGATTTGAGATGATGTCACATCCCATCATTGAAATCACCGTCCCTTGTGTTCCTCCTCAGTCACATTTCCTCTTTGATCCTGTAAAAAGGAAAAGGATGGAAGATTTCAGTAAATTGGTATGAAAAAAGAAACATGTCTTTTTAAAATCATATCTTTACCTCTGGTCTGTCTGTTGCATCACATCTCCCAACTAATTTCAACTGATCATCTCCAAACAGATAGCTTGCTGTTTCTGTGCTAATTAGACACCCGTGTCTGTGTTGATGCCTATGTTTGTGTGTTCCAAATGTGTGTTTTCTTTGATGGTTCTTGTCATGTGTTGATCAGCAAATGAGCACTGAAAACTGTGAAGTGGTTCTCTGCAAGCTGTCATAGTATATAAAATGATGTACTGAGAAGCTGTCACAACAACGGGGCAGTCAGTTCTAAGCCAGATCAGCAGGATTGTCTTGAGATTTTTATTTTTGTTTTGGGTTTTTGATTTTGGTCTTTGGCTTGGCCGTGACTGGTGTTAAAAGTCTGGTTGGATTCAGAGTTTTATTTGTTTATTCTTATATCTATTAGTTCCTGATGAAGATAAAAAATGTGACCAATTTGAGACCTAGATGAAAAAAAAGGTTTTGCTGATCAGAAAGATTGTTTTAGTACTGGAGTACCAAAGGAAGATCTCAGAATGAATTACAATTTCTATTCACAGTAGGCCTCGAATGATATGAGATTTTTGATACTGACAAAAATATAAGAAAGGTTCAGTGCTCTGCTGGACAAAAATGATGATGAGGACACAATTTCAGAATCACCCATGACATGTTTTCTACATCATATGTTCTGTACAAGTAGTTTTTATGTCAATGCATATCGAGCAATAGACATTACTGATAGATACTGATATTTTTGCCACAGGCCAGCATCAGCTGATAGTATTGGACAACCGTTATATTGGTCTTGTTCTAATTTCTAGTACGTTTCCTTGTATTGATTTTTGGTATCTTTCTATAAAGCAAGAAGCGTCTGTGTGTGTCTAGGGCATATCTTGCTGACTGTTAGTCAGACCGACCTAAGATTTCGTATGTGGCTTGCGCATGACACAAAGGTGTGCATCCTCGATTTTGAAGATTTTTGAATTCATTTTTCAAAATATCATTATTTACGTAGGACGTGTTGCGGCATTGCACTGTTTCCGATCAGACGCCTTTTTAGGGGAGCTCCGCCCCATTGTGTGATAGGCCTACACCTGGTCAGTAACACAATTCACTCTGGATTTCCACACCTGACTCATCCCATCTGTAAGTCTATTTAGCCTACGTATCTTTCATAGTTTTAAAGTGCGCTACAAGGTTTGATTTTCCAATAATATTCAAATAATTTCCAGCGAATATCAATGTTCAATGTGTATGTGCTGGATGGTGTGTTTACCTTATGGAAGGTAAGTGTTTTATGGAGTTGCAGACGTTGTAGTGGTCTGCATGTAATGTACGAAAACATACTTCCTACGGGCACTGCACTAGTTTATGAATAGGCACATGCTCAGTTAAACAGTTGTTCAGGTGATATTAGCTCAGTCAGTTGGAGCTTTAGCCTGAGAACTGTTTCAAGTCCCCATATGGACCAAGCACCGAGTGTGGACTGGTAGCTGGAGCTGGTAGCTAGCTTCTTTTTCTCCATACCATTAAAATGGTTTGACATGACTACAAATTTCTGGAAAAATGCCCCAGTTTCAAAGCTACCTTGGGCTACATTTACATAAAGAATATCTGTAAAGGGATACCTAGGTCTAAGAAAGGTGTCAGATAAGGGAGAAAAATAATTAGTTGAATAATCCATTAGTCGGTCAACAAAAATGAATGCCTGACAACCTGTTAAGACAAAATCTTATACGTTTCTCTACTGCAGGAGCACAGGTCTTTTTGGGAGGCAGTAAACTAAGCATAGCTTGTAAGGACCCATATCCCTTGCTGTTTGACACCCTCTCATGTTGTCTAATTACTCTCCACTCAAAATAGTCACTGCTTGAAAATCGTGACTCACAGACTCAACAATATGTCAGCAGGCTGTACGTGTTGATTTTACGGTGCCTTCATGCAACACATTCACATGACCACGCTATCAGAACACAGATAACGGTGTGAGTGCGTGATCGTGCTGTGTGTTAATTTACCTCTAGACAAAGACCATTCCTCAGTTATTCTTGGGTCTGTCGGAGTGCTTTCGTTCCCTGGAAACCTTTGTAATCTCAGTCCCAAAGGTAGTGCAGAGCCCACAGGTGAAATTCCTGAGTTCCCAAGGTTCAGTGAAGTATTCCATCATTCAAGGATGCTTGTTAGTTGGTCCTATCAGTATGGAAATTTGACTGGTAGAAAGCATGCAGCCACAGAGAGATACGGATGCTGCCGCTCTGCCTCTGCCTCTCTCCTCTCTGCTGTGCCTCTTTCTCTGTCAGTCTGTCTTTCTCCCTGTCCTGCTTCCTGCCTCTCTATATCTCTGGCTCCAGTAGCCCTTCCTACCCCTCCCCCCCAGCTGTCTCCTCCTCCTAGACCTCTGTGCTTGACTAATTGGACTCACAAAGCAGATGAAACGATCTCATATTGTTTTGATATAATTTCTCCCTTTCCTTCGTTATCTTTCTTTGCCTTTTGTGCTGCCTGTAGTAAGTGGTTAAAGCTCTCCAGCATTCAGAGACGACACATCTTTTTTTGTCTTTGAGTCCTTGTTTCTATCTCTTTTTCCTCTTTCTCTTGTTTGTGTCCACATTGGTAACTGTGGCCATAAAATTGACTAATGCCAACATCCTTCCTCTCAGCACTTTGGTAAAAGCTCCACTGTTTATGTTTGCATAGCACCTGCCTGATGGTACATTTTTAATTGTCCCCATCTGGTTACCATTAGTGCTACCGCCGTGCTGCACTTATTGTCTGGTTAGCATATCTGGAAGGTAGTAGTGAGTAGACTAATTTTGGTTACTAGGCACTGGCATGGCAACCACAGCACCATTGGCCAAATTGAGTGCAGCTTGAGGGATCAGAATTCAAACGAGGCCTTCCAGAATACACCTCTCCACTGGTGAGACAACAATACCTGATTTTTCACTTCTCCCCTGATCTGGTCATTGTATCTCAGCTCTTCATCTCTCACTCTGCATGTGTTTATTCAAGGAGTGTAAGCAGTCCAGTCCTGTTTTACTGACATGCACATCTCAGCGTGCATGTTTTCCCCCAGATACAAGTCTTTAGCGAGAGAGAGATAGATGGCAGACAGTGGGTTACAGACATTTTTCTCCCAGCAAGGGTTTTACAACTTGAATAGCTGGAAGCAAAATAAAGTGTGAGAAAACATCCCTGTTGTTTAATGAATGCACTGATATTGTAACCTTTATTTTTATTCAGATCCCCCTTAGCTGCATCTTTTCCTGGGGTCAACGCACATACAAACATACAGCATAAAACAAGATATGTAGCACATAAAAAATGTAATAAAACATGTCTCTGACATGTAATAAAATCATGGTAACAACAAATGAAAAGTTCAATGACTGATTTTTGAGCTGTTCACTGGTTAGTCTAAAGGTTGCTGGTTAGTACCCAGCAGCTCTATTTCAGCAAAACCCATTTAACCTACATATGTCATATTAGGGATGCAACGGTACGTGGTTAATAACAGAACCGTTTGGTTCCCTCTGCACAGAACAATACGCCCGCACGCACAACGTATGCACACGCCTCTCCAGGCAGGTGAAAAGCCCTCCCCATTGGGAGAATGCCAAATCACTGTTGTGCCTCCATTCATGCTCTCACACAGTTGTAACTGAAGCCGGGTTCAAAATGCAGCAATAGTTGACAGGTCCACTTATTATAAGCTACTTTGGGCTTCTTAATTTGAGAAGTCGCTTGTAAATAATGGCAGTTATGAGTTGCTTTTTTTTTTGGGCTTGTTCCAAAAGTGCAGTCGCAGTTTTGGGCTTGTACTGCTCCCAAACCCAGGAGAGACTCGAAGCACGATTATCATGACTAACAAGACCAACAAGACCAACTCGGTGCCATTAAGAGAGTAGAGTATATATATATATATGTGTGTGTGTGTGTGTGTGTGTGTGTGTTATATGTATATATGTACATATGCATATATATATATGTATATATACATATATATATGTATATATGTATATATATGTATATATGTGTGTGTATATATATATGTATATATATATGTGTCTATACATATATATGTATGTATATATGTGTCTATACATATATATGTATGTATATATGTGTGTATACAGATATATGTATGTATATATGTGTGTATACATATATATGTATGTATATATGTATGTATACATATATATATATATATATATATATATATATATATATATATATATATACACCATTAGTTTAGATTATGTGTGTAGGTGTTCAGTAAAAACCTTGGTCTTCCGTCTGTAGAGCTGGGTCTTCGTACTAGAATGTTAAACTGGTAATATAACTGAACAGTAACAACATTGCAGTGCCAGTCATTGAACTTCAACCAATTAAGTAATCTGCATGTCCATAACGGTTAAACTCCTATAAAAGTCAGGATGTTCCAAACTTACTGTCATCAGTGTGCACATAGTGAGGGCAGCAGAAATCTTCCTCTCTTAATATGCATTTGCCCCCTGGCTGTGTGCACCCAGTACTGTTTGTGCACAAGACACCATCTATACACGATACACTGATGATGTAGCAAGCAAACTACACATGCTGTGTTCAAAAAGTTAGCAAGCTAACAAAATAAAGTTATTAACCTGACTTGATGATATTTGAGCTAGGCAGAGAGCCCATTACTGGCTTCTTACCGCATGTTGCTGGGTGCTGCCATCTCTATCCACCTCTCTGTCCTAATTCCCTAAAGGCCACCTCCACCACCACCTGTCGGTGCCACCATGCTAAGTAAGGTCCAGCTGCTGCAGCACTAAACATTTCAGTTAGTTACATATACTGCATTATTTATTTCACATAACAAGTTCATTCATTGTGACCAGTGCTCTGCCTTTAGAGCTCATTATTATAATATTTATACTCTCGCGGCCATGTGTTCCATAAACACTGAGCACGCTCGCTGCGTGTGACGTTGTCGTGTCCTCCAGTGCGCATGCGGGACACTTTTGGTACGTTTAAAGTTCACACTGGAGATCACATACTAGTCGCATTTAATTGGAAATGTGAACGACCTTGCAAAAAAATCAGATTCCGCAAAAAAATCTGAATTGAGCATTAAGCCCTGCTGTCTGAACGTAGCCCAAGACCAATCTTGAAAGCTGGCAAATTTTTTAAAACTTATTTTAAAAAATCACTTCAACTAACCAATTTAGCCTGAATTTAAGCACTTGAAACAGATTATCTCTCGTTCAAAAAGAAACAAGACTGACATACACAGAACAAAAAAATATCTACTGATGAGGCCATCTCCACAGCCCTCCACACTGCTCTGAGCCACCTGGAACATCCAAGGACCTCTGTCAGGATGCTCTTTGTTGACTACAGTTTGGCTTTCAATACCATCACCACAGACATCCCTGTGGACAAGCCGACTGCCCTGGACTTCCCCTCTGCCACCTGTGCCTGGATTAAAGACTTTCTTTCAAACTGCCCACAGACTGTCAAGATGGGTGCCCACAGCTGCTCAACCCTCAGGATCAACACCAGCTCCCCAGAAGGCTGTCTGCTGAGCCCACTCCTGTATGCGATCTACACCCATGACTGTACTTCCACCCACTCCACCAACACAATAATCAAATTTGCGGACAACACCACCTTAGTGGGGCTCATAACTGATAGAAACAACCTGGTTGTCAGGAGGAACAAAGCTGACCATGCCCCTCTCTACATCAACAGAGACTGTGGAAAGGGTCCCCACTTTCAAATTGCTGAGGACCCACATCTCAGGCTACATTTACATGATGACGGTCTGAACAGAAGACGCAAAAGTGGCGTTGCATCTTCACTTTTTATTCCGTGTTTAGACGAGAGTTTTCGGAAGGAAATCTGCGTGCATACGGTGACGCCAAACTGTGTGGAATTGGATTGTATGCATGCCAGGCGGCATCACTTAAAGCGATAAGAGCATCTTTGGGCATGTGGAAGTTTTCACACCACGCATTTTCATCAGCTACTCCTTCCACAAAGTTCTCCACCATCCACTAGATCTCCCAGGTCTCGTCCAAAGCCGTCTGGCTCGCCCCCGACCAATTGCTGCATCCAAAATGTGATAGAGGTAATTACAGATCCTTCTCTGTTCAGTAATACTATCTGTACATATCCTGTACATTTAGTAGAAAGACTCCTTTAAGTTTATTACAGCTGCCAGAGCAGCTTGAAGGTCCGACGCATGGAAATAATCCCACATGTTGGTTTATTTTCCTGTACTGGAGCATGTATGTGACGTAAATACATAGGTGACGTGAGCAGATCTGAGAAGAGTTTTGCGTCTTGTCAGTGTAGACGGACACGCTACGGCGGAGCGGATTTAACTTTTCCACTTTGGAAGGCGGTTTCAGATTTTTGCCTCAGAGAACTTCTCCTGGTCAGCCAACACAACAGCGGTGGTGAGGAAGGCCCAACACAACTCCACTTCCTGAGAATATTCAGGAAGAACAGACTGGAGGAGAGACCTTCTGCTGATGACCTTCTACCATTCCACCATCGAGAGTGTGCTGGCATACTCCATCACTGTGTGGTGTGCTGGCTTCACAGTGGCTGACAAGAAAAAGATGCAGATGGAGATAAGGTCAGCTGAAAAGATGATTGGCTGTCCTATGCCCTCCTTGGATGACATCGTCAACTCCTGATGCTTCTACAGAACAAGGAAGACCATACACGACCACCTATAGAGATACAATTTCTTATTTTGAAGTGTTGAGTATCAGGGGATAGGCCTAGATAAGTACTTTATACTTCAGCCTACTCCCTTTTTTTTCGAACCAAAATGATATAGGGAAATGTATATTGAATATTAAGTTAACTGGTTCTTATTTCTATCTTATTACTTAGACGGGCAGATGCATGTTTATGTATAGGGCTATATATACTGTATGTGTGTAAATGTTTATATGTTTATGTAAATCTGTTTAATGGTGCCTAAGTGAGTATGTGTATGAATATGTATGCATCTAGCCTACGCTGTTGTAGTTTATGTTGTTTATTCATTTATTTTCGGTTCGAAAAGAAGAATTAATAAAATGAAAACCTCCATCCCAAAAACCACATGCTCAGCCTGCTGCCCACTGGAAGGAGGTACAGGAGTATAAAAAGCAGAGCCAAAAAAAAAATCGAAATAATTGGGGAAAATAATAATTAAAATGTGATTATAACAGAGGGAAATCAGTTGCAATTCTGTAGCTGTGTGCATTTACGCTTAACAAGAAATAGCAGCAGAACTTCACTGTTAGATCTGTTTCCTCTGACATATAGTATATAACTACTGCTTTTAGTTATGCTGCTTAAATACCCCACTATATGTGCAGCAGTGATATGACTGCATACATGGAAACATTTACTGACAGCAGTCTCTAATCATTAAACCACTCATGCATCTATATATATAATAAAGGAGAGGGAGAAGTGGGAAATGGTGGAGACTACATTGCTGCTGTAGTCTGTATTCTGGCTGCAACAGCGAAACATTACCAGCGGAAAAACTGTACTTCAGATTACAGAAAGTATAATTGCAATACATTGTGCCTTTGAGCAAAATGCACACACGGTGTCACATCTGCGTTTACACTAGTTGTGACACACTGCAGTCTGGCAGTTGGACAGCCTCTGTACTTATGTCTGCATGTTCTGGCTGAGCTGTCTGCTTTGTGTTGCTACACAGCTTCTTTTTCATCAACTTAATACTTGTTATATTAAACAATGTATGTTCTTTCAAGAGTTAGACCGCAAACAGATTTTCCAAAAATTATACTATTTATCATAATAACTTTAGCGAAGGAAGGAAGTAGTTCCATTTCTACTTTCTAATGCTTTGTCTCAAATCCTTTGAAAAAAACCTTTTTTTTTTTTTTTACATTTTCATATCCAACCATTTTTTGTCCTCACATTTTGGAATTATTTATATTGGTTTTACAAGTAAACATAGCTCAAACATGTGCTCAGCAAAATAGTTCTTTCTTGAGTTTTCTTCTCAATTCTTTTGTAACCCTCTCTTTGAGTTTCACAATTTCAGAATATGGAAAGTAAATAACTATTTACTGTGTATGCTACAGCAAAAGAATGAACATCGACAATGGACATCTACAGTAATGGAAAAAAATATTAGACCACCCTTGTTTTCTTCAATTTATTGTTCATTTTAATGCCTGTTTCAACTAAAGGTACATTTGTTTGGACAAATATAATGATAACAACAAAAATAGCCCTTAACAGCTGATATCTAGCCATATTCCATGGTTTTCTTGATAATGATTTTGGTTATTATCAAGAAAATCATGATGAATGTCTAGATATCAGCTCTTAAATTAAACTCTTATCAGCTATTTTTGTAGTTATCATTATATTTGTCCAATCAAATACCTTTAGTTGTACCAGGCACTAAAATGAACAAGAAATTGAAGAAAACAATGGTCTAATGATTTTTTCCATGACTGTATAAGTAACGCCCCTTGTTGTATTTGCATTTTAGATGAAGCCTTAGCTACTAGCATCAAACAGAATTTGTTGGTTAAGTCAACAATACCTTAACTCAAGATGCACTTACTAGGTTTTTAGAGCTTTAAACTTCGCCTCACAGCTAACAGAGATAGAGATCTCCATGACAATGAACTTCATCTGCTGATGAATAATGCGGATTTCCAATCAAAACTGGAAAAGTTAATGAGCGAATTGACGATTTGAAGATTTTGACTGTTATGTCCATGGTCAAGAATGACATTTCAGACAGATAGACAGCATAGTGGATAAGGCTGCAGGAGAGATAAGATAATTTTTTATGGATGTTTTGTTTGTTTTTTCACAACCTGTCACCATAGGAACCTGTTGTATCCATTTTAGTTGTTGTGATTCCAACCTGACTGCTGCGATACTCCACCAAGATGCATGCTACAACCTTTCAGAGATCCCTCTTAAAACAACAGAGGATAGACACAGGTTTTCAGTAAACAGGATTACTCCCTCAAACTATACTATCAGCTCTTATGTGACTGTGAAGTACACATTGAGACATACATTGCTCTGCATACTGCATTTGAAATGTGGGAGCAAACATTAGCTGACAGCACATATGACTCAATGTTCGAAAATAAGTTAACTTACTGATCCAAGCATAATATGCAGTTAAATGAAGCAGTCCTTTGATGAATAAACTGCTGTTTTTAGCTTCCTTCTTAAACACTCCTCAGGTCCACCTCTCACCTCCACCAAAGCATTTTAATTTGCACTCAATGGTAAGATTTCTACTACTTTTCCCATCCACAACCCACATTTCTGAGACGTTCTCTGTCACCAAGACGATACTACTGAAACTACTACTTTGAAGCACTACAACTCTATGATCATGTCCATCTCTGTGTCCTCTGAAGTATGAGCAGAATGAATTCCCCCAGGACAGAAACCAGGGCACATCTGTGCCAGAGCTCAGCTTATCTTTAGGGAACTAACACATAATACCCAATGGCCTGTGTTGCCTGTGTTTGTGTGTGTGCATGTGTGGCTTCAAGCACTGCATATCAGACAGCTCTCTGAGCATATTATGACACAAGTTGCCCCTCCCTCCCGTCTCTCACGAACACAAATATCTAAACAAGCAAGCAGATATGGGGCTCAGCTGTTCGATCGTGGTCTCTGGCAGGCTCTGTTGTTGTAGTTGGGATTTTCGAATTGAATGTGACTCCTGTTCTCTCTACCTCAGCCAGACACCTGCCTGATAATACTCCCTCTCTCTCTGGGAAGAAGAGTAAACAATCTTCAGTTCAGCTGTAGACAAAAATCAGAATCAGAAGCCTTTATTGTCATTGCACAGAGTAACAAGTACTAGTACAAGGAAATTTGCCATCAACCCGTCCAAAACGTATAAAATACAAATACGATCAAATGTGTCCTTTAAAATCTGCACTTAACAGTAACAAACATTAAATTCTGTGCTTCTTAGCACTGTGGAAAAGCTATAAATGACAACAGTCAAGTGACAAAATTCAGCAAAAATTCAGCTGAATGCAGTCTTCTTACATAGTGTGAAGGAGAGGACAACAGAGGTAGTAGTCCCCATTATTCCCATTTGTGGACACTTGAAAATGTTAGATAATATATTCCATTTCATTACAATTTTTGTAAAATTCTTTTTCATTCTGTTTTATGATTCATGATATTATATTGGGCTACACGGTGGTGTTAGCCGGCCTGCAGCTCTTCTTTGTGGAGTTTGCATGTTCTCCCCGTGTCAGCTAGGGTTCTTTCCAGGTCATCCGGCTTCCTCCCACAGTCCAAAAACATGCATGCATGCTTAGGTGTAATTGGTGACTCTAAATTGCCCGCAAGTGTGAATTCCACTGTGAATGGTTTGTCTTTCTCTATGTGTCAGCCTGCGATAGTCTGCAGACCCTGCCTCTCGTCCAGTGTCATGGATTGGGTGATTTGGGTACTTTGACAGTAAATAGAGTGTGAGGGGGCTCTCGATGTTGAACCATGTTTTTTGTTCCCAGCTGAGAAAATTGGGTGGAATGGTTATGTTTTAAATGCACTTTCAGACTCGTTGTATTTCCAGTCGTCGTTGCCACTGTTCTCATACCAGAGGATTGACAATTTTGGGTTCTCCTCTTTGGAGAATTTGGAATTTGGCTGAAATCCCAAATGTTTTCACTCCAAAGCTGTGGAACCCGACTTTTAAACCAATTTCATTTATTCCTTTAAACTCTCTGGAATTGTGCAGTCGTCGGGAAAACATTCTGTGCAACAACACTCCTAATGCTTTAGCTGACTAGTTGTACACAATGTGGCCCTCATTTACAAAACTAAGGTATGGTGTATAGGTGGGTGAACCACATTGCAAGGCAATTTGGACCTGGGCAGAGGTTATGATCAAATTGTTAGGTAGGTAGGTAGGAAGGTAGATCATTTATTAATCCTTCACAGGAAAATACAGTGTCACAGCAGCTTCAAGACAGACATAAGTGCAAAGTTAATTTTGTGCATAATAGATTTTAAAAGTCAAGTGATGCTATTTTTCTGATCTTCTTGTGTGTGTGTCTGTGTGTCTCTGTGTGTCTCTGTGTGTCTCTGTGTGTGTTGCACATGTTCTAGACTATCTGTCTCAAGGTGTCGATCTGAGCGGGATTGAGGTGATTGAGAATGACTTGCTGCTCATCAGCAGAGCCAGGCTGGAGGTGGAAAACCAAGCCAAGAGACTGCTGGAACAGGGCATGGAGATCCAGGTACACACAAAAAACACTCATACAAAAAAACACAACTATTTGCTTTTGGGTCTAGATTGTCTTGGGTCTATGGTACATCTTGAATCTTGACCCCTGTGTTGAGAAGGCAACAGCTGAGTTTGTTATTTTTTAGGAACAAGAAAAATAGCTACATTTCCGATTCACATATTTAAACTCTTAAATAGTGGCCAAGTCTATTACTTACACCAGCAGACATGCTAATCTACTTCTCTTTTACCTTGCTGTAGATGCAAACTCCACACTCCCCATGTTTACCTTTTGTCTTTAAAAATTAACAATAATGTGGTCGTGCAGTTAGTTAGTTTGTTTGTTTGTTTGCTTCATTTGGTGCTAAGCCACTGTCAATACAACACTTACTACATATAGAGAAAACACAAAATTTGGGAACAGAATCTGGACAAAATTAAAATAGGGCCCCGTTTAACAAACAACTAACTGTGATATCATGTGATACTGACCTTACAATATCAAGGATTACCTTATGGACTCATTTTCTAAAATGGGAGACAGGCAACTTGGAGGGATGTACATATATTATAATACTGATATGATTTGAAAAGAAACTAGCAAACAGGACTTTCTAACGAAAATGAAATGGAAATCTAATCATAATGGTTGACTTTAACAGATTTTAAGTCTGGTCACTACAATAGACAGGTTTCCATCTGATGTTGCCTAATCACATTTAAAACTATCCTCTGAAAGGCAAAGTAATTATTATTTTAAACCAGCATTCACTCTTAAGTAACATAAATAAGTCATTCAGTTAGTTGGCAGTGATGTGCTCACAAATACACATTGCTTTGCCAACTTAATGGTTCATGAACATATTTAGTTTTATTGTCTTGTGTTTAGTGTCTGTGTGGTCCCTGGGGTCCAAAAAGCTTTCTCCTCTCCTCTCCTCTCCTCTCCTCTCCTCTCCTCTCCTCTCCTCACATCTCTCTCTCACTGAATCAACAGAAGTATATTTTTAGCTGCTGCTGACACCTCTGTACTCATGTGCAGACTGGGTGTTTGTGTGTGAAACTAACAGACCGATTAAGTTGATTTTATACCAGTAGAAAGAGCACAGATGCCTGCTAAGTTCACTTTTCTCTTTTCTTCTGTCTTCCTCTCCATTTGTTGGTCAGAATCCGACTCAGGTTGGCACAGCCCTTCAGGTCTTCTATAACCTGGGCAGTCTAAGAGAGACCATCAGTTCTGTAGTGGGGGGTTACAGGAACACCATACAAGACAACATCACTAGTGCTCTGGACATCAAGGGTCTGACACAGCCAACCAACCCCAGAGGTAAGAGGAGGATGTCCTTCTTAGACAACTTTTACACACACACACACACACACACACACACACACACACACACATTTTGCTTATATAGGCTAAATTATCATTAAAAATAAATAAACCCTTCAATCGTGAAGGGTACTAAGGGTTATTAAATGTTGTTGTCTTCTGCTATTATACACTGCAAAAAAGAAAAGTTGGGTGAACTCAAAATTTCAAGGCAACAAACTTCGATAGAATTTTAAGTTGGACAATTAAACTAAATATTTTAAGTTTTGTTTTTGAGTTTGTTCATAATTTTACATTGTAATAACTTTTAATCCTTACTTCTGCAATGTGCTGAATTGACACGATTGTAAAGCCGCAATGAAATGTCAGCTAATGTCGCGACCACAATTTTGAGTTAGCATTTATACGCTAATGGCTACTCTTGTAGCTGTAACAAGCAGTGCCGCTAGCATCAGTTAGCCGCTAGCATCAGTTAGCCACTAGCTTTCGCTAATGACCGAATTTCACCGCTTTCCCGCATTTCACAACAAAGAAATAAGAGTTAGCAGAACTATTGTCCCTTGTTGTGAACCCCAACTTAAAGATATAAGTAACAACAACTCACAAACTTGTTTTTGAGCATACAACTGGCTTCCTTTGTTGTGCTAACTTACACTGTTGCCCTAAATGTCAATAATTTATATTTCCAAGTTTTACCAACTTAAATCACTGTTTTAGGCCAAAAAATACAAGTTGGCTTTTTTGCAGTGTACATTTAATGCACCACTGGGATCTGGCATAGGAATGAGTTCTTAAACCCAGGAAGAAAGTTAGCATTTTAGCATCATGGGATCTAACCTCTCAAACTCAGAGGATTTTGAATGGGGTTTTTTGTTAGATGCCTGAAATAAGATCTATGGTTAACATTGTCGTACGACATAAAATAGTAAACACCCCCACATGTGAATTTTGGAGTTTTTATGTGTCCTTAAAAAGGTGGTTGCTAACAAGTACAGTGGTTGTCGGGGACATTAAACGTCATCACGCTGGACACGGATGGGATCTCTCTAGTTCGCCTCACAGCCTCTAGTTTTGTTTTTCAGTGCGCTTGTACACTCTTGTAGATTGTAAGCATGTTGGAGATTGTCTAAGACATAACGGTAGTGACGTCCAAGTCATGCAACCGTGGTGTAGTTCGCAATAGCATAACGTTAGCTTTTTAACTACGTTAGCTGCATAAAAGCTTCAAACATTATAAAGGTGGTGTTCATTTGTGGAGATTATCTTGCTGAACTGAACGCGTAAGCATCAACTGGGGTCTTGCTAAACCCCATTAGCTTAGCTACTAACGGGGCTAGTTGGTAGATTAGGCAGTTGCCAAACCCTGTTGGAAGCAAGGCTAAAACATCCTTTTTGGTGGTGATAAAGGAGTGCAAAACCAAACGTTCTTCTTCTTTTCGCGTCTGCTGCAGCCATGTTGGATCCGTAAGCAAACTACATGCTTCCGTCTGTCGAAGAGTACGCATAATTGTCTTGCCGTACCTCCCCGTTCTGTGATTGGATACCAAAAGCAGGGCTAAGAAGCGGCCATGGACACTATGCCGCCTTGCAGTTCAAAACTAAATCGAGTGTGCAAGGCAGCATGCATGCAGGCTAATAGAGCTAATAGAGCTCTATAATTGTCCAAAATTTATTAAAACACATTATTGCCACACTGAGCACCAAATATGGATTAATCCTCCTGTTTGATTGATAAAATCTACAGTGAGCAGGCGTTTTGGAAAATGACTGAGCGTGTTAAAGAATGAGAAGTATATCATTTTAAGGTGCATTTAAATAGTCACATATTCAGTAGAAACCAGTGGGCCACATATAGAGTCATATCATAAATAAATAAATACATTCTTACACATGGTGAATTTGTATGCTCAGGTGCACCAGGCAGAGCAGTGCTACCAACACCAGGCAACACAGCAGCTTTCCGTGCTGCTCTCTGGACTAACCTGGAGAAACTGATGGACCAGATTTGTGCTTCATGCAGACAGGTATGCAGCTCCATGAGACCACTAACTGACTGTACAGCCAAAAGTTTGCATAGC
The DNA here is from genome assembly GCF_030273125.1 of Centropristis striata. Taxonomy (NCBI): domain Eukaryota; kingdom Metazoa; phylum Chordata; class Actinopteri; order Perciformes; family Serranidae; genus Centropristis; species Centropristis striata. The sequence goes on along the minus strand of NC_081538.1, from coordinate 8,211,305 downwards.
ACATTAAGTCATGAGGACTGATGAATCACATATTACATTTTCTGCGTTTTTTTCCAGGTGCAACATCTGCAGAAGGTCCTGATGAAGAAGAGAGACCCTGTAACTCATGTGTGCTTCATTGATGAGATCATCAAGGTGTGTGGGCTGCTCTGGTTTTAATGTAATAGTAATAGATCATCAGATTGCAGTAATTATATCTGCAATCCGGACAACAGTCACAAAGCTCCAGTCTAGTCCTATATATAAAATATCCACACACAATCATACACATCATCATCATGAGACAAACATTTTATTTTCGGAAACATTGAGGACACAAGCTTATGTTGTCAGCAAAGCAACCCACTTATATCAGTGGACAGCTGAAAAGTATAATCTCAAAGTAATTCCTTCTTTAATGAAGAGAATGTCATTCTGAGGTTCTTTAGTTGATATCAGGAAACCATACAGTCATAGATGGATTACCGCATGGGCAAAGTGGGTGTGTGCCCAGGGCCCTAGAGCCAATAGGGGCCCTTGGCCTTCAGATTTTTTTTTTTTTTTTGGTACAATTGGCGCGATTTAGTGCATTTGTTTAGTACCATTACAACATGACTCCTCCATGGCATGTACCTGTATTTGTGTGTGTAAGTGCGTCTGTGTGCGCCGGCCAGCGTGAGGGAGAGAGAGAGTATTAATGGGACACTCTGGATGCGCTGGTTGATAATTTCATTTTTAAAAATAGGTGGTTACCTATATTTTAATTAATACTGCAAGGGCTGGCTATTTAAGCCTTCTGTCTCTCCCATAATATATATATCGTCCTGTACGTGGCAGGTGCCAAACAAAACCGACCTAAACTGACAGTTATGTTGTGTGGTTATGTGTTGCCCGGTGTTATGTGCGTAATGGGAAGAGCGCCTTTGCGCGCACACTGTTTGCGTGTGTAGGCAGGGGCCCGTGGCGAGTTTGTGTCCACGGCCCGTGGTCATGATAATCCGTCTATGCATACAGTCAGAAAGGACAGATGCTTGTTTTTTTTTCTTACAGTCAGCAAGTCCCCTGATTGAAAACCAACAATGTGTTAGCTACATGAACATTGGTTTCCAGGTGTTGGGGATTGTTACTTCTTAAGTGAGGAACAGGTAACAGTAGAGCAGTTTGTGATGAAATCTGTTAAGACGGTGAAATTGCTCTTACAGTTGTGTCACATGTTGTACTTCACTTTAAATAGGTAGTCAGTATTACTCAAAAGAGAGGGAAAAAATGCAGGCTGCCAGCCCACAGGGCCGGTCACTTAATGATAGTATTATCAATCCTGGTAGTCATTAACACATCATTATGACTATCAATTAGTGTCTCACTCTCTTACCTCCACAGAACCCTAGTTGTACAAATCAGAGCAGGAGACCGTTTCTATGGAAACTAAACTCTCACCAATTACCCAGAGATTGAGGTGTGAGTTGGAGGCCTAATGACATGTCTAAATGCAAGGCTCAGCATTGCAGCTGCAGCTCACTCTTCCCTGACATGGACCAGAGTGCCGTGTGTTCACACTTGACTGAACAGACACATTGTCTTACTGTCAGCAGTCACATCTTGAAGTTGCTGCTTCAAAAGAGAATATTATTTCATTGGAGGAGAAGAGGAGAAAGTGAAGTATTCAGAAACCTGATATGAACATTATTCTGTATAGTGTAGTCGACACTATAGTGTACTTAACCCATTCCTATTGCTTTTTTGTATCCCTAGTCACGCTGGTCAGTGTGGTCCCACACTCTCTTTTTCCTCTGTAAGGATCACTGTTGTGTCCTCGCCTCAATCATCATTACCAAGTCACCATGCTCCAGAGATAGACAAATAAAGTGTTATGCTTTAAAAGCCAATGAAGTCATCTGTAGTCTGATGTGATAAACAGACTTGGAGAAGAAGTCATTCAGCTCTTAGCAGGAGAAAGATTCCCTTTGCTACTTCTCATACTGAACACCGCTGCTAGGCTATTGACACGCTCCGAGAGCTAAGACAGAATTATTCCCTGCTGCCAGGCTGTGGTTCACGGTCAGTATACAACTGATTTTCAGATGTTAATATTGGTTGTTAGACCTTAGTGTAATGATTTTTTAAGCCCCTACGAGTCAAAGCTGCTTAAGGGCTTGCTTAAGGTCTGGGCCTTCATCTGTAGTAATCCTTAATAGGTGTTTGTGTTCTCACAGTCAGTGCGTTTACATGCACCGTTTAATCGTGCTGTGCGTAAAAATCGATTTTGGCGTCTAATCGGACTTCTGTCCTTGTCCCACGAGTCCTCTTCCTCAACACTGGGTGGCGATATGCGTCGTTTCAGCGGGTTAATATGGCGCCCTTTCTGGTTGACCTCAGGTTGACACTTTACGCCGTCGCTACTGACAGGCTACTGCGACTAACGATTGTCTAGCTATGTTAGATGAGATAATGATGATACCAAACTGGATTTAACCCTTTATCAGGCAAAGAACTATATTTGGTAACTTCAGGTAATATTTCGAGAAAAAGTTGCAAATTTACTAGATTAAAGTGGAAAATCTACAAGAAAAAAGTTGCAGATTTACGAGATTTAAAGTGGCAAATCTGCGCAAAAAAAGTCGCAGATTTACGAGAAACAATATCAAGGGTTAATAGGGCACTCATTGAAATAATTGCAAATTCAAAATTTCAACCCTAGAGAATATTGGAGGACATTACATAAAGCCAGAATGTGGACTGTGGAATGTGTAGAGGGGGGTAATATTTTGAGAAAAAAGTTTACGAGATTAAAGTGGCAAATCTATGAGGAAAAAAATGCACAGATTTATGAGATTTAAAGTGGTGAATTTTTTTTTTCCCACTTTTTTCTAAGAAATTTGCAACCTTTTTCTCGAAATATTACCATTTTGGATATCCACTGAAGTTACCAAATACGCTTCTTCGCCTGATAAAGGGTTAACAGTTATGGTTCCTGTCAACTAGTATTCTTACCACTACTAGTGCAGAACTAGTCCAACAAACTATGTTAATGGTAACGTCTGTAAAATGAGCACACTAAGCTAGCTAGCAATGTTGCCAAGAGCTTAACATAATACAGGGCTGAATGATACAAAAAGTCACTCTGTGCTATGGATGATTCATCATCATAGCATCAGTGACATTTTATTTTACATGTTTTCTAGAGTGTAACCTACAGATGAGATGTTTGTAACCATAGTTACATACCGGTGATAGAGATTTTGTGGATTGTGCTACAAAACTTTCAACCTCTGTAGCACCAGTGCTATGAGCATAAAACATCAATGTACAGCCCTGTAATGTGTTGTGTGGACCGAGCCTAGGCCAGATGAGGGCACTGGACCACGATAACAGCAACATATGCACCAATTTTTTCCCAAAAAACTTGATACAAAATGCAGGCATACTCAAAGTAATCAGGAGATGATCAGAGTTTGATGCAGTAGAGCAGGGATTCCCAAAGTGTGGTGCATGCACCCCTGGGGGTGCGCGAGATGAAAAATGTAATGGCGGTCTGATAATTACACAATTACATTTTTTCCCCCACACAATAAAGAAGTGTAAATAAACATTTCCTTTGTAAAATGTAAAATCAAAAACTGTAATATTAATTAATAAATAAATGCAGGCTATTCAAAATGCACTTCATCTTAAAATGAAGCGTAGAAGAAGTTGTGTTCTTCCATTTTTCCAACCTGTGTTATGATGACGGGTTGTTTTGCTCCACGCTCATTTAAACTTGCTGCAATTTTTGTTCAACGCGGCTCAAAATATTATAACATTTTCCCCATCTTATGTGCTTTCTGCCTCTGATCCTGAGCCTGTCATCATCCTCTTTGCTCTTAAAAGTGGAAGCTTGCGCATAACTTTGTTGCATTATATTGAAACTGTGTTCAGGTTAATTCAAATGCGAGACCGCATTGTTGTGATGGTGATTATCTTATTATATGTGTGTTCTCATTTGAGCATGATTAAACATGCCGCCTTTAATATGGCTATAAAAAAGCTTATTGCATTTTGGTTTTTTTGAAGGTGTGGGGGTGCGTCAACACGGTTGGGACATAGAAGGGGGCGCGCGGCTAAAAACGTTTGGGAACCGCAGCAGTAGCGTTTATTCTCATACGGAAGACAATAAATCTGAGTCTATGGTCCGGACCGAAGCAGACTGAAAAATTCTTTGTTGGGCTGCACCTTATGTACCATACAGACTCATTGGTGGGCCGCTTGTGGTCACCTTTCCAAAAAAGAACAACTCATACGCTCCAAAGTAATGGTGTCATTTCTTCTTCCCCCTATTGGCCATTCAGTTGCCTAGTTACAAGTTTTACTTTCGTCATAACACTTTCCACTTGAACCTCCCGCTGAACTCCTGAACTTTTCACCAAGGCTATTATGAACTTAATTTATTTTAATCTTTGTAGCATTTTGTGAATGGGCTGCCTACCTCACAGAGGTAGCTGACAGTCCTGGGAGCTTGACATACGTAGCAACAGTAACTAAGGCAGTTGTTTCAAAGAAAAACAACAAAATGCTTTCTACTTGCACTTCTATCTCTACTACTTATTCCCTCCTTCATCTCTCTGTAGTGCATTTAGAAATTAGTCTTAGGCCAATCATAAGTCAGTTTTCAGAGGCTCTCCGGGTACAAAGAGGATCAATATATTACATAACCAAAATATTAAAATGTGTAAAAAGTGAAGTGCTTTTCCATCCGAGGCACAACCTTAATAGACTTCTGCCTTAAACAAATTAAATAGTGTGATGTGATTCTCTCTGTCTATCTGATGGCAGGATGGTCAACCTGATCTCCTCTACACCTTCTGGAATGACGTAACCAACACACTCAGTGAGGAGTTTCACAGAGCAACTGAAGGTAAGACTGCTCCTTTTCTTCTTCTTAGTCTCCACGACAGCTACCAGTTTTAGAGTATGCCGGCAGTTTAAATATCAAAGCTGCAAAATTTGAGAAAAAAAATAATTACTCAAAGAGTTTAAATCTTAAAGATTTATCTAAGACACACAATAGGGGGCTGCTTGACCACCAGTAGCATAAACAACTAGTGGGAGGTCTCAGTTAGTGAGCCATAAGCATCAGGCTGTTACAAGAGCTCAGTCAACAGCAGGAAATCAATGGGGTGCAAGTAATAAAAGGCCTGTTGCTCATAGAGCTTTTGAGAGCACATAGCAACTGCTTGCAACTGCATCAATACACACACAGAAATATACAATCACATGAAGGTGATCAGGTTTCTAGGTTTAGTAGAAACATGTCTGGGAATGTACACTGTAGCTGGAGACGCTGTACAAAGTGTTGGGTGGATCGAAGCACTATTTTATTGAAAAAGATTGTTCCAGCACCTGAATCCTCCTAAAACCTCCTCTTTACATTTCTGCGTTGACATTTAACAAACAAGACATGAAACTGGATATGATAATTACATTCATTTTGTATGTGTATTAAAACGCACATGACGCAGTGCATTTTGAATTTTTTTTTTTTTTTATGATTCAACTTTTATTGAGTTTTCACAATTTTTTACAAAACCACACTAACAACCAATTAAGAAAAGGAGGAAAAAAGGGGCAAAATTAAGATACACAATCTTATGATAACAAAACACAAATAAAAATAAATAAATCAAACAATAAAATAAAAATAAGTACACAAGAAGTCCAAGACAGGCACAATCAATCCATGCTCAATATGTTAATTAACTGCCTACAAATAGTCTTCCAGTAAACATTTCCCTGTAATGAACCCAGTCTGCCTCCACCTTCATTTCCATGCCAGTCCCCCACGAACAGCCCATAATGATCAGTGTATGCAGATACATTTTAGCTACCCTGTAAAGAATATAGTCTTAAAAACATTCCCCATTTAATTTGGAAATTGATTGAAAGGTCCATTGTGTCTACAGGCTGTTTCATAAACTCAAGTCATGTTTTGCTTTCCTCAGAGTTATATGTAATAAGCAGGCCCTTTACTTGTACTGGTACTAGTGTGTTTTTTTTCTCACTAGCCTCGTCCTTCCTAAAGCAAGCTTTTGAAGGAGAGTATCCTAAGCTCTTACGATTATACAACGACCTGTGGCGCCGCCTGCAGCAGTACAACTCCAGCCTGCAGGGGACACTAGCAAGCAGCGGAGGAATGGATGCATCTCTAGACATCACTGCCACAGAGACAGACAGCCAGGACCTCTTCACACATGGAAAACAGGATTACAAGTGAGCAGACACAAAGGGTGTGATCACACCATCGGGGTATTTTGTGGGGTGTGAAACAGGGTGGACAAGTTTATTCTGGAGCATATTTGTGCTTCGTTTGTTTAAATCAGGGCTGGGTAACCTTTACTAACTAAAGAGCCACTGTTGGCCAAAAAAAAAGAGAAAATTGCAGAATGGAGCCGCAAACCTTATATTGAGCCTAAAATGAAAATTAAACAGCCTAATAAGTCTAAATTAGCCTACCAACATTATTAATAGTCATATTGATTATTTATTAATATGATTTTTAAATCTCGGGGAACTCAAAGTTGGCAAAACTTAAAGGTTAAGGTGCCGGGCTGGAGACTTTCATAAGCTATGAATTATTTTATATATATATATAAATATTATTTATACAGTCTATGGCTATGAAGCACATTTTAGTTGACTTAAATGTCAAAACTTTTTTAATATGCTGTAAAAAGGCTATACAATTTTACAATTGAGGAATAAAAATAGCTTTTGGTCTACACCATTGATAAATGAACATTTTAATGTAAAAATATGTATATACTTTTTTATGTCTCAGCCACGGGGAGCCCCTGCAGACGGCCTAAAGAGTCACATGAGGCTCTGGAGCCACAGGTTGGCCACCCCTGGTTTAAATTAACACTTAAGTTACAAGTTTAGTTACAAATGAACACATACTTGTAAAGGCTCACTAAACTAACAAGCAGATATTTGTGATCTGGACAGATTGGAGTTTTTACTCAATGTAACCGAAACATGATTAATGCCAATCCCTGTTACTTGCTGACTCATTGGTCTTATCTTTGCTGGTGTTCATACTAGAGATGTCCAGTAAGTGTCACTCATGTTCATGTCTACCAGCTGTTGACTCCTTTCAGATTCTGGCCATTTTTGTGATTGATGGCCCTGTGGGTAAATTAGTGCTTAAAGAACTGAAATTCATACAAGTACATGTAGGCTGTGTTCCATTTTCATACTAAGTATCAAGTCCAGCTTCACACTGAAAAAGACCTAGTGAGATATATTCGACAACACTAAAAAAATTCAAACCCAGACAAAGATTGCTTAATTTTCGATTATAACATTGTTCTGCTATGATGATGATGATGATGATGATGATGTGAAAGTAAACATTATGTCAAATCAAGTCAGTTTAATTAATACAGCCTAATATCACAGTTTACAGGCCACTGTATAGTGAAAATAACATTTGTATATGTGTGGAAATCTCCACCCACTGTATCATTAAGATGCGGTGTGTTGAATTCCAGCCATGTGTTACTTTAGTCAAAGAAAAATCTGTTCAAGACAACAACCACTTTGTATTTGAAATCCTATTAAGTTTTTATATTAGAATTGGAATCAATAGCATTTTAAATGGTTTACACAAACAAGGTAGGAGGGAGAACCGTGAAAAGAAGCAGGAGAAGAAAGGAGAGAAAGAGAAACAAAGGAATGATGTAACAGGTGGATGGAGAGGGAGCGAAGACATGACAAGAGCTAAGTCTTGTCTTGTATCAGTACTAATGGCAGTAGTATGTGCACAGGTGCTTTTTAAGCACATATGTTAGACAAATAAGTTCCTGTACACTGGTGGCACCAATAAAGTAATAATACACACTCATAGATAAAAAAAAAAGTATCATATGAACTGTGATTAAAGGTTTGACATGGTTTTTTCCTTTAATGTTTTTACCAGTCATGAGATAATGATTTTAAATACACACACCTCTAGGAGACACCGGCATTTTGCTTGGATCAATGTCTGCATTTAACATACTCCATTATTACATATCAGCACAGATATTCTAGTGAATTAAGAGGATATTATATGTTAACATAGGATAATAAATAGATTGTGGGTATAATTATACCATAATAGATTTGACAAGTTTGACAATCAAGTGATGCTATTTTTCTGATCTTCTTATCTGTGTGTGTGTGTGTGTGTGTGTGTGTGTGTGTGTGTGTGTGTGTGTGTGTGTGTCTGTGTGTCTGTGTGTGTGTGTCTGTGTGTGTGTGTGTGTGTGTGTCTGTGTCTGTGTCTGTGTCTGTGTGTAGTCCAGAGAAGGCTCTGAAGGACTCTCTGCAGCTGTACGAGGCAGCCTACCTTTCCAAGTCCCTCTCTCGTCTGTTTGATCCCATCAACCTTGTGTTTCCTATGGGCGGTCACAACCCGCCCTCCAACGACGAGCTGGACAGCATCATCAAGACCATCAGCAGGCAAGCACAGCACACGCCGGTTCGGCTACCTTACAGCGCCGACCCACTTGAAGTGACAAAATAATTAACCGAAAACAGGGTTAGGCTGCAGTCACACACAGCCACGAATTAAAAATTCACAGTGGTGAAACTGGACTCTGTGGGCTGTGACTTACCTGCATTTGCGTAAGATAAATGGACTGCACTTATGTAGCGATTTTATCCAAAGCGCTTTAACTCAACTCAACTCAACTTTATTTGTAAAGCACTTTAAAACAACCACAGCCGCAACAAAGTGCTGTACATAAACAAACAGAACAAGAGACAATAAAATAAATAAAACTGGAAAAAACACTAAAATAAATAAAGCAGAGTCTCATGCGTGGTTAAAAGCCAAGGAATAAAAATAGGTTTTAAGATGAGTTTTAAAAATGGACAGTGGGGAGGCTTGTCTGATGTGCAAAGGTTTACACTATAGACCTCGTCCATCCACCCATTCACACACACATTCATACTGGTGGCGAGGCTGTCCTAAACGGTGCCACCTGCCACCATTTGGAATTCATTCACGCAGCATCAGGAGCCATTTGGTGTTCAGTATCTTGCCCAAGGATCCTTCAACATGTAGGCTGCCATGGTCAGGGATCGAAGGCCAGTGATGTGGAGCTAGTACAATTGACGATGTGTCCTCGAGTAAAAACCTCTTCCAAACAACCCCTACAGGAGACAATTGTGTAGAAACAACAGTTATATCCTAGCCTGGGTATACCCAGACTGCCTTGCGTGCTCGAATTTAATTTCGAACCTCCAGACGGTCTGGAAACCACGACAGTTTCTTAGCCCTGTTTTAGGGATCCAATCACAGAGCGGGGAGGGACGGTGAGACGATGACACGTACTACTCGGCACTTGGAAACTTTCCGGATCCAACATGGCTGCTGCAGACGCGAAACTCTCTTTAGCTGTAGATGGTGTTTTAAATAGTTTAGAGCGAAAGTTGAAAGGCGAAAGGTCTCTCGGCGGCTCTGCTGTCCCCCGGCCCATAGCAAGATCACCGGTAGCGGGGTTATTAGCACCGCACCGGCGGTCTCGGCGGCTCGTTGCGCAAAACAGCAAACAATACTCTCTCACAGACACACACACAACAACCATCCATTTCTGTTGCTCTACTACGTCATCTGGTATAACTGATCTGATTCTAAGCGCCCAATAAACGGCTCTGGAGGATCGTAAACCACACCTCCTCTACGGAGAAATGAACGGCAGGTGTCCAGACCTAATCTCAAATGAGATTTGGTCTGGTGTTAGCCAGGCTAGTTATATCCAGTCCTTTTACTGAAATCTAAAACTTTGTTAAACGTTTCTTTGTAGTTGTTTGAAGTGTGACTAGTTATTATCATTCATTTTGTGTTCGATTGTTGGCAGTGAGCTGAATGTAGCATCAGTAGATCCAAACCTCTCTCTGGCTGTGTCCAAGAATGCTGCCAAGACTGTCCAGCTCTTCTCTGTCAAGTCTGAACAACTGGTACGACTCTTAAAACGTTTCAGTTTCACATACCAAAATACTGTTTAAAGGATGGATAAATCAATCATTGGTTCTACTGTCTGTATTCTGCCAACATACCATGCACTGCCATCCTTTGCATCCCTCTATCTGCAGTTGTGCACTCAGGGTGACGCCAGTCAGGTCATAGGACCGTTAACAGAGGGCCAGAGGAGGAATGTTGCTGTGGTCAACTCCCTCCACCGTCTGCAACAGGGCGTCACCAAGGTAAATACAAATACTGGCTGTCTAATGAACAAATACCCCAACTTGATACTATCACCGATTGCCTATTATACATTTGCCTATTTTCATGTTAATTTCCTTTGTATTTGCAGATTATTTCAGGATTGGGGACATGTCCACCAGCTGCAGCACAGGCTCTCTCTTCTTCTTTGGAGGTACCTGTTGCATCACCGTAGGAACACTATGACACAGGGAACAACATCTATATACAGTTTATTATTGTTATGGAGCAAAAGACCTGAAGCTCACATCCTTGACATCCTTTGTCATTTGGGATTAGAAAACTAGGATTTGCATTGTTGATGAAAGGATTAGCAGAGACTTGGTGTGGCTCTATTACATATCCTCACGCACACACGCACACACACACACACACACACACACAATTAAATAAATAATATAGTTTTCCTTTTTTCAATTCAGGGAGTGCAGCTGCTGATGAGCAGTGCAGTGCAGCCTCTCTTGCAGTCAGTCAGTGACTCCATAGAGGCCATCATCATCACGCTGCACCAAGAAGACTTTTCAGGGTAAGCAACAATTTACCTTTTTCCAGGGACTCAGGAATCACTGAGGACCTCACCTGTGTCTGTAACTCCATGGATGTATAAGAACAATAACTGTCCTTACTCTCATCATAAATGTCTGACTCACGCTACTCGTGCCTGATTCTGCTGCTGCTATAAAGAGCGGACACTATTGCATCTAGCTAAGTTTTATTGATGAGAACCTTTGTGTTTAACTATAAGAGTGTTTATTTGATGAACATGGGTGCTAAAATATGAAAATAAATGGGGGGGTTTCTATTTCGAAAACAAGTTAACAACAATACAACAATAAAAAAAAGCTCGGTGGGTAAGTTTTGTAATTGGTGTACAGGTACATTAAAAAAAATTAGAATATCATGAAAAAGTTCAATGTATTTTGTCAATAATTTCAGAAAGTGAAACTCGTATATTATATAGATTCATTACACATAGAGTGAAATATTTCTGTTTTTCTTGTAATTTTGATGATTCTGGCTTAGAGATAAAGAAAACCCAAAACTCAGAGTCTCAGAAAATTAGAATATTACATAAGATCAATTAAAAAAAAGATATTTTGAACACAAATGTCATGCTTCTGAGAAGTATGTTCATTTCTACACACTCAATACTTGGTTGGGCTCCTTTTGCATGAATTACTGCATTAATACTTGGTGGCATGGAGGAGATCAGCCTACGGCACCATGTTGCTTTTATAGCAGCCTTCAGCTCATCTGCGTCTGGTGTCTCTCACCTTCCTCTTGACAACAATCTATGGATTCTCTATGTGGTTGAGGTCAGCCCAGTTTGCTGGCCAGTCCAGCCCAGTAACACCATGGTCATGAAGCAGCTTTTGGTACCTTTGCCAGTGTGGGCAGGTGCCAAGTCCTGCTGGAAAATGAAATCAGGATCTCCAAAGAGCTTGTGGAAGCATGAAGACTCCTGAAAATGTCCTGCTAGATGGCTGCTATGTTGACTGTGGACTTCAGAAAACACAGTGGACCAACACCAGAGAGGACATGGACCCAAACCACCACTGACTGTAGACTCCAATATTGAACTTTTTCACAATATTCAAATTTTCTGAGACATTGACTTTTGGGTTTTCATTATCTCTAAGCCAGAATCATCAAAATTACAAGAAAAACAGACTTGAAATATTTCACTCTATGCATAATGAATCTATATAATATACGAGTTTCACTTTCTGAAATGATTGACAAAACATATTGAACTTTTTCATGATATTCAAATTTCTGAGATGAACCTGTATGCCTGAACACTGTAACACTGTGTAACACAGTGGGAGTGCAGCTCGCTTGTGCTCAACGATGCTGACTGCTCAAAACGTTCAGTATCATGAAGGCTGCTACAACTTGTGCACCTTTTATACACTAAACAGCACTGGAGGCCTCTAGAATCAAAATTAGGATGATATTTGGAAATGCCTAATCTTCAAAGCAGTTCTATATAAGCAGTGGACATTTTTTGTACATGAAAACAAATTCAAGAAACTGAACGGCCAGGTCGCATTCATCATACATAGGCTTACTGCTCGCGGCCATGTGTTCCGTAAACACTGAGCACGCTCGCTGCGTGTGACGTCGTCGCGTCCTCCAATGCGCATGCGGGACACTTTTGGTACGTTTAAAGTTCACACTGGAGATCACATACAAGTCGCATTTAATTGGAAATGTGAACGACCTTGCAAAAAAATCGGAATCCACAAAAAAATCCAAATTGAGCATTAAGCCCTGCTGTCTGAACGTAGCCTTAGTTTTTATTTTTAATTGTAACCAAGAAACATGCTCTCTTTGGATGAACTGTAAAAGAGACACTATTGATTCCAAACTGAACTGTTGTGCAGGCCTCTGTCCAGCCCTGATAAGCCAGATGTTCCGTGCTCCCTCTACATGAAGGAGCTGCAGGGCTTTATCTCCAGAGTCATGACTGACTACTTCAAACACTTCCAGTGTGTGGACTTTATCTATGAGAACACAGAGTCTATCGCTCAGAGGGCCATTGAGCTGTTCATCCGCCACACCAGCCTGCTGCGTCCCCTGGGAGAGGGCGGCAAGATGAGGCTAGCTGCCGACTTTGCACAGGTGAGGGAGACCTTTCTGAGGCAGAAGCCTAATCCCATGCTGACTCTAGGCTGGCCCTCCCAAGCAGGACAGATGGTTAAAAAAGCCAAGAAATTCATACGAAATGTGTATCTCTATTTGTATATTAACGTTTGATAACTGTTTGTGTGTATTTATCTGGGTTTCAGATGGAGATGGCAGTGGGCCCTTTGTGTAAGAGAGTATCTGATTTGGGGAAGTCTTACAAGATGCTGCGCTCCTTTAGGTGTGTATAATGGTTCAGCAAAGATCAACACAATCAACCCAGGTTTAATAATGTCAGCACAGCTTACATAAAACACTTCTCACTCAGAGCACTGTTCACCAGCCTGTCAATCTTTTAGATATTCCAAGCTTTCCCCTCTGATTTGTATGTCTCAATGTTTAAAAGCCTACAGGATATTATATTATATTATATTATATTATATTATATTATATTATATTATATTATATTATATTATATTGTGTGCTTGTGTTTCAGGCCGCTGCTGTTTCAAACCAGCGAGCTGATAGCCAGCAGTCCGGCTGTGGGTGATCTGATTCCCTACAGCACCCTGCTGCACTTTTTCTTCACCAGAGCCCCGTCTGAGCTCAAGTCTCCTCACCAGGCCTGTACACACACACACACACACACACACACACACATCTACTTTGTATAGTAGGTCCTAATCCTCATCTTAACCCTTACAACTAAACACCTAACCCTCAACTTTACCAATTTTCAATCCTGAAGCTTAAAAAAAGTCTTAACCTTCCAATGATCCTCAGCACAATGTTGTTTTGCAGTGTAAACCACTACACCATCTAAACAAACATTCTCCCCACAGAGAGCAGAGTGGTCCATTGCCCGTTACTCCCAGTGGCTGGATGATCATCCCTCTGAGAGAGACAGACTCACTCTCATCAGGTAAGCTTTTTTTAATTTGTTTCTTGCTTTTCTAGATTTTATCCAAAGTGACTTACAGGAAGAATAAAAACAAACAATCAAGGTATAGTGCAAAAAGAGCTATTAGTGCATCAATAAGTGCTAGTGATGATTCTTTAAGCAGTAGAATTATCGTGTGGTGCTAGGAGAGAAGGTCCTCTCTGAAGAGCTGGGTCTTCAGGAGTTTTTTAAAGGTAGAGAGGGACGCCCCTGCTCTGGTAGGAACTGGTAGTGCGTTCCACCAACGGTGAACAAGAAATGCAAAGAGTTTAGATTGCCTTGGACCAACGGGGGGCAGAGCCAGGTGCCGTTTATTGGAAGAGTGCAGCGGTCGTGAGGTAGCATATGTCTGAATCAGGGCGTTCAGGTAGGTAGGAGCAGTACCGGAGACAACTTTGTAGGCCAGCATTAGAGATTTGAATTTGATGCGGGCTGCAACAGGTAGCTAGTGGAGCTCAATGATCAGCAGTGTGACATGTGACCTTTTTGGATGGTTGTAGACCAGGAGCACTGACGCGTTCTGGATCATCTGAAGGGGTTTCACTGTGCAGGCTGGCAGGCCTGTCAGGAGGGCGTTACAGTAGTCAAGTCTTGGGATAATGACAGCTTGTGTCAGGAGTTGTGTAGCATGTTGAGTTAGGTAAGGTCTGATTTGACCTGTTGTAAATGATTGATGTTGTAAAGTGCAAAGCGGCATGACCGGGAAACTGAGGCGACATGACTGGAAAAGGTGAGTTGGTCATCAATCATAACACCTAAGTTGCTCACTACCCTGCTGGGGGCAAGACACAGGGAGTCAATTTTGATACTGATGTCGTAGTGTATTGTAGGTTTAGCAGGGAGGACCAGCAGTTCAGTTTTTGAAAGGCAGCACACACAACCTGCATGTTATATAGACAATGCCATCCCATCAACAACCTGTCAATTGCTAAGAGAGACAAAACACAATGAACTTCTCAACGGGCATGCTAAAACATGACAACACATCACTGACATGATGAACAATGTGCACTTTGATCTTACTGTGGTTTTTTACTGTGGTGTGTGAACAGTACCTAGTAGAGAACTACGTGTAAATGTTGTCTCGAAGTTGTAAATCTTTGCAAGATTTCATCACAAAAAAAATGGATAGTGCTACCTTACAGTATATGTCATAGAGAAGAATCAGAAATGCTGCAATATGCTTCTCTACGCATAGAAATGTATTAAAAGTGCACAAAATGAAACCAAAGTAATTCAGTTTCTTAAATCCAGAATTCTACATATTCACTATACATGTACAGTTATGTTCAAAATAATAGCAATGTGTAAAGCCCAAAATCCTTAGAAAAGCATTTCTTTCCACACACACAAATGCATTGGGAATGCTGCACATTCTATTCCAAATCAAAACAAGAAGAAAATGTATCAAATTTGTTTTTACTTGACAGAAAGTGAAGAAAAAGGAATATAAGGCTGTTCAAAAAATGTTTGCAGTGTCTGCATTTTTCTTTACAAACTCAAATATTTTTATTGTCTAAACTGAAAAATGCTTGACACTTAGCTTTCCTGTGAATCACTGAACTAATTTCTAGTTGTATATCCACTGTTTCTTCACATCTGTGTTGCATGGAGTCGACCAACTTTTGGCAGAAAGTTGGTCGACAATTTTTCTTGGCAGGTATTCCGGCTAATTGAAAACATATCTGCTTAAGTTACCACTAGATGGAAACAATCAGATACACCAAAATTAAGAGCATGGGTATTAACAGCAGAACAAAGTTTAGAGATGGAAAGACTAACTTTTAGAAATAGGGAACAAATACATATTTGGAATAAGTTATACTGTAAAGAAAGGCTGGTAAAAACAATGGAAATATTTAATCAAATTAAGGAGATGAACTAAATGGTTCCCTCCCCAACACTAACACTCACATGCATACACACACACAGAGATTCATGAACACGCATACATGCACCACCCCTTATTTTCTCATTACTCTATTTTAGTATATCTTAGTATTTTTATTTTTATTTATTTTTTGTGTGTTGTTAGTTTGTTTATTCCTTTTCTTGGAGATCCTCATTTGGGGAATACCAGTTTGCCTTGTATATATGTTTGTCTGTTTACCCTATGTTTTGTTATTTACTTTGTGAATATATACCTTGGAAAAAAAAGGGGAAAAAATGCAAGGTACAATATTGTAAAGAAAACAAAATTACTGATTATGTTTGTGAAAGTAAGAAGCCTTGCAATAAAGTATTAAAGTTACCACTAGATGAAACTGTCGATAATTATCAGGTGCAACTTTTCTCCTTTCAGGGGCGCTCTGGAGGCCTATGTGCAGTCAGTGAGGACTCGGAAAGGGAAGGAGTTTGCTCCCATCTATCCCATCATGCTCCAGGTGTTACAGAGAGCCACCAGTGGCTCACAGGAGGTCAGAGCCTGACCACTACAGCATGTAGTATGTTAGAGGGGTATTTAAAGGCAGTGAATGTTGTTTGTTGGATTCAGGTTGAGCTCTATACGTAGTACAGAATGCCTCATTTTTTTATTAATGACTATAGAGGTTTTATTCTAGCATTTATTTACAATTACAGCTTTATCGGGAGACTTTGTGAAAGGGTACATGGATTTTTGGTGTTGAACTTCTAACACCACCCATCGCAGGACTCTTCATTGAACACAACCTTTGGATTTGTCACTTTGATGATTTTACATGGATTGATCTGGTGGAACACTATTAAAATTATACAGGTCTAAAAATGTCTGTAAAGCGTCAACTCTATTACCCAGGTGGTTTGATCCAACCAACTAGAGGGCTTTGTTATTCTCACAGGGATGAAGAAATGGGTGTCTTTTCTGCAAAATTCGAACTTGAGAACATCAGTTTATTTTTCCCCCCGATAATTTGGATTCATCTTTTTATTAGAAACTGTAAAAATGTAAGTAACATGTTTTTGTGGATGCACACAGAAGTTTTGTTCATCAATGATTAATAAATGGGAAAATATTTGCAAGACTTTTATTTGTACAGCACTTCATTAGAAGCATGGATTTCACACAGACAGTATAATATGAGCTGTATAAACAGGTGAATTCAGATGGGCCATTTCCATTGGTTGGCAGGAGGCTCTTCTAACAGCGGCTCCCATGGTTTCCACTCAGACATCTTCCTGGAGAGAGCCAGCTCACACTCCGCCTGCATACAGGACACACACAGCATTCAATAGCACCATAACCTTGGACTAAAAGGTCCAGGCCTTTGAGCAAGAAAACATTTGTGAGCCTATAAGTTGTCCAGGAGGAACTGTGTACAGTGTTTTGAATTACATTGATCAATTAAAACCCAAAATCAGACTTAGTGCCTCAGAACTTAAAACAGAAGGTCCAATGTGTAGAATTTAGTCAACTATCCCTTTTCAAGCACATCAGGTAGCAAAGAAGTGCAAAAGGCCCCCTCAAGAGCCGGTGTTCAAAAAGTCTGTTCATGTTACTGTTTGAGTAGAAACATGGCAGACTATAATTGTTTCCATCAATTCGTTTCTTTATGCTTTTTAACAGATTCCCATGAGAGAAGTTTGATGGAAACCACAATATTCAATAAAACTTTGAAAAATGGGCATATAAGTTTATACTCTTTTGAAGTGTGTGTCCTTTTCGGAAAATGGTTAATGCACTAAACGGGAGATGGAAATGTTTTTGGTAACGCTTTATATTAAGGTCCTTGTAATAACCATTAATTAACAAGAAATAAGGCCCTTGTAAGTCCTCACAAGATGCTTATTAACATTATTGTGTGTTTATAAGCTTATATAAGTGTTAATAATGGCATTACAAACACCCATGACCCACCCATTATGTCTTTGCCATGCCTTTATTAATCTTATTTTGTTTGCTTATTGATATTAAAATATACTTTATTGCTCATCTATTATAAGTTAACTATGCTTTTTGCAACTACTGGATCTAAAGCGAGAACAATGCCTTATCACTTGTTAATTAATGGTTATTAAGGACCTTATTAGGCGTTACCATGTTTTTTACGAATAAATTCTGCTGAGCGTACATTTAATTACATGACTGATCAGCTGTCCATCTTCCTCTCATGGGTGGCCAAAGTTGTCCGATTAGCAACCTCTTTTTGAGTTTCATGGAGACAAATGAAATTTGGTCAGAAGATGTAACATGGAGATGAAGCAAAAGGACTAAAAGGACCCCATACCCTAAAAGAAACAGGAAGTCAGCTATCCTGGGTCATTTCCAGGCTCCGTACTTTAAAGGACTCCTCCTAGAGATTTATCCCGATCAACTTCAAATCTGGTCAGTACAATCATAAGACCTTTGTGATTCAAATGTATTTACACTTTAGTTCATTATGAAAGTATGTGGGTGTGGCATGGTGGCGAAATATGAGGTTTTCACTAAAAACAGGAAGCTGCTCCAATTTCAGCATACATCATCCAATCTGCTCCAAATGTCTCATGCATGATGAGAGTCCAGACTTGAACACATCTGCATGTCAATACTGACCCATAGTCATAGCGATCCCCGCTGGCAACAGGAAGTAACTTGTAGACAAAGTGTGACAAAATTGGCAATTCCCCAACATGGGTAGGTGCGAGGGCCCATTCAACACTGCTTGTAGCTTTAATTTGTTGCCGTTTTTTCTCCCTCATTCAATCTCTTGTTCTTCTACTCTTTACTGACAGATTAACCTACAGCAATAAATTACACTGCTATCTTCTGACGGTATGTATGGTTATACAGCTTTGCTCTAAACCAGTTGATGGACGCGTCCCTAATTAGAATTGTCTGAAATGCTCCTTTAAATTGACCCATGAATAACAGCAAATTCAGATTTACTGCTTTAAATTTGGTTTCCACTCCTGTTTGTTTATAGACTAAAACAGTACTGTTTTTACCGGAGCAGGCTAGTTCGGTGGTATAAGTTACCAGGGTTACTGAGCAGGGAGTCACATAAGCCACTTTAATGGAACGCATCTCTCACTTAGATTAGCGAGATTTATCATAATAAGACAGGCTTTTCCTCAAACCAACTTGATGGAACAGCCCTCAGCTGACCCAGACAAAGTCAGACATGGTTTGTTTACTCTTATTGCCCAACAGTTGTGATGAGCCCAAACGTGAAGAAAAGAAGACAGTATCTGTGACCTACCTGAAAAATAACTTCTTCAAGCTGTCCACAGTTTATCTTCTTCTCCAGCTTCTCAGCATCAGGCTCCTATGAAGAGAAAGATTTACTTTAATTATATGAACACACAAGGTATCAAGGATGGTTAGTTATCTGGCTCGGCTGTAAGAAAGCGGATCACCATGGTTAACCTACTCCAAAACAGATTAACTTCATAGTGTCTAATCAAAACCTGCCAACAGACCTACTGCTGTCCAATCAGATCACTGGAAGCAGAAGTAGCGTTACTACTATTTAATGTGCATCACATATCACTTGGCTCATCATTAGACAAACAAGCAGGAACAGCAACACTGAACATGATGAGGATGCCAAATGTAAATTGGATTAAAGAAAGGCTCAAGGAATTGCAATTTAGTGTTTGTTTGTTTTTTTAACCCTTTATAACCCTAACTAGATTGCCATCTAGTGGGCATGACATGATAAATAGTCGAGGGAAACATTTTTTTAAGGGGTCCCTTTACCTCTGACCAAGATATCTGGAACATCACTGTAGTTTCATACCGGATTGAAGACAGATAACAGATTAAATTCAAGTGTGCAACTCACAAGTTTTATATCTTCGGATTCGCCATTTACTTAAAAATCTGTTTTATTGTGGGTCTGGACAACAAAAGGACCACAAACAACTTTCTTCATTTATAATAAATGAAAAGAAAAGTCATCCTAGAAGCTTTTTTTTCTTTTCATGATCTGTTCATTTCATTTTGAGCAAGCTTGATTGAAAAGCCCCCAGGACTACCTGCAAGAAGTGACCATGTATCTCAAGGGGACCTTCCCGGCTAAATAACATTAAGAAATATTTTAAGAATTATTAAATCTCTTCCCATAGCTGCAGTCGTTTTAAACACATCATTGTTTGGGGTGATATTTATAGCTACTATATAGTGACACCAGAGTCGGCTGACAGTTGATAATGGGCTTTGTGAACCCAGATAACTGCTATCAATAAGGCCCTTTAATAGTGCCAATGCAAGCTTCAATATTTACGCCTCTGTAACGTCTCAGCTGCACTATGAAAGCGCCAGATGCTGGGATCAAGTGATCCCGGCTCTGTAACGCCTCCAGAGGTAGTAACAGAGGCGGAAAATTGGCGGGACTGTTGGAAGCGGGACCACTATGAATCTGCCATCCCGGCAAGAAGGAATATGTGATTATGATCAGAAATACGCCTCCCACTGAGTCCGACAGTTATCAAATCAGTGTTGTTGTTTAGCAGCATGCACAAAAACAGCAGCCACCGTTGCTGTGCAACTGTGCACTGTGTCTGGCGGAAGAAATGAACATTGTGCTGTTTCTCACTGTACAGATGCTGCATACTCAGGCAAAGATATTTTGCATTTTTTGTTTTTTATGATTCAACTTTTATTGAGTTTTTACAAGACCACACTAACAACCAATTAAGAAAAGGGGCAAAATTAAGATACACGATCTTATGATAATAAAACAATACATAAATCAACCAATAAAATAAAAATAAGTACATAAGAAGTCCAAGACAGGTACAATTAATCCATGCTCAATATGTTAATTCACTGTCTACAAATAGTCTTCCAGTAAACATTTCCCTGTAATGAACCCAGTCTGCCTCCACCTTCATTTCCATGCCAGTCCCCCACGAACAGCCCATAATGATCAGTGTATGCAGATACATTTTAG